>NW_026652283.1:24928195-25383239 GCF_009828535.3 Hylobates moloch | reverse complement strand
ACCTAGGCAATACCATTCAGGCCATAGGCGTGGGCAAGGACTTCATGTCTAAAACACCAAAAGCAATGGCAACAAAAGCCAAAATTGACAAATGGGATCTTATTTTCACTATTTCATTGCCTTTGATTACATTTATTTATTTTTTGAACTGGTACTTTTAATTTTTTCCTCCAGCTTTATTAAACTATAATTGGCAAAGAAAAAACGTATATATTTATGGTGTATAACATGAAGAGTTAATATATGTATATATTATGAATTGATTAAATGAATCATATATGCCCCAGAACACGCATCCGTCACCACACAAATGTATTTATTGTGGTGAGAACATTTAAGATATACTCTCTTAGAAATTTTAAAGTATAAAATACATTTCATTAATTATAGTCATAATGTACAATAGATCTCTAGAATTTATTCAGCCTATCTAACTGAAACTTTGTGCTCTGTAACCTAAAATGTCTTGTAGTTATAACAGTTTATTTTAAGCTGATAGCAATGTAACTTCAACTGCATACAAAAACTCTACACTAACTTCTCCTCCCAGGAGAAGTTAAAGTGTGGAGTTCTACATTGCTTCTAATTTTGTTGAACTTCTAATTTTGTATAATTGTTTTTATAATAATTTTATGTTATTGATGCCACAATTTATATATATTTGTATATTGTATATCCATTAACAAGTTATTGTAGCTACACTTATTTTTAATGCTTTTGTCTTTTAACTTTTATACTAGAATTAAAAGCGATTTATCCACCACCATTACAGTAGATGATTCTGAATTTGACTATAATCTTACCTTAAAAGTGAATTTTATACTTCTACATGTTTTCATGTTGTTAATTAGTGTCCTTTCACTTCAGCTTTAGGAAATGCCTTCAGCATTTTTTGTTAGGCAGGTCTCATGGTGATAAACTCCCCCAGCTTTTATTTTTCTGGGAAAGTCCTTATTGTTCCCTCATTTCTGAAGGAGAGTCTTGCTGAGTGTAACAGTCTTGGTTGGCAGTCCTTTCTTTCACCACTTTGAATATATCATCCCACTGTCTCCTGGCCTGCAAGGTTTCTGCTGAGAAATCTGCTGATAGTCTTATGTAAGTTTTCTTGTTTGTGATGAGTTGCTTCTCTGTTGCTGCTTTCAAAATTCACTTTGACTTTTTTTTTTTTTTTGAGACGGAGTCTCGCTCTGTCACCCAGGCTGGAGTGCAGTGGCACAATCTCGGCTCACTGCAAGCTCCGCCTCCCGGGTTCACGCCATTCTCCTGCCTCAGCCTCTCCGAGTAGCTGGGACTACAGGCGCCCGCCACCGCGCCCGCCTAATTTTTTGTATTTTTTTAGTAGAGACGGGGTTTCACCGTGGTCTCGATCTCCTGACCTCGTGATCCGCCTGCCTCGGCCTCCCAAAGTGCTGGGATTACAAGCGTGAGCCACCGCGCCCGGCCCACTTTGACTTTTGAGAATGATTTAATGTGTTTCAGTGAAGATCTCTTTATAGTTAATCTATTTAGTGTTATTTGGAATTCATGAATCTGGATGTTCATTTCCTGTCCAAATTAGGGAAGTATTCTGTTATTATTTCTTTAAATAACTGTTATGCCCCCTTTTCTTTCTGTATTCCTTCTGGGACCCTGTAATTCCTATATCAGTTCTCTTGATGATATCCTATACTCATGTAGGCTTTTTTCAGTCTTTTTAAATTCTTTTTTTCTCATGTTTCTTTGACTGAGTAGTTTCAAATGACCTGCCTTTGAGCTCACCTTCTATAGTTTGATCAAATCTGCTGTTAAAGCCCTTTATGGAATTTTTCAGTTAAGACATTGTATTCTTTAGCTCCAGAATTTCTATTTAGTTCTTTTTATGGTTTCTGTCTCTGTTGAACTTCTAATTTTGTGTAATTGTTTTCCTGGTTTTTGTTTGGTTGTCAATCTGAGATCTCTTGTAGTTTACTGAACTTCTTTTTTAGAGACAGGATCTTGCTCTGTCGCGCAGGCTGAAGTGTGTTGGCATGATCATAGTTCAGTATAGCCTTGAATCCCCAGACTAAAGTGATCCTCCTGCCTCAGTCTCCTGAGGCTGGAACTACAGGCATGTGCCACTATGCCTGGCTAATTTTTAAAAAGTTTTTTGTAGAAATGTGTTCTCACTATGTTGCCCAGGCTGGTCTCAAACTTGTGGCCTCAAGTGATTCTCTCACCTCCACTTCCAAAGCATTGGGAATTACAGGCACAAGGCACCATGCCCAGCCTTACTGAACTTTTTAAAGATGATTATTTTGACCTCTTTATCAGAAAATGTATAGATCTCCATTTCTTTAGGGTTGGTCACTGTTGCTTTGTTTTGTTCCTTGTTGGTGGTTTTGTGTTTCCCTGATTATTTGTGATTTTTGTGACCTTGTGTTGGTGTCTGCACATTTTGAGAATTAGGCATCTAGTCTAGTCTTAACTAACTTCAGCAAGGAAAGTCCTTCACCAATCAGCCTGTCCAGAGATTCTTGGTGGGCTGTCTGGTGGATTTCTCAGGCAGGATTGCTGATAGAGTCCTTGAGCAGGCTGGCCTAGTGCCTGGGTCAGTAGGTATATGAGTCTGGTGCTTGAATCTATGGGGTTGGGCCTGGAGCCTTGGTCCACTGGGCTTGCTTGGCACTTAGGTCCATGGGGGTGGACTTGAAACCTGTAACCATGGAGCCTGGCCTGAAGCCTGGCTCTACAGAACTTGGCCAGGTGCTGGGGTGGGCCTTAAGCCTGAACCTGTGGGAGCCAGGTTAGAACCTGGTTCCACAGGGGTGTTCCTGAAGGTTGGATCTGTGGATGCCAGCCTGGTGTCTGGGACCATGGAGGCTAGCCTCATTGCCTTCAATTGTGAATGTAGATAATAAATCATTGTTCTGCGAAAGGTTCCATGAGCTTTACCAGACTACCATGGCACATTCCTAATAGAGTATTTTCCTAGGAGTAGCTTTGCTGGATCATCTCAGGGAATGTTTTCTCACACTATTAATAGGAAACCATCATACTCTCCATTCTAGTCTTTCTCGCCAGGATTCCTCATCTGCCACAGAACACAGATAATAATGTGCATAACTGTTTTCTTAGTTCTTCAAAGGATGATATATAACCATCCTTTTCATTTTAGATGGGTAGGAGAGAAGTTCATTTGTTATAGACAAGGGATTTGTTAGGGCATTAGGGCTTACTTCTCTCCTGGAACCACACACAGTTTTGGCATTAAGTTCTTTGTTGGTGCTATGAAACTTCTCTTTCCTGCCTTGGGGTATAATAGAGTCAAACTGATTTGTACTTAGACTGTGGCACTGCCACTTACTGGGAGTGTGACTTTGAGTGGTTATTTAAACCTATTTCATTTTCAGTGTACACACTGTAAAATGATGATGATATAGACATCTTGGGGTTATTTAGAAATTAAATAAAATAATTTTTGTAAAGTAACTAGCACATTTGTTGGCACAAAATAGAATGGTACTCCCATTCTCTGTAAGAAATCAGAGATGTGTATGTTAATATATACAGTTGGCCCTTTGTATCCATAGGTTCTACATTTATGAATTCAGCCAACTGCAGATTGAAAATATTTGAAAAAAATTCTGGCAAGTTCCAAAAAGCAAAACTTGAATTTGCTGCACCCTGAGTACTACATTGAATCTACATGAATAAAGTGATAGATAGGGAGTATTAGGTGTTATAAGTAATCTAGAGATGGTTTAAAGTGTACAGAAGAATGTGCATAGGCTATATGCAAATACTATAGCATTTTATATCAGGGACTTGAGCTTCTGTAGATTTTGGTATCTGCAGAGGGTCCTGGAATCCGTTCCCTAGCAGATACCTAGGGATGACTAATTACATTTTCCATCTCTTTCTTTCTTCCTTGAAATGCTGAGAGTTGTTTTTAATTTTATCTTTGTTACTCCAGTGAAATCATATTTGATTCTGGCTTCCATATTGCTATTAGTTTTTTTAGTTCAGACTTTGCTTGGGCTTAGCAGAAGGGTTGTCACTAATCACTAGAAGCTCTAGAAAAGATGATGTGGAGGTCATAAGGAGCCCTTTCTTGTCGGGCTTGTCAAAAGCTGCTATTTCAGTGTCATTATTGCACCCTGCTTTAGGGCTTTAGTTGTGCTCTGCTACCTCTAATTGCTCTTTGGTCTTTGAAGTAATTCTTGTCACTTTGCCTTAGTAAGATTGTGTGTTCAAGCTCTTAGTATAAGTAACTCTGTATTTAATTTGGCTAGATTTGCTTGGTATTTGCCAAATTAGTGCAATTTCCTTAGGTAAGATATAATTTACAACAGGATGACACCTCGTAATTTAAATAGCAGCTGTTGACGGGAGGCAAACAGTTACGAATTACTCTTTCTCTTCCTTTGAAAAAGAGCTGTGCTATGGTGCTGTGAGGCAATGAACAAAGTGTTTTAGAACGTTCTTGGGCTTATGTTGTTTGATTTATGTGGACAAAGGAAAAAAAACCTACTCATTTGAATTTGCTTTGAAATGTTAACATAATTTAGATTCTTGTAAGATAATTTTGAAAGAACAACTCTCTTGTTACTAAGAGAAAGAAATTCTTCCTGTTTGCTAGTTCATGTAATGTATAATGGCCCCATTCACCTACATCTGGGGAGGGGGTGTTTCTTTTTTGAAAGGGTGAGAATTTATTTGCATGTATCATTCATTTATTTATGAAGTATTTACTGAACTTTTTTATGTGTTAGGTACTTTGATAGACACTGAAGATATAATTGTAGGCAATATGGGTACTGTTTCTGCTTTCTTGGTGCAAATGGTCCATGATGTCCAGAAGATTTAAGTTTGGTCTCTTGATCTCCGTCATGGAAGAGACTGTATGCAGGAGGATGTGATCCATAGAGGATCAATAACCTGTTGTTTGAAAAACTGTAAGTTTTTTATATATTTCCATTTATATTTCCTTTGGCAATTAAGAACATTTGAAAGAAAGTGCTGGTGGATTTCATTTGAGCTAAGTAGAATGTAGGAAATTCTTCTGCCATCCATATACCTCGTTCTATGTAGGCAGCCACAGACCAATGAGGGAAGAGTATGTAAGTTGCAGCAAGTAAAACAGCCTTACTGGAAATGGACACTTATTAAGACAATCTGGCTGCTGGGTCAGATGCCCTGTCCTACCTGGAGCTTCTCATTCCAGTGCCTAATCTGTGAAGACTTGAACATCCTGTGTTCTAATAAGAGGCCTTATATACTAGACATGCAACTTTTAACAGTAACATTATAAAGTTGGAATTTTGGGGGACCATTATGGCTAGAAAGACTGTGCAGTGGAGAAAGGCTAGCGTTAAGATGGGGAATCCTGTTTTCTTCCCATTAAGAGCTATTGATCCTGACAAAATTAATCAAGGGCCAATTGTAAGGCAACAATATACAACAAATAAACTAAATGGGGAAATGAGTGAACATTAACACACATCTGTTATGTACTAGGTAGTATTTTGTTATTTCTAAATTTTCATATTCAACTAATCTTTTATAACTTAGAAAAGGAGACATCAATGTATATTAAATGAATACTTAAAATATACTTTTATGTATACTATCTCTAAGGAAGTAAGAAGGTTAGAAATGGGGAGATGGAGAGTGAGAAAGGTGAGAGAAAAGGGGATGGGGATGACACTGACTCAGGTGAAATTAAGAGATAGAGACAGGAGAAGCTACATGGAGGGAAAAGGAAGCAGGTGGAGAGGTTCTCACCTTGATTAGTAATTTGGGCAGTTACTTCAGAATCAAATTTTAGTGACTACTACTATTCCTTAGAATTCAAATTAATGCTTAAGCAATTACTTTTTAATGCTCTAGAAATCATCAAACAGGAGAGTCACAGCAGCCCTCTCCACCCTTACTTTCCCATCTTCCACATCCCCAAGAGGATATTTTGCTAAGGACTCTGCCTAAAGCACTATCACAGTATGGGATATTTCCTGAAAGTCCAATAAAATTAAACAGGGATGGACTTGGATCAGATAGAGAAAGAATAACAGTTGAATTAAGTATTTTCATGTATTTGAAAAGTCATGCAAAGTGTGAGAACCAACCACAGTTGTCCCTTGAATTACAATGGGGACATGTCCTGGTAAACCCATCACAAATTGAAAACATCGTAAATCAAGCTGTTACAGGAAAGGGGTCCCAATCCAGACCCCAAGAAAGGGTTCTTGGACTTCAAGCATGAAAGAATTCAGGGCAAGCCCACAGAGTAAAGTGAAAGCAAATTTATTAAGAAAGTAAAGGAATAAGACCGGGTGTGGTGGCTCATGCCTGTAATCCCAGCACTTTGGGAGGCCAAGGAGGGCGGATCACCTGAGGTCGGGAGTTCGAGACCAGCCTGAGCAACATGGCAAAACCCTGTCTGTCCTAAAAATACAAAAATTAGCCAGGTGTGGTGGTGGGCACCTATAATCCCAGCTTCTCGGGAGGCTGAGGCAGGAGAATCACTTAAACCCAGGAGGTGGAGGTTGCAGTGAGCTGAGATTGCACCATTGCACTCTAGCCTAGGTGACAGAGTGAGACTCCATCTCAAAAAAAAAGAAAGTAAAGGAATAAAAGAATGGCTACCCCATAGACAGAGCAGCCTTGTGGGCTGTTGCTTGCCCATTTTTATGGTTATTTCTTGATAATATGCTAAACAAGGGGTGGATTATTCATGCCTCCCCTTTTTAGATCATATAGGGTAATTCCTGACATTGCCATGGCATTTGTAAACTGTCATGGCACTGGTGGAAGTGTAGCAGTGAGGATGACCAGAGGTCACTCTTGTGGCTATCTTGGTAAAGGCTTCTTTATTACAACTTGTTTTATCAGCAAGATCTTTATGACCTGTATCTTCTGCTGACCTCCTATCTCATCCTGTGACTTAGAATGCCTTAACCATCTGGATATGCAGCCCAATAGGTCTCAGCCTCATTTAACCCAGCTCCTATTCAAGATGGAGTTGCTCTGGTTTAAACACCTCTGACATTTCCTCCCTCCCTTTTATAAGAGAATCTTTAATCCTAAGGGTTGCAGAGGGATAAAGATCCATCTTCTGTAACTTCTTCAGGCTGAATAGGGGTGATGGTATTTCTGCCTATTAGCGTCTCTTGTGTTCAGGGTAGGGAGGAGCTCAGTCAGAAAGTGTCAGTATGGCGAGGGCTATCCATGACTCTTGAGTTCTGACAAGAGGCAATATCTGGAAGATTAATAAGTGTTCAGTTTAAGAAAACATTCAGAAAGCTTGTCCTGCATTTCTACACAAAGACTAAAACAGCAATACGTTACACAACAGTAAAGCAACATAAGTAAAAATATCTCAAGGAAACCAAGTAAGAAGGCTTTCCATGAACTGGGCAACTGTTGGAACCAAGCTGATATGGGTTTGCTAGCCAATTCTAATATATGCACAGAATTAGAATACTGATCCAGATTTTTACATTACCCATCTATTTTGTTTTTTTTTTTTTCTGAGCAGCAGTCAGAGATCACTGATTGTTTCACAGGAATAAGCAGCATTAGCCTAAGTTACAGAAACAAACTTAAAAACAACTGATGAGACTGGAATCTTATAACAAGTGTATCATAGTTCTTGAAACATAATTTTTCTCTCTCCAGTTTCCCATTTTTACTAAAGACAAATCATGGTAAGACTGATTTGCTTTATTATACTTGGCCTGTTTATTTGTATAAGTGCAGTAAGAATAATTATTTTTCACATAAGCTCTTTCAAATTGGCTTTGATGGAACTCTGTTCCATAGAAGGAATCTTAGATAAGACTTTTTTAGAGCTGAGCCCTGCTGTGGGTTTGTACTCTCTGATACCTATGAGTTGGGTAAATTCCTTTCCTTTTGAGGTCCCAAGATAACTTGGGGTTCCTGGACTCGTTAGAAAGTGACATTCTTTACTTACCACAGGTCAGAAACTCTGTACAGGGACTGTTGTAGACAAGGTCTAAGGCCAGTTCCTCAAGCGGCTTTTATTGGCTTTACAAGTCAAGTTTGAGTCCTTAAAGGAAAGCACACCATTCCAGTCAAAGCCTCGGTGAAATAACCAGTTTCTTCAATTGTGTCTTAGTATTGCAAAAGAAAACAGATTCGTATTGCACTTATGCAAGTAACTGTATTGCCATAAATTAAGAATACTTACAACTACTTTCCAAATTCTGGAGAAATCAGGTAGAGAGAAACAAATATGCTCCAAATTTTGTTCACAGGAGTTCAATTGTTACAAGCCTTAAATAGCTCAAAAGGAAAGTTTTCTTGACTCTGAAAAACAAAGGATCAGCAACATTTTAAGCAAAGTTAAAAAGATCACTTTAGACTTCCATTGGTTCAGTCAATTCCGTTAACTCCTGTTTTGCTTGATATTCATGAACATTTCAGCTCTCTATGAGTCCTGAAAGTTTTTCCCTTTTTTTCTGATGTCACAATCTCCAAAGTTATCAGAAACCTGCAATCAAGAACACCTGCTAGAATTTTACAGTTAATTATAAATCAACTTCTAAAGAGGACCAAAACAAGATAACAATTGTTTGTGGATGACAAAATATCTTGGGACAACCACAGTCAAAAAACACGATTGATAAAGAAATTTGGTTAGCTTTGTGGCATACGATGATTTTATGTAATAATTATTAAAAGCATACACTAAGTCATATTAGAATTATAGGAGTTTCCCATAATTTTGGAACATATACCAAAAACACATTTATGCAAATACAGCCCAAAGGAAACCTAGCACCATTTTATATTTGACAATGCTTCTTGTAGGATTTTAATATCAAGTAAGCCAGATGTCACTGTTGCATTAGTGTACTACTGATGTTAAACCCAATTTTTAATGAAACCTTATAGACAAATGTATTGAATCTTAATCAGTTTGATCATAAGGTAAAATTTTAATAAACCTTTTATAACCCTTTACAATTTTTGTTAAAGAGCAGATCATAAGCAGGTTTTTGCTCTAAGAAAAACCTATTGTGCTTTTATTCCAATGTTTAATTTAGAGAAAAACTGAATAATACCCCTTTAACTTTAGCCAATATGTTTACAAACAGAATTTGTTTTACAAGATTAATTTTTCACAAACTTTCCACAACTTGCTTAAAACTTCAGCTTTAACTATCTTACTTAAAACAATCATGTAGCTCTCTAAACTTAGGCAAAAAAAATCCACATTCCCATGGCTTCTTATAATCTTTTACCAAAAACACATTTCACTTTTATACACCTCACATGTAAAACTGTTCCTTCAGTAGTCTCAATTACATGTAACAATGTTAACTCTTAGCAACTTTTACTTTTGATGAAAACCTTGGTAAGTTTGGGATTTTAATTACGTACCAGGCGTGGAGCCTAGGAAAGCAGACAGAAGTGCAGATAAGAGCTGACTTTTTCCAGCATAGCTAGGGGGTGTGGCTAACTCCACATGTCCCCAGCCGTATCTAGAATCTAATGCTCCAAAATCAATTGAACAGTTTTCAAAAGTCAAAGAAGCAGTTTATTACCCTAAAGCATTTAGCAAACTTAATATCTGACCAGCATAATTTAGACTAAATGTTTACATTTCTGAAGATATTTTATTTTACCAATAATCTTTTACAATTACCTTTATTTCCCAAAGATTACTTAAATTACGTGAACTAAATAAAAGACATTATACCTTTTACTTTTCTCACAAAATATTTGATTTAACCTCTTATTATTAAACCAATTAATCAAAGCTCTTTCATATATAAACATCACACACACAATACGTATAAATACACAGACAGAAGAAGATAAAGGACTTATCCTCTAAGCTTGGAATCGAACCCTGAACCTAGGCTGCCATTGTGAAAAGAGAAAGCATGGCCACATGGTTACAAGGTCAAGCTCCCGAGGACATACAAGACAAGAGGAAAACCTCATCCATTTTTTTCAGGGACCTGCAGCAAATTTTGTACCTGACCAGTTTGCTGGGTCATCTTGAACAGCAGGCTTATAGGTGTCCAAAGCCTGTGTTTTATCCTAAGGTACCCCTCTTGATGACAGAACAATACAGAAAGACATACAAAGCACAACGGATTTGTTACAGCTCAAGACTAGCCTCACAAATCCTTTTTCCCGTGAATCAAAACTTTACAGAAGATAAACAGAGATTTTTAGCATTCATTCAAGCAGTTTGCACACAGAGAGCGAGAGAGAGGGAAGCATTCCCTGAAGCAGGGTGGGGAAGGCGAGTCACTTAGAGAGGCCAGGGAAAGATCCACCCATTGCAGCGACACTGAAAAGTTCAGGTGGCCGCTTGTCGGTAATGAAGGGATCTTTTCCAGCAGTCCCATCAGCTCTCAAGTTTCCCCTTTTAGGGCGAAAAAAGCTCCCCGTGTCCCACGATCCAGTACATGCCTAATTCTGTCACCCATAGTGGTCAGCAAAGAGTACAAGGCAGATCATTCCAAACAGAATAGCAGTTAACATCCCATAGTGTCAAATCCGTTCTTAGGCAAAAGGGACTTTACCAAGAGGGACTTTACTGAGAGAGGCCTTTAACCCCCTAAGTCTTAGAAGGGACTCTAACCCTCCTAAGTTAGGCCTTTAACCCAAGGTCAGTCAAGTGTCCTTGCCTTTTATTAAGTGGGGCCTCTAATCCACTCTGTCTTAGGAGAGACTCTAATTCCCCCAAGTTGGGCCTCTAACCCAATCCCATTCTTTACCCAGCTACCCCACCACTTACCCAGAGTCATCGAATCAGTGCTGCAGTCTATTTCCTTTGCGTGGGGGGATCACCTCAGTATCATCCATTCTGTGGTTCATCAGAAAGATGTTACCGAACCCCACCACTTACCCAAAGTTAGCCTTTTGGTTGGGGGTTTCCGCACTATAGTTGCTTCCATGGTCACCAGAAAGATGTTATAGGACACCACCACTTATCCAAAAGTTAGCCTTTGGTCAGGGGTTTCCTCACTCTAGTCGCCAGAATGATATTACCGGAAAGGGGTCCTGATCCAGACCCCAAGAGAGGGTTCTTGGATCTTGTGCATGAAAGAATTCAGGGCGAGTCCATAGAGTAAAGTGAAAGCAAGTTTATTAAGAAAGTAAAGGAATAAAACAATGGCTACCCCGTAGACAGAGCAGCCCCAAGGGCAGCTGCTTACCCTTTTTTATGGTTATTTCTTGATAGTATACTAAACAAGGAGTGGATTATTCGTGCTTCCCCTTTTTAGACCATATAGGATAATTCCTGACATTGCCATGGCATTTGTAAACTGTCATGGCACTGGTGGAAGTGTAGTAGTGAGGATGACCAGAGGTCGCTCTTGTGGCTATCTTGGTTTTGGTGGGTTTCAGCCAGCTTCTTCACTGCAACTTGTTTTATCAGCAAGGTCTTTATGACCTGTATCTTCTGCTGATCTCCTATCTCATCCTGTGACTTAGAATGCCTTAACCATCTGGGAATGCAGCCCAGTAGGTCTCATTTTACCCAGCTCCTATTCAAGCCTCATTTTACCCAGCTCCTATTCAAGATGGAGTTGCTCAGGTTTAAATGCCTCTGACAAAACCATTGTAAGTCAGGGAGTGTGTATAGTCATTATCTGAACTGAGAATGCAATAGGAGAAACAAACTCAAGTATTCTGAGGAACTTAGCATAGACAATAAGAACTTAATTACTAACAAAGAGGGCTGTTAAAATTAAGGTGGTTTTTAGATGTCTAATGTGAAAATTTAACAAATTTTTGGAAAAGGAGACTGTTTACCCATGAAAATTAATTGTTAATTTTGTATATGCATTGACTCACTCAAGACTATAGACATATCTCTATAATTCTGGGACTATGCATGTCGTAAAAATAATTTTATGTCTGGGTTTAAAATGATGTGGTTTTAGAGTGTTGGTTTTAGGGCCTGTAAAACCGTTTTTTTTTTTTTTTAGATAGAGTCTCGCTCTGTCGCCCAGGCTGGAGTGCAGTGGCACCATCTTGGCTTACTGCAACCTCTGCCTCCCAGGTTCAAGCGATTCTCCTGCCTCAGCCTTCCAAGTAGCTGGGACTACAGGTGCCCACCAGCACGCCTGGCTAATTTTTGTATTTTTAGTTGAGACGGGGTTTCACCATATTGCTAGTCTGGTCTCGAACTTCTGACCTTGTGATCTGCCCACCTCAGCCTCCCAAAGTGCTGGGATTACAGGCGTGAGCCACTGCACCTGGCCTGTAAAACTTTTTATATGAGATGATGTTTTTGATATTTCAAGCTCAGATGATTTGAGTTGATGGGAGTTCACTGTCAGAATAAATAGAGTAATAAAAAGAACATGAATTGATCTTGTTCCCCCTTACCTGGGCCTCAAAGCTACAACACTGGTTCTAGTAGTTTGAGATTAGTCCTGTTTATGCCACAGTAACTGTAAAAGCAGTTCTGAACTCTAGGACAATGACCTTTCAACTTTTTTTTTTAACATTTATTTTAGGTTCGGGGGTACACGTGTAGGTTTGTTATATAGGTAAACTCCCTGTGACATGATCTTTCAACTTTTTGGATCATATGTCCCATCAGAAAAAAAGTAAGCATAATCGATACACACTTATTTATAAGTTACATATATGTATTACTATAGTACTGAGTTGCCCACATTATTGAACATAAGCAGAAGAAAGTTTTAAAATGGGGATAAATAAAAGTAAATCTGATTTCTGGAATTTTCCTCCACATCCTAGTAGATTGTTTGGGTACTCCCCTGAAATGTGCACACCCTTTTTGAACCCCCTGCCCTGCTCCTTTGCCAGCACGGTGACTCAGCCGTTTTTGTCGCTTGGGCGCTGTTAACTAGCTGCGTGGTCTTGAGCAATAAATATCTTTATTTAACTGATTTGTAAAATGACGGTACTTGTACATATCTCATTGGATTGCTTTGGAGATTAAATGCCACCTGATCTCTAAAGTTTTTAGCACAGTGTATGAAACATTAGCTGTGTTTTCCCTTTGTGGAGTTTATCTTTATTTTCCTCTATTTCACGACTTCTGTTCGTTCATATACCTACTTCCTTTTCTTCTGCATCAGGACTTTGCTTAGAGCCTTCTGTCTGTGTGTTTCTTCTGGTTTCCTTTCTAAGTCTCATGTACAGAGAAGGGATCTGTTTGGGCTAATTGGTTATAGCCATATGACCCATTTTGCCTAGAGCAATCTGGTTTCCACCTGTTGTCCCAGTACAACTATGGTGGCTCTTTTACCTTTTCACGGTGTCCTGAGTTGGAAATAAAGCACAGGATGAACTTCTTAATAAGTCACCATCAAGTATAGACGACCTGTTTGGGGGGCAGATGTCTTGTATGAAGGATGCCTCCTTGTTATTGCACAGCTTAGAGATGGCTCTCTGGCTATCTTCAGATGATGTGTTAACCAGAAGAGGAGGGTCCCATCTATAAGGACATGATGGGGTGGCATGGTGAGTGTGACATGACCTCAGAGAGATGTCTGGTACAAGAGGTCACTATTAACCCACAGAACAATAGATGACTTTAGGAGAGGGCTGGACAGTTGGAGTCTATAACCATGGCGGCTGTCTACCCAGATTGCAAAAATGAAAATCTAGAATTTATTGGCTATTGAACTTGGAAATCCGAACCTGCAATCTGAGGCTCAGCATCATGGTGAATATTTTCTAAGTAGAGAAAATGTTCTTTTGATTTGGAATAAAATGTGCTACTCTTATGTAAGGTTACACTCACACTCATAGCAGAAGTTGGAAATAGGTCTTCGTGTTCTGCACCAGGTGCTCTAGAAAGAGCAGAATAGTTTCTTGTTCTCCTAATGTTTACTAAAAACTTGTTGCTACTTGTCTTGTGGGTTTTTCAATTCTAGCTTCATGTTTTAACCCTACTAGACACTCAGCCAATATGAATTAGCAATTGTGAAGTTTATTCTAACGGTGTCAGCAAAAGCAACAACAACAACAACAAAAAAAAAACCCACACATAATTACTGAATAATGCACATTTTCTTCACTTTCAGGTAATTTCTATAACTGTGTTCTTGAGGCATAGTATTTAAAATTACTACTTTACTTAGGAAGTCATAGATAGGGGACACATACCACTATGAAGAAAATGGAATATTAAGGTGTTTTGATTTTTAATCCTATTTCATGACCTTTATTGGAAATGGTAACATAATAAACAAATGGATAAGTTAACTTTTATATTTCCTGAGGTCTGTAGGCTTGGATTTTTAAAGCGAACATAATTCTGTGATCATCAACCTGAAATTTTACAACCCTGACACAATACTTGAAAACAATGTTATTTATTTCCTCTCTTAGAATCAGGAGCTGGTGGTGAATGTATTGGACCACATCAATATTTCATTGTTTCTTCAGGAGAAAAAAATAGTGATTGAAACCTTATGATTACTAGAGTTAAAAAAATCAGTTATGACTTAAAAGATAGCTGCAGTTCAGACTTTTCCACTAATGCTTGACATTTTACATTATGGAATAAGCAGTAACTTTTCTTTCAGAAATGTATGAGTCGTATGTACAAGTGGTTGTTGCTTTAGATCAGAGTTCATTTTTAATTACCTGACTTGGACATTTAAAAGTCAGTCCTAACTAATCATAATCATGAGCTCAATTTCTTCCTCTAGTTTCCGTCTTGAACTTTCAAACTGCAGAGTAGAGATAATAACCCATAAATGATTAATAGGGAATCAAGCTAATACCTTTGAAGAAAAACTGCAGGTATTTGAGTATACCTGATATCACATAGTCAAATCTGAGTAATGAATCTCACTTCTTTTAGTCATTTAACACATACATAAAAGGTAGGATTTCCCCAGGTTTTGCCCATTTCCTTCACGCTCTTTATACTTTCATTTTTAAATGTTATCTATTTCTGTGGCTTAAATTACTAAAAACTTGTTGCTACTTGTCTTGTGGGTTTTTCAATTCTGGCTTCATGTTTTAACCCTACTAGACATCTTTGTACTGATGGACTGAAAAATTTACATTTTAAGTTCCTTCTGACTCTCCCAGTCTCTCTAGTGACTCATCACTCATGGGTTTCCTGAAGGAAATGGTATTTTAGAATCCCACCTACTGTTCACAGTTTAAAAAATAACTTAAGCAAGTATCAAGGATAACCATCATAATTCTCACTAAGACTAAAATGCAAGTCTGTCTCACATGAAAAATGGGACACCCAGTGGATATGTTCTGCAGACAATTTAGAAGTCATTGTAGTGAAGCTCTTGTGAGAAGGTGGTTTAAAGATACATATCTGAAATTCAGATAGGAGCAATTGTCAAAACTATTAGGCTGATGCAAACATAATTGTGGTTTTTACTATTACTTTTAACGGCAAAAATTGCAATTACATTTGTACCAACCTAATATTAGAAAGAATGATTTCTTTGTAATAGTATAGGATTGAGTGTAATAAAATTAATTAGGAAAGCCTTGGCCGGGTGCTGTGGCTCACACCTGTAACCTCAGCACTTTGGGAGGCTGAGGTGGGTGGATCATCTGAGGTCAGGAGTTCAGGCCAGCCTGGCCAACACGATGAAACCCCATCTCTACTAAACATATAAAAGTTAGCCGAGCGTGGTAGCAGGTTCCTGTAATCCCAGTTACTTGGGAGGCTGAGGCAGGGGAATCACTTGAACCCAGGAGGCAGAGGTGGCAGTGAGCCGAGATCATGCCATTGCACTCCAGCCTGGGTGACAGAGTAAGACTCCATCTCAAAAAAAAAAAAAACAAAACAAACAAACAAAAAAACTCCTAGGAAAGCCTTCCTGGAAAAATTATTTCTTCAGGGTTTTGAAGTTAGAAGGGACTTGCATTGGTGGAAGTTGATAGACTGAATTATTCAGACACTGGAGTAGCATACAGAAGTCCCTTACGAAGGAAGAACAAGCTATTGAGTTTGGGGCAGCGAATTTTGTCTAAAATAGAAATCTGTTGGAGAATAATGAAAAAAGGTTAATGAAATGATGACATGAGACTGGTGACATGGTGTAGGATGCTCAAGAAGAGACACATTTGCATTTGATATGGAAGAATTCTTGAACAGGGAAATAAAGGCATTGTTGGAAGAACCTGAGCCATTGGTCTCAAGATTGTATTGGAAGGGCAGAGTCAAGCAAGGACATATTCTCAGTTGTTCTGCTGAGAGGTGATGAGCCATGAGCTTCAGTGATGTTTAGGAAGTGGAGAAGTGTAGCAGTAAAAATAGAACAAGAGATATATAGGAAAGACCTTATGGATTTGATTAGATAAAGCTTTATAACATTTGCACGAGTAACATGAAGAGGCGTCGAAGATGTTGATAAACCTACATTAGGGTTGACCTATATGAAGTTACCAGTATTTGACTTTTTAAACCTACAAAAGTGGTAGTTTTAAATGGTTCCTTGTAATAGACACCTGGCTTGGGTTGGAGATGACTACTCTTCAAAATGGATAATGGCATCAGTGAAGAACCAAGAATTGCAAAGATAGCAGTACTACCAGTTAAGTGAGGACAAAAGCCTTAAGTGATTACGGGCATTTTCAGAGCTCTTAGCTGGTAGCATAGTGAATTGCAGTACTGAGAACAAAGGGAAGGAAGGAAAGAAAGAAGGAGAAAGCAAGCAAGCAAATTTCATGAATACTTTTTCTTTGAAATTTTAAATATGTATGTTTTTATGTACAACAGAAAGTCTCAGATAAAACAATACAGGCTTTGACTAAGTGGAATTTAACCAGTGTAGAGAAATTTTGGGAGATTGATTACTTCATCAGAAAGTTTGGCCTTGACCTGGTCAATTGCTCAATTTGGAGTTACTTGAATATTTAGCAAGAGAAAAAGTATTTTTGTGAATTTGAAAAGGAAGCATGTTTTTGCTTACTTTTCTAGTCACTTTTAGGTACCCACTAAGAGGATCAGACCCATTAGTTAAGAAAGTAAACAAAAGGACACTCCCTGACATACTTACACACACACACACACACACACACATGCATGCACCCCTGATAAGAGAACACTTGTGCTCTTTGGAAAGAAAGGTAGGTACCTGCAACAACACGTTGTTTTAAGCTACCCAATTTGGCTGCATTACCTTGAAAATTCTCTCCACTGCTTCATGCAGATCTGATTGGTGAGCATAAATTAGTCACAAATGGCACATGTGTGCATCAGTAATAAAGAAGATAACAGCACTGCTACACCAAGTTTGTGATGCGCTCAACAAGCCAGGGGTGATATGAATCTACGGATGAAATCTCCCACAGATTCCTTTGAGAAAGACATGAGTCATGACATCAGATCGCTAAGAGGCAGGACACACTCAGTTAGGACCAAGCTGCGGCTAAAGAAAGTTTACATGTTTTAGAGTGGCAAATTGTCAGGTTGTTTCTGCTCATTTTCTATTCAAACTCACGGCCAGGGCTTCCTGAGTACCACAGCAAACACTAGCTCTGTCTTCTCTAAGCTCAGTGAATGTGGGACATGGGGCAAAACAGAATGGGCTCATTCTCCAGGTTCCCTCCATTAGCATGCATATTTTATTAGGTCTTCAAAGAAGCAGCTCATGAAGAGGCATGCAGGAACATGTGTGTGTGTGTGTGTGTGTGTGTGTGTGTGTGTGTGTGTTGTAGGACTACACAGCTATTTATGCTTACTTGGGATGAATGGGGTGATATGTTTCATATTTATCCTACTCTGTGCCCTCCAACCCCTATTCTTCTGGGTAATTTAGAAGAAATTTAATGTGTAGTCTTTGAATTTGAGGGATTCACACTCTAGGTGGGGAGATAAGGATCTATACAAAAAATAATTAAAGAACAACAAGAACAGTTTATAATCATTGTTGGACAGTAAGTATTATAGGAGTCTGAGAAGTGGGTTTCTTGTGAGCTGATATAATCAGGGAAGACTTCTTGGAAAAACGAGGTTTCAGTTTTAAATCTTATTAAATTTCAATGAAATTGGCATTTATTGAATATCTATTATGCCAGTGTGCTCAATCATGGGACTAAAATTTGAGTTATGAGTAAGAAACCATTCTGGTGTAATCCTCTTTGTATTAGGTGGAGCCATGTAAATGCTTTTTGATAATTGTGTTCCACAAAAAACACATAACTACCTTTCTGTCTCTCTGAAACCAAGTATTTTCTAATTTTTGCTTGGTTAAATTGTGATTCCCCTATAGACTTATATGCCTTTGGTAAGTGAGGAATTTGTTAGGGAATTTCTTCTCCTTTCTTGAGGCTGTGATTCTGAGAAGGAGTTCAAGCATGCTTCTTCAAACAATGAAAGTCAGCTGTCTTGGTAGCAATTGTCCTCACAAGCAGATAGTTCAACTTTGCAGTTTGGGCTATAGAAAAATAATCCTGTAGTCGGATTGTTAGAATATTCAGAACTTATGCCTCAAATAAACTTTTATGTCTGTGGTGCAAAGGGTTGCTTTTGTCTTTTGCCTGGATTCAGTCCCACAGAGTGGGAACATCACCATGTGCAATCATTAGAAGTGCATTCGAAACTGAGCATCAGTTGAACCAGCTCATATTTAGTGAGGTCACATCTGCTGTATGTCTGTGTTTGTTCAAGGATAAAAGGAAAGAAGCACCAGGGCTTCTTTATGTTCTCATGTTTTCATCTAGCGGTCAAGGAGCACAGGAGGTCTGTTGTTCGTCATTCCTGGGTAACATCAAAGCCCGTTCTGGCAAAGCCGTTGCTAATCTGTGGGCAGGATGACCCTGAGAACACTTATAATGCTGCTACCTGGGAAATATTTCTCATTTTTGCAAAACATTTTATCTGAAAAAGGTTGCACCTACCATCGTTTGCCTAACTTTTAACAGAAAACTTCTGACAATCGGTACGTGCATAACAGTTTGCCTGCAAAATTGTTGTCCTCCATACTCACATTTTCCTTTTAAAATCTCATAGTAGCCTCTTTCTTTATAAGGCTATGTATTTGATGAGGCAAACAAGAAAAGAGAGTATATTTCCTTTTGCTTTATGGGTTTTTGTTGTTCTTTATAGGCAGATCATGAATAGAATGCAGTGAAATTACAGGCTGCTATGACTGTGTTCTCTACTTCCTGTTTGCAATCCAAAATAATCCACCTTTGTGATAAAAATTCAAATTGTACCAAAGGTTATGGGATTTCATTCCATATTCAGGAATTAATATAACTAATGTTTATTTTTTTATTCATATATTCATGTCTGTGTTCATTGATTCAGGAAACATTCATTGAGCACCTACTAAGTGCTAGGCATTTATCAGATGGTGACATGCTATGTAGAGAAATAAAGCAAGGTGACCAAGAGTGCTAGCTTGGTAAGGGTTGCTGTGTTTGCAGTGCCAGGGCAGGCCTCAATGATACTTGAGCGGAGGCCTGAGTGGGGGCAGCGTTACCTGTGCAGAAATCTTGGGGAACAGACAGAGGTGGAGAGAGCATCCAGGGCAAAGTCCCCGAAGTGGAAGTGTCCTAGGTAAGTTCCAGTAATGGCAAGTAGGACAGTGTGGCTGGGGTGGAGCCAGTGAGTGGCCAGGTAGTGGTGGGGAGGTCAGGCTGGTCATTAGAAGTGGCAGAACCAGAGAGCAGCTCATATAGGGCCCTGTGGGCCACAGGGAGGCCTTTGGCTTTTGCTTTGAGTAAGGTGGAGGCATTGAAGGGTTTTAAGTAGAGGCTGATGGGCCCTGACTTCTGTTTAACAGGCTTACAGTGCTTGCTGCATGAAGAATCCACAGTCGGGCATGGGCAGAAGCAGAGACCTGTTAGTAGGCTGTCGCTGCAACCAGGAGAGAAATTATGGTGATTTAGATTAGGATGATGAGTTGATAAGAAATCAGTTGCTAGATCAATTTTAAAGGTAGATCTATTTGAAAGGTAGAGGTTTCATTGTTTTGGACATGAGGCTTTGTTTTGTTTTGTTTTGTTTTTTTGAGATGGAGTTTTGCTCTTGTTGCCCAGGCTGGAGTGCAATGGCACAATCTCGGCTCACCTCAACCTCCGCCTCGCGGTTTCAAGTGATTCTCCTGCGTCAGCCTCCCAAGTAGCTGGGACTACAGGCATGTGCCACCATGCCCAGCTAATTTTGTATTTTTAGTAGAGATGGGGTTTCTCCATGTTGGTCAGGCTGGTTTTGAACTCCTGACCTCAGGTGATCCCCCCGCCTCGGCCTCCCAAAGTGCTGGGATTACAGGCATGAGCCACTGCACCTGGCCTGGACGTGAGGTTTTTAATGTAGGTAACTGGTAGGGTAAAATTGCTTCACTGAGCATATTATATGTTCTAAACGTGGTTCTAGGGATTTACATCTAATAATGCATTGATCCTCATCACAATGCTATGGAAAAAATATTTTGTATTAAATAAAATGTATTAAATGTAAGCGTGATAAATTTTTATATGTGTGTATGTATATATAAACATATATAAATAAATGTAAATATAAATATTTATGTAAACATCACCTAGATCATGATATAAAACATTTACAGCCATGCAGAGGTTCCTCTGCCAAAGGTAACCACTGTTTTTACCCTCACACTATAGATTGTTTTTGTCTGTTTTCAAACTTCATATAAATGAAACCATACTATACCTATTATTTCTTTAATTGGTTTTTATTGACATAATTTATACATCATAAAATTCATCTTTTAAAGTGTACAATTCAGTAGTTTTTAGTGTATTCACAAGTTTGTGCAACCATTGTCACTTTCTATTCTAGAACTTTTTCATCACCCCTGAAAGATACAGCCATTAGCAGTGACTCTCAATTTCCCCCTCCTCCCAGCCCTGGCGAAGCTCCTTTCCATCTATATACATTTGCCTATTCTGAACATTTCATGTAAATGGAACCATACCTTATGTGGCCTTTTGTGACTGGCTTCTTTCATTTAGATAATGTTTTCAAAGTTTGTCCATGTTTTAGCATGAATCAGTACATCATTCCTTTTTTTTTTCCCCAAGACAGAGTCTTGCTCTGTCACCCAGGCTGGAGTGCAGTGGTGTGATCTTGGCTCACTGCAACCTCTGCTTCCGGGTTCAAGGGATTCTCCTGACTCAGCCTCCTGAGTAGCTGGGATTACAGGCACCCGCCACCACTCCCGGCTAATTTTTGTATTTTTAGTAAGACGGAGTTTCACCATGTTGGCCAGGCTGGTCTGAAACTCCTGACCTTAGGCGATCCACCCTCCTCAGCCTCCCAAAGTGCTGGGATTACAGGTATGAGCCACTGCACCTGGCCACATCATTCCTTTTTAAGGCTGGATAATATTCCAAGATGTGGATATATCATATTTTGTTTGTCCATCTATCAGTTAATGGACATTTAGGTTTTTCTCTTTTTTGACTGTTATGAATAATGCTGCTCCTAACATTAGGTTTTGTGTGGACATGGACAGGTTTTCTGTCATACTCTCTTGTGGCTGTTTCTTTGTTCAACATGACATCTACGTAATTCATTAATGTTATTGCATGTAGCAGTTCATTCTTTCTTGCTACTTTTTACAATTCCATTTTGTGACCATACCACTATTTATTTATCGCTTATCCAATCAATGAGCTGTGATGAATCCTGTGACATGCTGTGTGTGTCTTTCAGTGGGCAAAAGCACTCATTTCTCTTTGGTAAATACTTGGCCATGGAATCACTGGCTCATTCATCTTTTTCTTTATCTGTCCTCTCAGCATTCTGTCATACTTGTTCATGTTGCTGTGGGCACTCCCTCGCAGAGGAAATGTGCTTCCTGTAGACCTGGTCCAGGAATCTCCCTTCCCTGCCTGGGCCCACATTTAGGACTGACTTATCTTCTTTCTACTTCTCTAAAGCATCTTTTAGGAACCCTCTCCTTCCTAATGTATTTCCTCTTCCATTGTTTAACAAAGCAGAGTTTAGCTCATGCCTGCTTGCAACTGACTGTGTTTGTATAGTTACTGGCTTGAGAGCCTAAGATGATTTATAATGGTATACTCCCTTTCAGGAGTGATTACTATGGGTTTCTAAGGGGCCTAGAGCCCTGTCAGAATCTCATAACGGCTATGTGTCCTCCCATAGAGAAATGGATCTGTGAATGCACACACACACACACACACACACGCACACACACACACACATGCAGGTTTTCTTACACGTTCATAGGATTTGTTGACCTCCATGAATCCCATCCACTGTAGGCTCGTGGTTCCCACATTAAGAATCCTTCTTTTCTGCCTTGTAATGCCTTGACTTTTTTTTTCAAATAAAACTTCCCCTGTGTCAGCTGACATGGGCACATGGAAGGACTATATTTCCAGAGATGTGTATAAAACATCTATGTATAAAACATGTATAAAACTGGCTGAAACAGAGGTCCTAACTTGTACCCAGCTGGCAAAAGAGGTAAGAATTATCAGCACGTAGAAAAGTAATTTTAATTGTTATGGAATCCTCATTCTTTTCAGTTCTGCTAGCAGTTGAGAACGTTTCTAATTATATCCTTTGCTACTCCTGTTAAACTTCTTAACTAGAGATTAAAATGAATGCACTGTCATTGAGCTGGGCCCTCCCAGGCCTAGAAGGCGCCACCTCTGCCGCAGGGACAGCTGGCATCAGTGTGGGATGTGCTCACCCCAAGCTCTCCCCCTCAATGGGAGCCGCCCCTCCTCAGCCTGAGTTTCCTGTCTCACATGTTTAATGGATGAATAATTGGGTGCCACTCAATTGCAGAGTTCCTTGGAACATTTAGTGTGGACTAAATAAAGTAGAAAATTAAATAGACCTTTTCTAAATGTTGATTTTTAAAATGATTTGATGACAGTGGTAGCAGAAGTGGAATCATGATGGCCCATTCTCATTTTGTGGTCCATTTCTCCAAAGACAGAAAGAGAAACAGCAACATTAGAGTAAGCTTTTCTTATTTACATCTTTGGAAACTTTTATTTTATACTTTTCACTCTAAGAACAAATTTGGGCTTCATCCAGTAGGCAGTGCAGCATCATTACAAGGCTTTAACATGTAGTCCATAATAAATTAGATTTTTTTCCCCTGGGAAAACAAAAAAGTTTTGTCTAGAAATTTATTGCTTTAAAATTTTTACAAAAGTAATAAAACATACAAAGTCAAAATCTTTTCTCCTCCTCCACAACATCCATTTCCATATCTCAGGGGTAACCACGGTAAATAGTTTATCTTCCTTGAGTTTTTGTTGAAGTCTGTAAAAGCATTGTGTAGATTTGTTGATTTTTATAACACTGGGATCACCTTATACGGTGGAGTGAAGCTTACTCTTTCTACTGTGTGACGTATCGCAGACGTCCTTCAGTGTTTATGTTGATCTACCTTCCTCTTTTCTTGCTTTTGTAGCGTATTTCCCTTTATCTTCCAGTTTTTAGAATAATGAGTTGGTACTCTAACCTCCAAAGATGACTAATACGTGTTTTCAAAAATAATTATGAGCTCATGGATTTTAACATATTTGGTGTGTTTCAATCCAATGTGGCCATTCATCTCAATGCTCAGTAGTCTCAATTTTGTTCGTTGGGACCCTCAAGTATTTTTGGCATGACTCAATAGTCTCTTCCTCACGTTCAGATATGACAAGATATTCCAGGCTATTCTTTTCTCCAAATTGAAATTAAATTGTGGATTAAATCTTAATTTTATTGTGTGCTGTGTTGAGAAAAGTTTATCTCACTAGATTTAATTAGATGTACCTGCTGAACCCCTGGGTGTGCCTTATCAGTCAATCACCAAATGGTTTTGAGAGCTGCCATGTGCGGGAAGTCAAGCTAGATCGTGTGATTTAGCAAACAAGTCAACCCAGTGTTCCTCTTCCCACATACCAAGCGAACCAAACCACAACAACTATTAATAAAACAAATCCTAATTATGTCTTTAAAGTTTATCTTTTTTCTTAAAAATATTTATGAGAAACAATTGATCCATAGAAAAGTGAACAATTGAGGACTATATACAACTGTAGTAATTTTATTGTCAACTTGATTGAATAGTAACTTTTATACCATAAAATTTACTCCTTTTAAATATTCAGCTTAATGAGTTTTATTAAATATATACAGTTGTGCAGCCAATACTTAAATCACTTCCATCATCTCGAAAAGTTCTTTTTTGTCCTTTTGCAGTCAATCCTTGCTTCCACCCCACTTCAAGGTAACCCTTGACCTTCTTTTGGATGCTATAGTTTTGCCTTTTCTAGAATTCATGTAAATGGCCTCATGTGGTGTGTAGTCTTTTGTGTCTGGCTTCTTTCACTTAGTAAGATGTGTTTGAGATTCATCCATGTTCAGGATCGGTACTGCATGTGTCAGTATTTGTTCTTTTGTTTTTGGTAGTAGTATTCTCTTGTATGGATATACCACTACATTTGGAGCTGGACATTTGGTTTGTTTTCCCCCATTTTTGGGAAACTGTGAATAATGTAGGTGGACATTTGCATACAATGCTTTGTGTGGACATATGTTCTAAATCTCTTGGGTAGATACCTTGGAATGGGATTACTGGGTCATATAATAAGTATCTTTTAACTTTTCAAGAAACTACCAAAATGTTCTCCAAAGTAGGGAACCATTTTGTGTTCATACCATCAATGTATGAGAATTCCAGTTGCTCCACATCCTCATAACACGTGACATTGTCATTCTTTTTAATTGTAGCCATTCTAGTGGTATCTAATTGTGGTCATAGTTTGCATTTCTCTAATGACCAGTGGTATTGAGTGTATTTTTATGTACTTGTTAGCCTTCCCTTTTTTGTGAAACATCTGTTTAAATCTTATTGGATTGTATGTCTTCTTTTATTGAGTTGTAAAAGCACTTTCTATATTCGGGATCCAAGTCCTGTGTTAGAAATGTGCGTGCTTTTGCAACTTACTTTCAGGTTGAGTTTTGATAAGAAAATGTTCAACTCATCTACATTTTTATTTGAAATAGAAAAGACCTAATTTTATCCAAAGGACATGATACATTTTTAAAGAATAATTTTATAATCATGTAAGGGAGAGAAAGAAAAGAAAAAGTTTGGAGAAGAGATAAAGGAAATATTGGAGAGAGAGTGAAATAAGAGAATGTAAAAGGAAGAAAATGATTAGGAAAAGAGAAGGAGATAAAACTACAAAGAGACCCAAGCTCATTCTTGTTGGTAAAAAGAAAAAACAAAAACAACCCCCTTCTCAAAAACGGACAAAAAGAGATGTAATGAGAGAGAGAAGCTAAAAAATAGAGGAAGAGAACAACAAACAAATTTACAGTTATGGAGAATAAAAGAATAGGTAGGAGAGGAGGAGACAAAAAAGTGCCAAGAGAAGAACACACCACCACCATTGCTTTCATTTCCCATGGCCTGTCGGCCATGTTGTCTCCTCTGTACCCTGTTATCTCATCTGTCGGTTCCCCACTTCTCACGTCCAGTCCGCTTTCTGGAAGTCCTACCTTTCCTCCCACATCCCAATTCGTTAATATTTTACTGTTCTAATTTCCAAACATACAAAATAGCTGGGTTATGTCCTTTCTATCTTTAGTGTATAAAAGAACAGACTCTGAAGTTAGTTGTCTGGGTTTGAATCCTACCTCTGTGACCCTGGGCAGAACCTAACCTTTAAAATTTCCAGTTTCATGATCTGTAACATGGGAACAATAGTAATACTGGTCTGAAAGTTTTCTACAGAGATTAAAGAATCTGTGTAAAGCTTTTATCACTGTGCTTGGCATAGAGTGCTCAGTCATTAAGTATTATAGTGCTATTCGTGTAGTGTGTGTGTGTGTGTGTGTGTGTGTGTTTGTGTGTGTGTTGTGGGGAAAGGGTGTTTCTTGGTTATTGTTCCGTCCACTTTGACTCTCTGTTAATCTTCTTTTAATCTGGGAGTATCTTACCAAACTAAAAACTTAAGTGACAAAATACCACAGCAAGCATCATGCTTCTGATACTGCAAAATATAAACACAACTGTATTTGTTCATGTGGAACGTAAAGTTGGAAGTAATAATAATACATATTTACATAGTGCTTTAGCTTTGAGCATTTTAATGTAGCACTGACAGATATTTAGTAGTAGAAGACTTATGGGGTCCGGGGGCTGAAATTTCCTGGTTTCTGTAATACCGAGATGCCAAACCAACCACAGTTTGATAAATACAGCTGAAGCAGGTGAGGTGTCTGAGCTTTTTATGTAAATGCAGAACATGAACTTCTTCCCTCTTTGCCATATATACCACAGTTCCCATTGAAAAATAGAAGGTAGGCCAGGTGGTGGCTTACGCCTGTAATCCCAGCACTTTAGGAGGCCGAGGCGGGCAGATGACGAGGTCAGGAGTTTGAGACCAGCCTGTCCAACATGGTGAAACCTGTCTCTACTAAAAATACAAAAATTAGCTGGGCATGGTAGGGCGTGCCTGTAATCCCAGCTACTCAGGAGGCTGAGGCAGGAGAATCGCTTGAACCTGGAAGGTGGAGGTTGCAGTGAGCTGAGATAGCGCCGTCCTCCAGCCTGGGCGACAGAGCGAGGCTCTGTATAAAAAAAAAAAAAAAAAAAAAAAAAGAAAAGAAAAGGAAAAAAAAGAAAAATAGAAGGTAGTATTTGGGAAAGACCTCCCCAAGGCAAGATTCCTGCTGCACTGCATCTGCCTCTGCCTCAACATGATGAGTACAAGTTTACTTGCCTCTGAGTAATTTGTATTTTTTGGAGTTTTTCCAATTGCTGGCAAGTTTCCCCTTGCATGGAACTGAAATTTTCTTTGATCCTGGATCAATATAGGGAAAAACTTTCCTCCCTCGTTTACATGTAGAAGCTTAGCTACACAAAGTGGGATCATGCCAACTCTTTGTTTTCTCTCTGTTAGGCAACATTTCCCAGTTTGAACTATCGTTGCTCAAATAACAAGACTTGTGTATTTTGCTTGCTTTCCCCCTTGCTGAACTTTGGATACTGGCTAATTTGTTAGGATGCTGCTTAAAATGTGGCACTTGTAGAACTGGACCCAATATGGATGTGTTCCTTCTTCCTCTGTTTGAGGAATCAGTCTAATATGAATCAGCCTAAAATGGTGGCATCAGCTTTTCCGCCGGTTCGGCACAGTATTCACTTATTTATATGTGGAGTGATAATATACTTATCACCCAAACCAGGACATTGTTGAGAGTGAAAGGGGGACATGGCTAATAATTAAGCTCAGGCAACAGGCATAAACCAGAATTGTCCTGGGCACACAGGGCTATAGGGCGTTCTAATTATGTTAAGTTGAACTCAAGCCTAAGGTCTAGGCTATTTTCAATTTTTAAAATATTAATTGCTAATAGCCTTGGTGCTCCTCTCTATCATGTACCAAAGTAGCTGACTTTTTTCTGACCTTATATTTATGTTTGTATAAAGTTAATTGCATTGATGTTTGGATTTAAAAAAAAATCTAGATTTTAATCTGCCTAATTAGCTACTCTTCACTCTGCATCATCTGCAAATTTGATCAACAACTTTCCTGTGTATTTTTCCCAGTCATTGGTAAGCTAAAAGTGCCTTTCCCAGATGCTCAGTACCAATTACCCCACACTCATGGAGCTCTCAGGCAGCAGGAGTCAACTGAGAACCAAGATCTTAGGGTATACCCTTCTCAGGTGTTTGTATTTTAATAGGAGACCTCCCCCCACCCCACAAAAAAGATGGTAAAACCCTTCAGAGCAGAAAGAATAGATACCTAATGATTGTTTCTCAGGTAACTTGGCAGGAACTTTCTTTTGCAAACAGATTTTGAGCATCTTCCGTATAGCAGCTAATAGGTGCTGAATATAGAGTTACATGTAAACATGTTATCTAATAGGAAGCACTATCTGATAGATGGGTGCTGTAGTAAAGGTAGAGGCCAACCAGCCTGGGGCTAAAAAGAGGAAGACATTTTTACAAGGGCATCTTCCCATTCCATTGTAATTGTCTATATATAAATTTGACAGGGCAGTTAATTTAAAAATATAGTTTTTGTGTATTTCAGAAGTCATTCATAGAGCAAAGGAAAGTTTCCTGATCTCAGTTTCCTTTCCTCTTGACCACAGGATATGTTTGTATAAATTTGAAGTTCATTTAACCCTAACCTGTACACATGTGCAGACCTCTAGAAGTGTGGCTTTTGAATACTTTTAGTTGCAACTCTCAGTAAGAAATGCATTATACATTGTAATCCCACATGTGCGTATGTGTGTGTGCACATGCACAAACCCACACACGATCAGAAACAAAAGTTTCTTAAAAGAATACTTGCTACTTTGCAATGTCCTGTTCTTCCTTGCTCTTCTTCTCCCTTCCCCCTCTCCCTCTCCTCTCTTCTCCTTCCCTGTCCCCTTCCCTACCCTTCCCCTTCCCTTACTCTTTTCCTTCCCATTTTGTTTCCCTTGTCCTTCCCTTCCCTTTCCCTTTCCCTTTCCCTTTCTCCTCCTGTTCCATTCAATTCAATTTCATTCCATTCAGAAGGCTGGTCGAGACCAAATAATTTGATTTCAAGCCTGGCTAGGCCAGGCGCAGTGGCTCATGTCTGTAATCCCAGCACTTTGGGAGGCCGAGGCAGGCAGATAACCTGAGGTCAGGAGTTTGAGACCAGCCTGGCTAACATGGTTATCCCATTTCTACTAAAAATACAAAAAATTAGCTGGGTGTGATGATGCATGCCTGTAATCCCAGCTTCTCGGGAGGCTGAGGCAGGAGAATTGTTTGAACCCAGGAGGCGGAGGTTGTGGTGAGCCGAGATTGTGCCATTGCACTCTGACTGCCTTGGTCAACAAGAGCGAAACTCCATCTCAAAAAAAAAAAAAAAAAAGCCTGGCTTGCACAATTACACAATTGCAGTTTGTTAAACTTTGCTCTGGAGTTGTCCATTGACTCCTAAATTATCTGTAGGTGCTTTTTGGTAGTAATAATAATCAAAAGAAAGCTAGTTTATTGGAGCATAAATATGTAATAATAATGATAAATAAGACTCCATAATCTTTTTGTTATTATTAATAAATGTCTGCTCATGGAGGAACTAGCATAACAAACTGATTTTGTTTTAGGTCACCCATATGAGAACAGCAATTAATTCAGTACCAGGACAATGAACAGCAAGCAATTCTTTACTCTAAATATTGCTATTATATAACTGTGACTTGGCATAAAATACGCTGTTAGACTTTTTTTTTTTAATTTAGGACAGGAGTTGTTACAGTCATGCTCAAATTGGTTTAAAAAGGCAAGCTTACCGCTATAATTTACCTGTATTAATAGTTTAACTGTTCACCTATTAGAAAATTATTGCTTTCTGAGTGGAGGGCTTGAAGCCATGCACTTCTCTGGCTTGCTACTGTGCTCTTCTGTCATATTCATAGTTACAGGTGTTCGGATTGTCTCTTTTAACACATTTTTGGGCCTTTGTAGGAGAATTTCAGCAAGGAATCTGGGAATTTGAAACCAGAGAACGTGGACTGTCACATTGTGTGTTTTAATTTCAGTGACTGTACTTCAATGTATTTGTTAAAGTTTTAATTTGATAAATATAGAGCATCTTCTATTAAATTATGAAGATGGGCTTTGGAGGCAGGTTGATCTGGACTAAATTTAAAAACTAGTTTTGAAATTTTAGGTTAGAGCTCTAAAACATTCTGAGTTTCTCTTTCCTCATTTATAGAACTAATACTTCAAAGCATTTGTGAAAGAATTAAATGAGATAATGTATGTGACAAGACCTGATGTAAAAGGAGACGCTATGGAAGTACATACTCATATGTAAATAAACATAAAATATATTATGCATCTATACATATTACATATGTATGTATCTTATCTGCATGTGTGTGTATAGAAACATATATGTATGTAAAAATCACTTCCTTTTCTTTCAGATCTGACACTTATGTAGTGAAATTTAGAGGCTTGAATTTTGATTTCTGAATCAGTCAGCTTATTACATTTTTTTGATTATCAGTGTTAACATGGCACATTGAGAATGGGAAAAATGATTGAAAAATTATACATTATGATTTTTCTGATAGCAGATTTCACTTACATCTAGTGTAGTGGCTTGCTTAATCAATGCTGAAATTCAAACCTTGACAAGAATATGAATTAGCATTAATGCATTTGAATTTGGGTAAGAACCGAGGCATATGCATATTTCACTCTCTGGCCAGTGGTTTTCTTTTTTCTTTTTTTTTTTGAGATGGAGTCTTGCTCTGTCACCTAGGCTGGAGTGCAGTTGTGCGATCTTGGCTCACTGCAACCTCTGCCTCCCGGTTTCAAACGATTCTCCTGCCTCAGCCTCCTGAGTAGCTGGGATTACAGGCACACACCACTGCGCCTGGCTAATTTTTGTATTTTTAGTAGAGATGGGGTTTTGCCATGTTGGCCAGGCTGGTCTTGAACTCCTGACCCCAGCCTCCCAAAGTGCTGGGATTACAGGCATGAGCCACCATGCCTGGCCTGGCCAGTGGTTTTCTTACCATCTGTATTTGCTAAATACATTAATAGATGCTTTAACAATTCAGTCTTTAATTGACTAAAATCACATCTATTATTGGAAAGAGGCACTTAGTATTTGGTAATAAAAATGATAACTTTTTGAGGAGATCTTGCCATGATGATCAAATCAAAGTTGGGGTAGAGAAGTCAGAAGGATGCTGTCTGAGGATATTTAGGGCTGTTAAGTAGAAGCCAGATTAGATTTGTTCTAAATGGCCTTGAAGTACATGTAGAATTACGAACAGCATTTAAACAGAGACAGATTTTGCCTCAACATGACAACCTGCTCCCAGTGGCATCTCTGCGTGGCTACAGTACACTACATTGGGTTCAGAGGATCTTGGTTCATAGTTCATCTCAATTCCTCATGAAGAAAAGTCTCAGTTTCCTTCTCTGTAACATGGAGAAAATAACCCTGGCTAACTCTTGAGGGTCTTGTGAAGATCCAGTGATCTTTATTATCAATGTGTAGTGCTATTTATAGTTTACAAAGCGCTCCATGGTAGTAAACTGTATTGAACAAACCAAGTGTGGCATTGGTGTCCCTACCACTAAGAGGTCAGGCAGTCACTTGTCAGGGCATTCAAGCATCCTATGTGTGGTTGAACTTCTTCATATTTATAATATTCTAATCTAGAAATACTATCCTGAAGGATCTAGGGAACTCACTTTTTGAGTTTTTGCTTCTTTGCTTCAAGGAAGGGAAAGATTGGATTTTATCTGAGGCTTCTTTGAGTGCTGACATTTTATCAGTCTACAAGCCTGTAATGGCAAAATGCCATTTCTCTTCCTCTTTCGTAGTGTAATAATTGACTTTCAGCTAGAGGAAGTTACATTGCGATCTTCATGGTTGCTAACCCATGTGTTGTGATTAATTTTCATGTTTGCTAACACATGCAATACATTTCCCTGAGCCTTCATAGCATTCTAGAGGACACTTTCCCTCTTAGATCCTCTCTTTACAGTTGCCTTAGGCAAGGCAGGTGGGGGGATAGATGTTTGGTTTGAAATTTGTGTTCTTAAAACACATTCCTTTCGGCCGGGCGCGGTGGCTCACGCTTGTAATCCCAGCACTTTGGGAGGCCGAGGCGGGCGGATCAGGAGGTCAGGAGATCGAGACCACGGTGAAACCCCGTCTCTACTAAAAATACAAAAAATTAGCTGGGTGTGGTGGCGGGCGCCTGTAGTCCCAGCTACTCGGAGAGGCTGAGGCAGGAGAATGGCGCGAACCCGGGTGGCGGAGCTTGCGGTGAGCCGGGATTGCGCCACTGCACTCCAGCCTGGGCGACAGAGCGAGACTCCGTCTCAAAAAAAAAAAAAAAAAAAAACACATTCCTTTTTAAAACTTCTAAAAATAAAGAGTTTTATACAAACACTGTAATTCAGGATGCATTTCTTAGGGAAATTGAAAAACAAAAACAACCTAGAGTTGTATTTTCAGCTAATGAATGCATTCCTCTCCCTGCATCAACTCTGAATTCTATTATTTTTAATTTTTTAAAATTTGTATTTTGTAAGAGACAAGGTCTCGCTTTGTCCTCGAGGCTGGAGTGCAGTGGTGTGATCATAGTTCATTGCAACCTTGAACTCCTAGGCTCAAGTGATCCTCTTGTCTCAGCCTCCCGAGTAGCTGGGACTACAGGCACGCACCATTGCCCCCAGCTGGTTTAAAAAAAATTTTTTTTTCATAGAGACAGGGTCTCGATTTGTTGCCCAGGCTGGTCTTGAACTCTTGGCTTCAAGCAATCCCCCTGTATCAGCCTCCCAGAGTGCTGGGATTATAGGCATGAGCCACTGTGCCTGACCTGAATTCTAATTTCTAGCGGCTAATGGCCCCTTGTCTGCCTGCCCTTTACCCTAAGGAGAGTTTCTTTTTTAACCACTTTCCATTTTATCATTGGGAAGGTTCTAGCTTGCTCTTCTGTTTCAGAGACCATTGTCTTCATTGAACTCTGCTGGATCCACTTTATGTCATAAAGAGAGAAACAAAAGTCCCCGAGGCTTTCCCTCCCCACCTTTCTCCACGTGGGGAGAATAAAGCCCTTGGTAACCATGTTCCCTATGGTTATGAGGTGTTTTTTACAGGCTACCATGAAAGAGCCATTTGTTGAATGCCTGCCTTGTGACAGGCACTTGCCTCATTTAAATCTTAATACATCTTTAGGAGGAAGGAGAAATGAAAAACCGAATTTTCTTTCCACCATTGCCAAAGGATACTGCTGGCCAAGACATGGCTTGAACTTTACATATGATAGCCCTGAATAGAGTCCTAAAGTCTGTTTCCGGGGTTCAGGAGTGGCCTCAGATACAAATATTGTAGAAAGTACCTCCATAGGTTCAAAGCAAAACATTTCAAAACTGTTTATACAGGTATTGTAAGTGGAGGTTTAGACTGATTCCCTGCCAGATTTCCATGGAATCCTGCGCGAAGGTTGGCCCTTTGACTTACAGTGTTAACGTGCTATGGGTTACGTGCTCCATACCATTTGAATGGCTTTCGTATTTCTTCCCTCTGCTATTGTAAGTAAGCAGGCTAAAATGCCACCAATGCTATCAGTTTAAAATGAACACTTCTGAGTGGCTTAATTTCCTTCCATAACTGTTCAAAAAATAAATAAATAAAAGCTGTAATTCTAAGCCATTGTTCTTATAATATTGTCTGACTGAACATATGTCTGGTTGGATTACTAACATTTCCTGAACTTCTGTAATTCTGCAAAATTGTTGGCCTCAGGTCTTAAGGTTAACCTTTTAAAGAAATTAAACAAAAATAACTTCCTCTTATTTGTGCTGTTGATGCTCGCTCTATGAAATAAACCTTTCCTTTTTTTATTCCTTGAGTCTTGAAATGCTGACGAGATTGTTGTTAGAATTAAAAAATGACACTAAGTCAATTTATCATTGAACTCCATAAAACATTTTTCTTAACAGTATCACACCTCTACAGATCAAGGAACACTAGAGAGTTCAGAAGCAGGATGAGGAGGGCAGGTGAGACTGGGTTGCTCTGAAATAGCTGTAATCCTGCACACTGAAAAAAAGTAGGCTTGTTAAAGGCTCCACCCTTACTGATGTTAGTGATGGCATCTGCATTTCTAAAAAGATATTACATGGTAATGAAGATTTAATCCTCTCCTTACTGTCATTTTGTTCCAAGGAATTTGAGAAGTGTATACAAAGACACACCATGGCATCTTAAACCAAAGGGGTGAACACCTTGTCATTAACTGGGCACTCTTGGTGTGTGTTCAGGTTTCATCTGAGAACTTTCCTTTTCTTTTTCTTTTCTTTTCTTTTTTTTTTTTTTTTTGGCTTATTTCACTTCCCCATTGCATGCCTAACTTCTCTCTCTCTCCCCTTTTAAAAAACTTTTATTTTAACTTCAGGGTTACAAGTGCAGTTTTGTTCCATAGGTAAACTTGTGTCATGGGGGTTTGTTGTACAGATTATTTCATCACCCAAGTTTAAGCCTTGTACTCATTAGGTATTTTTCTCTCACTCCTGTCATCTTCCACCCTCCAAAAGGCTTCAGTGTGTGTTGTTCCCCTCTATGTGTCCATGTGTTCTCATCTTTTAGCTCCCACTTATAAGTGAGAGCTAAATATAACTTATTTGATTTTCTGTTACTGCACTAGCTTGCTAGGGGTGATGGCCTCCAGCTCCATTCATGTCCTTGCAAAAGACATGATCTCATTCTTTTTTTATGGCTGCATAGTATTCCATGATATATATTTACCATGTTTTCTTTATCCAGTGTATGATTGATGGGCATTTAGGTTGATTCTGTGTCTTTGCTATTGTGAATAGTGCTGCAGTGAATGTATGTGTGCATGTGTCTTCATAGCAGAATGATTTATATTCCTTTGGGCATATACCCAGTAATGAAATTGCTGGGTCCGATGGTACTTCTGTCTTTTGGCCTTTGAGAAATTGTCTTCCACAATGGCTGGACTATTTTACCCTCCCACCAACAGTGTAGAAGTGTTAATTTTTCTTCATAACCTCACTAGCATCTGTTATTTTTGACTCTTTAGTAGTAGCCATTCTGACTGATGTGAGATAGTATCTCCTTGTGGTTTTGATTTGCATTTCTCTAATGATCAGTGATGTTGAGCTTTTTTTTCATATGAGTGTTGGCCGCATGTATGTTTTCTTTTGAAAAGTGTCTGTTCATGTCTTTTGCCCACTTTTTAATGGGGTTGTTTCTTTTTTACTTGTAAATTTGTTTAAGTTCCAAAAGCAGTGGCAACAAAAGCAAAAATTCACAACTGGGATCTAATTAAACTCAAGAGCTACTGCACAGCAAAAGAAGCCGTCAACAGAGTGAACAGACAACCTACAGAATGGGAGAAAATTTCTGCAAACTATGCATCCAACAAAGGTCTAATATCCAGCATCTATAAGGAACTTAAACCACTTTTCATTACTCTTTGCTGAGAGCTCTGTAAGGATTTAGTCATCTCTTCATCTTAGTGAGGCAATTGCTGAAAGAATGAAGCAATATCAATAATAATGCCTTACATTTATAATAGGACTTTAAAGTTCACAAAGAACTTTCACACAGATTTTCTTTTTGCTCATCTCAGCAACCCTGTGAATTAGGTGTGGCAGGTATTAGCACTTTTATGATGCAGTAAATTTAGAATCCGACAAAATGTGTGACCAGCCCAAGAACAGTAGATTTTTAAAAATGTGTTCTAAAGGAGGCAGAGAGAGAATTAAGCATGCATACACCCTACTGCCACCAATGAAAACTTTTTAACAGAAGTCTGTGTGTGCCCCACCTTCTCTCCTATTATCCAGAACAGTCCTGCAAGATTAGTTCCCATGCAGAAACAGATCAATTATTTACTGCAATATAAAATGAGATGTCCCCTGTGGGAGGCTGCTGAGAGGGACTGTAAAACTAAGGCCCTGGAATGGAAAGGGCTTTTGAAACCCAAGACTTCGTACTTCAGATAGAGTGGGTGGAAGCTTGTTCATTTGGCTATTTTCACTTACCCCTCCTTGACCTTTTCCCACCCCCACATCTAGTCGATTATTAAGCCTCTGGTTCGGCTGCTTTATTTTACATCTACGGCTACCCAAAACTACCGTAGGGCCCCAGTTCCATCCCTACTGTCTTTTCACAACAGCAGCAGGCTTTGGGGATGGCCTTCCCGCCCCTTGCTCATGCCATCTTTCACATGCTCTAAGAGCTTAAAAGTCTGTAAGAGTTCAGCGTTTTCCGTGGGATATAGTCCATCCTCCTTAGCCTAGAACATAACACTGTAGATCTTGACCTCAGCCTACCGTTCCATTTTTATTTTGCCGCCTCAGTGGTGGTTTTCCTGAATGGTTAGGGGTCCCTTAGCATTCTTCTCTGCCTTCATACCAGCCACTGGCTCTGTTTGGAATGCCCCTCCCCTTAGCATGGGAGCCCTCTTGTCCCTGTGCTGAATGAGTATTGGTTCTTTAAAATTTGGCTGTGTTTTCTCCTTTCTTCTCCGTTGGGAAGTCTTTTCTGACCTCCGTTGCCTGTGAAGTTGGCCACGTGCATCTTTGTGTCTCATAGCATCTTCTCCAGAGCTCCCTTGTGAAGCTGCAAGTAGACTGTGAGCTTTCTGAGGACAGGGTCTGAGGCTTAACCTGTGTTCGTGCAGGGCATGACCCCCTGTAGGGGGATTACAGTAAACACAGTTCGGCTGAATGTTTGGCTTCACTTCACAGTGACCTCAGCCACCACTCAGGAGCATTTGGCCTGAAACAGTTTGCTGACTCCCCAAAGATATTGCTAATTAGGAGTGCTATTGAGGTGGTCTGGGATTTACAAAAATATTTTTTTCTGTTAAAGGATCATTTCCAATTGACCTTAATTAGGAATCTGTAATAATGAAGAGAAACACAATTTTTTCTCTTTCCTTTTTATACATGAAGAAAGTCAGAAGCATAAACTCCAGATTATGGAGTTCAGTTCCCCTTGATCATGGATTTGTGCTTTTGCTGAGTGCAGACAGTGTAGAGTTTTGCCACTTGCCTAATACAGGATAGTCAAAAGAGTCTGCTGTGTTAAATTGGGAGCACTCTTATGGAAATATTTGTAAACAACCTGTGGATTTGTGCTTCAAGAAATTTGTAAAATTGTCTTTGTAGTTGCTAAGATACAGGAAATAACTTTTAGGGCTTGTATGATACACTGCCAAGAAAAACATTTTCCAGGCTGTCCATCTTTGGTCACATACGTGCTGGGTGTTGATTCCTGTATCATACTGTAATTGTGGTGGCCTCTAAGCCTACTTTTAGCAGTTTGAAGGTATCTGTTTTCTGCTACCTATGAGATATTTACTTATCCATATCAGTACCCTTTAAACTAGAAATTAAGATTGGTTTGCTATTACCTTGTCTGTATATGGGGGGTGGGGCAATCACATGGGGAGTATGTGTTTGTATAGAAAAAAATCATCATTGTCTTGTTTTTCCTACATTCCTTACAAATTTTACAGCCATATTTCTTGATCATTTATGCCATTAGAACCATGAAAAAGTGATATTTGAAAAGGTATCATCTTTTTAAATACAATTAATTTTAAGGAAAATAGTGGAACAAGCATATTATATAATATAGTCAATAATGTGGCTAAAGTGGATATTTGAGTTGACTGAATTTTATTTTTGTGATAGTTATTTGTCAAATGAGAATGACTAAATATCAATACATCAGTCAAAATAAATTTGTTATGTTGAACTCACAGTTTTTTATGAGAAAAATGAAAATAAGCTTTGAATTTTCTGTATCACTACTCTTTTATGATAGAATACTGAGAATTAACCTTTATTCTAGATTGTAATCTATTCCACAAGCATACAAAATCATTACTATGTGGCAAAACTGTTGAGTTCTTCCATTCTCCTCATTGAAAATAAAACGTATATTTTGCTTCTTGGCTTAGAGATATCACAACTATAATATTCCTCTATGATTTTCTATCTTGATGTTTAGTAATAGAGTCAGGACTGTAATCTTGGTTTAGGTGTTTTGTTTTGCTTAGTGTTTCCATTATATCATATTGTCTTTCAGATTTTCACATCATATTCACCCAGGTATTTGGAAAGTTGGGGAGTGGATGACTCTAATGGTCAGCTGGGATCTACTTCCTGGATCACTTTGGCTGTCAAATATACACAGCACCAATACGTATTAATTGTGCAAAGTCAGATAAGGCAGTGAAAGTCACTAATATCATTCTATTTGATTTCTAAGACCAGGTGCCCCATTATAATTAATCCATGCCTTGTAATATCACAATTACATGGGTTTGATTTCTTTATACACTGGCTATCGTAGTCTTTAAAAAACTTAAATTAATGAAGGAGGGGATATTTTAACTGAATCTAGATAATTATTTGAAAAGGATGTTATAGAGTGAATGGAGAGTTGGCTGGAGGACGGACTATATGACTTTTAACTGTTCTGTATAATCAGGGATTCCAAGATTCGAAAACTGAGAGCCATAAGGGAAATCTAAGAAATGCTGGTAGCCTTAGTTACAGTGTTTTCGTTTGTTGGTTTGTCACAGACTGCCTTTTCAAGGTGTGCCCTATGAACAGATATTCTGCCCAGAAGCAATATTGGAAAGCAAAGCAAGCCAAACAAGGGAACCACACCGAGGCAGCCTTGCTGAAGAAACTACAGGTAAGGACCAGGATTCCAATTGTCTGGCTAACCAAGTACAGCAATAACAAAAGATGTATTGAGAGCTTTCTAGCTTTGTCCTTTCACCCAATACACAGAGATTTAGAATACATATAGCAACACATTGAAAGTAGAAGGGCTTTTCAAGTAATAGGGTGTGACCATTTATTTCCTGGCATGTAGGTAGCACATTACTGCTGCTGTTTTTTAGGGTGTGCCAGACTAATTCAAAGCTTCCCATCAAAATGAAAACCAATTCAGAATCTCTGTAAGAATATTAAATCCAGTTATATTTTACTTGACATAATCCTTGATATTTTTCCTGAAAGACTATGGAGAAAAATAATTGAAAGACCATTGTTTATGGTTTGTCTGAATGTAAATTCGACAGAACTTAATTTTGCCTCATTAAAATTCCTGGTACTTTCAGAATTAAGAACTGTAATTTTTGAGACTTTGGAAATTCTACCATTATCCTGGTTGGTTTTTCTAACAATATACCTTCTTAAAGTAATTTTATAAGAACAAAGAGCCTAGTACTTTTCTGAAATGTCCAACATAAAAGTGGCCGAAGACATTTTGGAGGGCATTTCAGCATACATTGACAAATCATCACGCTATATTATAATCATTTATTTAATTACTGCTCCCTTTGGGGAGTCATCCACTCCCCAAGTTTCCAAATACCTGGGTGAATATGATGTGAAAATCTGAAAGACAATATGATATGATGGTAACATAAAGCAAAACAAAACACCTAAACCAAGATTACAGTCCTGACTCTACTACTAGCCTATTTTATTCCTGGCTATAGTCTTGTTCTTAAAAAAAATATTTCTTTGTCAGTTATTACACTGTTTACTATATTTCCACACTGAATATTTGATAATCATCTTATAGCACGCTGCAGAACTGGAACAAAAACAAAATGAATCAGAGAATAAGAAACTGTTGGGAGAAATTGTGAAATACAGTAATGTTATACAAGTAAGTATTTTCTCTTAAATGAGGTGAGTATTTTATGTGGAGTTTGTCAGTAAGTTGGCAGGAAAGCCAAACTGTGTTAAAATTTTGAGATACAGGAAGTTTGTTCTTCGATGGGAATTATCGATGTTGTGACATACTGTGATGTATTCAGTTGATATGTGCTGCACTATTCTGTATGTTTAAAAATAAATCTGATATTTACACATAAAGAAGTGATCTTATCTGGATGTATGCACAAGTTATTACATCAAAAAGAAGAGGGTCAGGAAACAATTTCTAAAGGCCTGTTCTGAAATAGTCCTTTAGATTAATGGGACCATGTTTAACATACGGAGCTTAACTTTTCATTTTGTGAAGAGAGAAAAGTTTTCACTTTCAGTCGGAAGTCATCCTTGAATTGTTATTAGAAGGTCTTCTATTTCTATTAGTATGCACACTCTGTTTTATCCCAGCTGCATTCCTTTCCTGTGTTTCACTTAGATCTTTTTAGCTTCTTACTTGGTTATTTGTTAATATATGCCCCACCTTTTTCAAAAAAGAATGTAAGGCACTTTCCAAATTACAGAGCACATAGTGAGATAAAATAGAAATAAATAAAGCAATTGGCCACAGGGAAAATCATGGTTGGATGAATAAACTGAAATCAGGGGTAAGGCATGTTTATAAAAACCATGTTGTAAAGTCTGGTAAATTTTGACTTGAAGGCTTTTTCTTGCCCTCTTAGCCATAGGGAAGCATAGTCTGTTCCATCATTGGCTAGGAGATCCACAGCACAGAGCCAAATCAGAGGTCTAGAAGCACAACTGTTCCCAGGAATAGGACCAGGGAAGTGTTTCTCCTATGTGTGCTCATAAAGAGGACACTGTGTAATATAGGAAACAATAGCCTTGACAACTTCCTTACAGTAAATGCTACAATGAGGCATTTCATAGAGCTGTTTTTTAAAATAATATCCCTGATATTTTGTTATTGGCCAATGGCAAAATGCCAGAACACAGGGCAGTCAAAGCAGTGCACTGTTGGGATAAGATGAGAGAAGCTGGGTCGGCAGCTCCCTGAATGTATGACTTAATCGAATGATGGATAATGTGAAACCTGCAACCTGAGTGGGCTGGATGTCCCTGGGGCAATCCTTCATAAATAGAGTTTCTCTTAACCAAGTTTTGATTAAATGTCAGCAAGTGGAACTTACGTTCCTTGTCAAGTACCTGAAGTGCAGATGTTAGCTTGGTCAGTGAGGGGCTGAGCCATGTTTTTCAACATGGTAGATCCCAAAGGCCAGCCCATGAGTGTTTCCATTGCTTTGTGGTAACGTAAGGACCCAAGAGTATGGTAATGAGCATTTAAAAATGCTGATTTTTTTTTCAATTGAAGAACTGTACTTTATTTTGAGATAATTTCTTTCTTATATTGTGAGTACTAAAATGACCATTGTTTTTTGAAATGATTGTAATAATAGATGGAAAGGTTATTTTGTTTTGGTTTTGCTACTCGGTAGAATCATGTTTTGGTAAGATTTTGTTCACAAAGTCCAAAAAAATCTGAGAAGTGATGCTTTTACACTCATCTGGGAGGGGGTAGGGTCAGCATCCCCTGGCAGAAGGTATAGAAGGCTATTTAGGATGAGCAGCTGCCTCCTTACAGAGGAAGAATCAGGGCTGACTGTGGGCAGGGCTGGTTAATAATAGTAAGTGGGTTGGCGCATTATTTGAGTTTCTTGGCCTTTCTTTAGTATATTCTGTTTTTGTGGCTGTGCAGGCATTGAGAAAGGATGTGGTTTTCAGGAAACTCAAGGTCTCCTTTGGAAAACCTAGTTTTAGCCATTATTTATCAGTAGATGAAAATCATTCAGAGGGGTCCCCTGTTTTTTTTTTCTCCCTATTATGCCCACTTCATTATGAAGCAGAATTGGGGTAAAGGGGAGGAAGAACCCAAAGAAAGTCAAGTAGGAAAGATGGTGAGTGTGGAGGCTGAAAATACTCCTTTGTTTAATTTTCATCTCAAGCCATGTTAGATGAATATATGATATATGTATAAAACATATGAATGTAATTAACAGAGGAGGACAAAGAATAAAGGTGGTAATCTATGTCTTTTCCCTATAGCTACTGCATATAAAAAGCAACAAATATCTTACTGTCAACAAGAGATTACCTGCTTTACTGGAGAAGAATGCCATGCGTGTGTCCTTGGATGCTGCAGGAAATGAAGGGTCTTGGTTTTATATTCATCCCTTCTGGAAGCTGAGAAGCGAGGGTGACAATGTATGTAATATACATTTAAGAGGGAAATAGTGGGTTCATAAAGAAAATAATTCCTAATAAGTAAGATAATCCAGAAAGTACAAAAAAGAAAATATAGTTTTTACTCAATACCTGATTTTTATGTTAGTATCTACTAGGTTAAACATGTTTATTTATAGTACAAATTGTGCTCAGAAATCGTAAGACAAAGTTCAGATTAATTTAAAATCTTCTAGCCAGAATTTGTGTGAAAGAACTTAAGCAACCTTAATATTGGCTGAGACTTTTAAGAGAGAAGGAGAATTTACTTTTTTGCCTAATCAGGAGGGAGCTTGGTCATAAGGAAAAAGAGCTGTGTTTAGGAAATAGTGTATGCCCTTTGAATTAATGGAGTGACACCGTGAATCATGACAGGATTCCATTTACTGGCTCTATGGCCAGCTGCTGACAGTCTCTAAGTCTTAATAGAGATGGAGTAGAGGAGCTGAAGGTTGGCATCTGCTCGTTGATGACAACTGTGTTTACAATATGTTGTGGACTAGTTGGGGCTCTGAGGCAGGAGAATCACTTGAGCCCACTGGTTCAAGATCAGCCTGGGCAACATAGCAAGACCTCGTTTCTAAAAAAAATTTTTTTTAAATGTTGTGGAATATGTGTGTATTGCCTGTAAATTTTAGTAGTTGCTGAAATATTTTCTGCTACTTTATAAAATAGAGAATAAATTATGAGAAATAGTCAATAGGATCCAGAGTGTGATATTTTTGTGTGTAATAAATAAAATACTGGGTGATAGTCCTTAGCACATGGACGATGCTCAGGAAATGCTGCTAGACACTGAGTGCTGAATAAGTTTCATAAATCCTGCAGATATTGCATTGGGGGATCAATAGTTAAGATTTAAAAAAATTAACGTGAATTCAGAGCAATATAAAAGTATAATTATTCTGATGGAGTTTTTTCAGTTGAAACTTTGATTACATTTTAAATGTGTTTTGGATATTTCTTGTCTTAGGAATGTCTTTATAGTGAATCTAATTTTTCCAGTGAATTTTGAAGTACAAATTCAATTCCACAGGATGCAAGCTTCTGGATTTAATTTGGTTAATAAATTATCTGGTGATATCTTCCTTTGGTAAGGTTTGGTAGAAGCATGGCATGCAGGAATGTGATGCACTTTAAGTCTTGTGTTGGTTGGATTTCTTAAAAAAAAAACCCTACTTTTTTTTCTTTTGACATCAGGTGATGTGTGCTGTGAGCATGATACACATTTTAGTTTCATTAAATCATTCATTACAATCAACTCTCAATTGTTCAGGGACTGATTATGTGGTTTATGAACAACCTGTGCCTTTGAGGCCCTTTCTTGCAATCCTTGTTCCCATCCCCAACCCTCCACTGAATAGTGTCCCTGTCTACAGGAGGGCCATGAAAATTAAATATGAAAACAAACAAAACCTGAGCTCAAGCTCGGAAGGAATGTGATGAAATAATTGAATGAATTGGGGTTTTTAAATTAGCTGTGGACTATATTAATTCATCCTATCTGCTTATTTATTCATTTTATCTATTCTTTTCCCTGCTGCTTTTACAGTCAATAAAGAGTTGAATGTAATGAACTATTTCAGATAATTAGTTGTACTGGAAAACCAAAACGAAACAAAACCTACCACCCAAACACTTAATCTTGGTGAAAACGGGCAATGTAATTGTTAAGTGCAATACAGGAGTTCTCCTTATCTGGATGTGCTTCAGAAGGCATGGCTGAAACAACTTTCCGCACTGCTTTTTGCTGAAACAGCTCACTGTTTTTGTTTGCCACTGTGTAGCTTTTGTGTGTAATTAAGGTTGCTGAAAGCATAAGCACACCCACAGCCCTATATTGGTCACATAAATAACTGTATTGTAATACTCGTTTTTTTCCCTAAAATAGGTAGCATATTTCTAAAATATAAACCGACTAAGTGGAAGGCAATTGGAAATACGGTCACTTCATAACCAGTGGTTCAACTACTACTGATTTTCTTTAAAAACACATTAAATTAAAAAAAGGAAATTGCAATGTTTAGAGGACTTTTAAAATGATATTTTAATATTTAACAATAGATGAGGTTTTAAGACGATATTTTAAGATGAGGTTTTAACATCCAACAAGGTGTTCTGTGACCCAAATGAAATGCAATAAATAGGCTGATGATAGTCTGGGAGAAAGGAAACCCTATCTTCAAAAGGTAATAGTTCCTACTACTTAAGGGCAACTTTATGATACAGCTTATGGAATTGTGGGATGGATGGTTTTGGGGAAAAAATAGACTCATGGATCCCTCTACTTTCAGCTGTATACAAAGCCCTTGGTTGCAGTTGAACTGCAGTCACTAGGGACAGCTATGAGCAGAGAACATAAATATTTCATTTTTCTTTCTTTATTTTTTATTTTTGTGTATCTTCCCATGGTTGAGTAGTTAATTTTTCATTTTCAATTTCGATCTAAGAAAACTTGGGTTCTTTACTTTTATGGTAGATTTTAAAAGGGAGTAAAGGTCAGATATTCTTTAAATGAAGAGAAAATTTTAACTCTTGAAAAAAGAAACTCTTCAAATAGTAAGTAGACTTTGCCATTTTAGAAAAAGTGTGTGCCTTGAATTTCTAGCCGCGGTGGAACTAGAACCCTGGCATTTAGATTCCTATTGTGATGTTCTTTTCACCATACCAGGTGCCACTTCAAAAGAAGGGTAGCTACTAGTGATGTTATATCCCTCTTTATTTTCAGCAAAATCTCAGCTTGAATCTTACATGGCTCTTACATAGAATCAACAGAAGTGCTTTTGGAATTGCAATTTATAAAAAAGATGTTTGTGTACTAGAGTGAATGTGATGGCTGATCCTAGGATGTGGCAGAAAATGACTTCACCCTCAAGTTCTATATTAAATACATAGCTTCTCAGAAAGCAGCTGACCCCATCTGTGAATCACGTCCTGAGCTTCGCTATTCTGAAAGTATTACCATATTCCATATTTGCCAAGTTATCTAATTAGGTATGAATTCCGTGAGAATAGGGACTATTTCTTAGACCTTTTTGTTTTCTCCCTGGAACTTCTTAATATTCTTTTTATTTCACATAATTGGTATTTTATCCATTTTACTTGCAAGTTTTATTCAGCTTGGTTAGGCAAGGTAATCATTGTCAAGAATAAGAATGAGGACCTGAAAATTACTGAATTAATGTTAGCTTCTACTTATGAATACCATTTTTCATGAACCACTGGAAGCTGTTTCACAGATATCAAGGGACATTTTGGCTATATGATTGGTCTCTTAATATATACAGTGTTAGGCCGGGCACAGTGGCTCACGCCTATGTAATCCTTTGGGAGGCTGAGGCAGGTGAATCACCTGAGGTCAGGAGTTTGAAACCAGCCTGACCAATGTAGTGAAACCCCTAAAAATCTACTAAAAATACAAAAATTAGCTGGGTGTGATGGTGCACACCTGTAATCCCAGCTACTCGGGAGGCTGAGGCAAGAGAATCGCTTGAACCTGGGAAGCAGAGGTTGCAGTGAGTTGAGATTGTGCCACTGTACTCCAGCCTGGGTGACAGAGCGAGACCCCATCTCAAAAAACAGAAAAAACTATATATATATATATATACACACACACACACACACACACACACACACTGTATATATATACACACATTTGTATATATTATATATTTAAATATATATAATATTTAAAACCGTATATATATATACAGTTTTATGGGTGGTGTTTTGAAGTAAATATACGGATCGACCCAAAGCTTACAGATAACTATAGTAAAATAGCAAGACTTAGAGCAGCAAATGTAGGTGCAACCAAAAGTATTCTTGAATTGGAAGGACACAGTTAAAATATGTCATTATATTAAGTAACTTATTGGCTAGGATTTATATGGCACAGATGAGAATCAAATAGTAAACCAAATCCAATGGTTCTTTAAGAGATTGGAAGTTGAGAACACACGGACACAGAGAGGGGAACAACACACGCCAGGGCCTGTCGGGGGTGGCGGGTGAGGGGAGGGAACTTAAAGGACGGGTCAATAGGTGCAGTAAGCCATCAGGGCACATGTATACCTATGTAACAAACCTGCACGTTCTGCACATGTATTCTGTTTGGTTTCTTGTTTTTGTTTTTTTTTAGAAGAAATAAAGAAAAAAATGTAATTGGAAGAAGAGATACAGCACTGGCAAAATGTGGTATCAAGCCCCCAGTACTTTAGAGTATGGATGATGACTCAGGCCTCTACATGGCTCTGTGACTTGGAGCTGCCTTGGTGTCATGTGCAACAGCACGTGTTTTCCTAGAGAGAACGGGGATTGGGAATATGCTTACGTCATGTTGACTTTCATTTGTTTTTGCTCATAATTTAATTTTTAAAAGGGGTACCAATTCATGGTTCAAAGATAGAAAACAATGTAAAGATATATTGTGAAAAATCTCTCCTCTACTCTTTTTATTCCATCTGTCCAATTTCTACTCTTCTTCTTCCTCAGGTACGCACTGGAGAGATTTCTTTATGCAGATACTCCTGTTCCCTCCCTCACATTTGTACACAAATGATAGCATACTATATGCCTTGCTCTGCCTATTCATCTTTTCACTTCATACTGCTCCTTAATGATCTTTCCTTAACTTATATAGAGAGCTTCTATGATGAGTCTTTGTGAGTTACAGCATCTGACTTCTTATAGATGTGATGAGTGGAGACCAGTCCTGTAAACAGCAGGAGCTATTTCCACAAACCAAAGCACAACCTTTCTTTGGTTGGTGAGCTTGAGGCTTCTCTATTATATTTCAATTGCCAGATATAGTTTGTGACAACAGTACCATATGTGAGTGTGGACTCATCTGTATCATCCATATGAGGATATCTGATATTGAAAATATGAAATTATGTTTTTTAAAGTTTGGGCCTAGATTAAGATACACTACATGGAGAAGTTCTGTTTATTCATATCGACTGAATCCTGATTTGTTTTATCATTTATCTACCAAACTAATTTATTCTAATATTTACTTGGTATAAAATATACAAAGGGAGGGTTTTGGTTTTCATTTTTGAGATAGTGATCCATTCTTTAAGTGAGATTTTATTTAGTATAATAATACGTCTTCTAAATAAATTCAGCAACGTAAGTAACTTTAATAATGAAAATTAAACTGTTCATTGTTATCATGAAGAAAGGATAACTTTGATTCCCCACAATTTGAGTTACGAATAAAAATACTTAAACATAAGGTGGATATTGCTACCATAGCATACATTAAAAAATCAATTAGAGTTGCTTCTTTAGAGCACTTTTCCCATAGTCAATTTTAGTTTTTATTTAAAAATGAACATCAGGTTTAAGGAGCAATATTAGTTTAATATATTTAAGATATGAGAGATGCCCAAGGCTCAAACACAAAACATATTTCCACAAGGTCATACCTAATCCTGCATTTCCTGAATCGAGCTGACATTAGAATTTTTAATACACTTCTGGGACTATGGGAAGATCAAATTTACTCATCTCTTATTGCAAAGATAATACAAGTGTATAACATTTTCTGCTTGCTTTTGCAGTGGTTCTAATATTTGGATAGATTACTTTTTTTTGGTGGCAGATGCATTTACTCTTTCTGTTGTGCTTGTGGCATAAGACCTCCTGGGGAGGGATAATGGCCTATTTATTGACTTTAAGGAAGCTCTAACTGAAATGAGAGATTAATATGAAAAAGATCCACACTAGCTTTATGAATCCAGACTGATAGGCACTATGGGACATGGTTATATGATCATTTATTAGAAGATATTTTACCTCAAAGAGAAAAAGAATTGTATGAAAATTTGTGTGAAGGATAAAAGCACCAGATGTCAGATCAATAATGCGGACTCCTGTGCAGTTATTTTTAGCTTCAAATATAGCACCAAAGATCCATGCAGTGTCTCAGATGTGATTTATTTCTGCTTCCTAGATTGTTGTAGGAGATAAAGTTGTTTTGATGCCTGTGAATGCAGGGCAGCCACTACATGCCAGCAACATAGAGCTTCTTGATAACCCAGGGTGTAAAGAGGTAAGTTCAAGTGGAAAAGGAATGAATGTGTTGATTTTTCTCATGAGACAGAGGGAGAAAAAAGTAATATAGTTTCTTTCATTGTTTTCATGAGCATAATCCCAGTTATTCTAATTAATATCCCTAAGGTACATATAGCTGTGATTAGTTATTGCTATTTTTGGATGGTCTCTCAAAGAGACTTGTATTGAGCTATATACTTCATTATCCAAAATTGTCTTTAATTTCCTTTTACTAGTTGAACTAATAATTTCTGATAGAGAATGGAATCTGTAGTCTTAAAACTTTGAACATTTCTTCATTAATAGGTGAATGCTGTTAATTGCAACACCAGCTGGAAAATCACTTTATTCATGAAATATAGTTCCTATCGAGAGGATGTATTAAAAGGAGTAAGTATGTGCTACATAGGACATTTGCTGGGAGAAATGAAGGTAGTCTTACTGAAATTCTAGATGCAAAACCTATGTATTCACTGGTGTTCATAATTTAGAATGTGACTACACCTGTTAATACTTACTCTAAGTGTTTTACTGAATTTCCCCCCCACATTTTTAAATGTTTAAATAAGCATTAAATAAATTTAAATAAGCATTAAAAGTCAAATAGCTAGCAGAGGGGCCGAGAGTATCAAAACCAGAAAGAGACACCTGCTTCTCACATCTGTTTGTTCAGATGTCTCTTGACCTTTTTTTAAGGGGGATGTTGTTAGATTGTTTCATGCGGAACAAGAGAAGTTTTTGACTTGTGATGAATATGAGAAAAAACAGCACATTTTCCTTCGTACGACCTTGCGCCAATCAGCTACTTCTGCTACTAGTTCTAAAGCACTCTGGGAAATAGAGGTATGTAAATGTTTTTTGGCACTTAGTAAATATTTAGATCAAAAAGACAAGATTCACTGGGCTGGTTGTTTTATTGTTATAGGCATCATTTATGATAGAATCATAAAATAGAATAATTTTTGTGAACCAACTTGTGCCTATTCATTGCTGTGACCAATTTGAAAGGAAACTGTTTCCTAAGCCTGTCTTCGCTGTGGTAGCTCTCATTTTCTCTCTCTCCTTCTTTGTCAAGCGTGCACACACACACACACACACACACACATTTAAAAAGGGTACATTACGATCTTACTTTTAACAAATCAATTGTGAAATGTCAAGACTAGTTAGACTGAAGACCATGTGCCTCAAATGGCACTGGAGTAAAGATGGAGTAGAATGCCTCACTTTGAGGAAGGTTGAGGCCAGAACTACTCAGTCCCTGAGGAGAACAATGTTTATTTCTTCTGCAGATGCCATTTCTATTGAAATCAGGAGACCCATAGTTAAGAATTCATTCATCTTTTTAAAAGCATCACTTAAATGTGGAACATGGTAGAGTAATTAAGGAAATGTAATCTATGGATTTTTCCTTAAAGGATCTTTTTATATGTGGAGGAGATAAGATCTACAGAATTGCCTATGAACAAGAGATTTACTAAACATCTAAGCCACTAGCTGTGGTTCTCAACCATTTCAAATTCTTCACCTGCCCCCAGTTTTAAAACATATGTTTAGTGACACTCCCTTTAATAGTCTAGAATGAAATTTATAGGTAATATTATTTATATACTAATAGGTAGAATTAGTATAATGCTCAAATTCTAACATAAAGAATAAATAAAAGGAAAATACTTTATAATAAAATAATACGTATTTCAACATGAGAATGACTATCTAAAAGATATAATATTTATGCCCATCTTGGATGGATATGTTTGGATTTGAGAGGAGTGGTTAAAGAAGAGGATCAGAAGACAGCCCATACCAGTACAGGAAAATGAAAAAGCAAAGGTAAATTTGGGCCCTTGAATGATAACGAGTGTTAGGAGACGTAATAACGGAACAAACTGAAAAACAGAGAGATAACCATAATCAAAGCAGGGATAATACTTTAGGCAAATTACCGACGAGATGCAGAAAACGAGGAAGTAAGATGCCTCTGCAAATGAGCTGAGCCTTATTTATAAATATGACACTAAAAAAGAACTAAGTTTATGACATGGTTTAGAATGGAGATGAAATAGTACAAAAGAACTTATCTTCTATCTTGAAACTCCACAACATACTGAGGAATAATTTCAGTCACTAGCATGCAGATGGACTTTGGAGACCATGACCATCAACAGGTGATGGAACTGAGAAGCTCTAGGGAAAACAGCTATGACTGAAGCTAATAACACACAAGGCTGCATGAAACCCCTCCCAGAAGTCTACCTCATTCATAAGAGTAAAACTGAAAAATAACAGGCAATCCTAAAATAAATACATAATTAAAGCATGCATTTTCACACCGTAAAGTTCTTAATATTTTGCTTTTTAAAAATTAAAAAAATACAGAGGTAGCAATAAGATGAGATATTATTTAAAACTCTGTTAATGAAATACAGTGAGTTACCTGCATTTGATGTGTCTCTGCTTATTGAATATTGGTTCTGAGTCTGTTAAAAGGAGTTTTGAAAATTCTCTCATATTTTTGCTTTTAGTTTTATAGCTTTTGCTGTAACTGTACCACTGCAGTGAACCCCTTCCATCAAAATGCATAGTTGGAAATGCTGTGACACATTGAACAGAATAGAGAGCGAATAAATTGTTTAATAATTTTGAGATGTCTTTACTTCATTTAAACGTACCTCACCATAATGAATTTCATGTAACTTGATGTAAAATGCTTTTATCTGCTGATGTACTAAAGTATTGCCAGTTTATATTGGTGGTAGGCTTTTTTCTGTTTGAGATTTGAAGGATGCAGGCTTCAGGACGTTTCTCTATTGTGTGCTGTCACAGTTGGGTTTTAGTGAGGAAGCCTGAGGACTGTGCTTACCCAGCATGGGCATCAGCTGTTTCAAGCAAGAGGGAAATTACGTTCAACATGATTGGAAGGGCTGGGGAGGAAACGTGGAGTGGCGGAAATGGGCTTATCTGAATGCAGATAAGCAATGCAATGACTGCTCCTCCTCTGAGCCTGCAGGCCTCTGCTCACATGCTGAGGGGTCCTCACCCATGCATCTTGTAGGAGCGGGCACTAGTCAGCTGCTCCCACTGTTACTGCAGCCCAAAGAGGAGTCTCTCTTCTACTGTCCTCTGCTTTTCATTCTAACGGGAATGTCCTGAGAGCCCCGCTGGGTGAGGCTTTCAGCCCCTGTGATGCAGGGGAGCACTTAGCAGGGTGGGGCTGGTCCTGAGGGCCCCACACATTGTTGATCACATTCTGGAATTCCCTGTAAATTGCAGCATAGATAATATCTTGGTCACTGCATATTAAATGCCAATAGCATCCCTCCAAAATCATTGTGATAAACAAAAACACCCTCCCTTCCAAATCTCTAGAATATCCCCGCTAGGGAGCTGTACTGCCCTTGCCAGACCCACTGATGTATATAGGAGAGTAGTTCTTAGTCTGGGATCTTCAGATTATTTGTTAACCTTAGCAATTATATACAAACCACAAAATGTGTGTGTGTGTGTGTGTGTGTGTGTATGTATGTATTTGAGACAAACATTAGATTTTATCGGATTCTGGCAGATATCTCTGCCTCCCTTAAAGGTTTAAGAGTTCAAACACTGACAAGATCACAGTGGCCAGTGTGATTAGCAAAGGATTTGTGGAAGAAACGTGATGTGAGAATTTGAACGATAGGTGAGCTTTTGGCCACAGAGGGAGTGTTTTGTAAGACCTCCAGGACTTTGAAGTATTTTCATAATTATTATCTTATCTGAGTTATGAGAGTATGGGAAGACAGTTGCTGGAGTCTAGCAAAAGGCATCAGCAAGTGAAGTGTATTAACGTACAGAATTCGCAGTTACAGCAGGAGCCAAAGGGTGGTCAGTACCAGCAAAAAGAACGTAATGTGCTGAGGGAGAGTCATGAAAGTTATCCTAGCACTCTGATATGCCTCATGATATTTCGTCTTCACAACAATCCTGTGAATCAACCCATTTTGTACACGAAGAAATAAGGCTCAAAGATGTTAAATTCCTTTCTGTGGTCATACCCCAGTAACTGGTGGGCCTGAGACTCACATGCCTGAGTCTGAGTGTAAAACCCGAGCTTTTCTGCTGCCCCATCCTGCCTGTCATAACCAGCTGTGTCAGAGCTTCTACTGCGTTCATTCCCAGTGAGCCTAGGGGCTCAGCATCTGGGCAAGGCCAATTCAAAGACAGGTATCAAAAGACATGCTGTCAATAAAAAGCATGCATGGAAAGGGCTAAGAATTAAGTAGTTTAGACCTTAGGCCTTGACCTTTGTGATTCTCTCTTCCAATCTGCGTGGCTGTCTTTCTCACACTCCAGGTTTCAGCTCACATGACATCTCCAAGTGGCCCATACTCATGATGGTCATATCTAAAGTTGCCTTCCCTAGTTACTCGATCATGTACTTCCCCTGTGTTGTTTCTGGCACTTGTCAAATCTTACTTATTTCTTTGTTTGCTGGCTCTCTCTTTTCCATTAGAATAGAAGCTCTAGCTTTATCCACTGCTGTGTTTCTCTTCTCTTGAAGGTACTTGGCACATAGTGGGCTCCTAATGCAATCTGCCAAGTAAATGTTTGAAAAACAAAGGGAAGAAAATCTCAGTATTTCCACTTTGGTCTTGGAAACGTGTCCTTCTGAGTAAAGCTGTGTTTGCAGATGTGAGGCACGAGTGTCATGCATGCACGAGTTAACAACTGTTATAACATGTCTCTTGCTCATTTATGGGGAATTTTGTTTTTCTGCCACATGATACTCTCATGGAAACATATATTAAGTTTGACAGATCAGCACTAACAGGAGGGCAGGCATGTAAACTGTTGGCATTTGCTTGCCAGGAACATAAATATTGTTTTGCCATTACTATCACTGCTCTCTTTGTAGGTGGTTCATCATGACCCATGCCGTGGGGGTGCAGGACAGTGGAACAGCTTGTTCAGATTTAAACATCTTGCAACTGGAAACTATTTAGCTGCAGAGGTAAGACTAATGGATAAAGTGGTATTAAGTTTCTGACTCTGAATCAGTGAAAGAGGCAATTGGGTTCTCCACAAGACATTGTATTTGCAGGAACAGTCATTACACAAATTTGATTGTTTCTTCTAGTATTTTGGATTGGCATATAAATTATTTTTAAAATGTAAATGTTAGAGTATTACAAATTAAGACAACAACGACAAAAATTCTGCAGTTGGTTTACTGGAAGGCCAACTGGAGTGGGGCATCTGATTTGCATATGTATGTGATGTGGCCTAAAATTTTCTATTTAGCTTCACCCTTTCAGAATGTCTGCATCATAGATATGATCAGTTCATTGCTCGTGTCATATAGCCTAGCTAGCTGTGGGTTCATCTGCAGTGGCCTCTTGCACTGTGGGTTGCTTTTATTGTTCAAATCATTGGGAAGGAAAATGTTTTCTTCCTAAAACTGTCAATAAAAATGGTAAAAACATACAAAAGCTTTTTCTTTATCCACTAAAAGTATGTTGACAGACAGATATGAAGGATATCAGAAGATATGAAGGATAGGTAGAAATAACATCACGGAGGTTTTACAAATGTTTTAATTAAAGTTTGGTTATCTGATTTAAAAATAATTTTGAGGCCGGGCACGGTGGCTCACGCTTGTAATCCCAGCACTTTGGGAGGCCGAGGCGGGTGGGTCACGAGGTCAGGAGATCGAGACCACGGTGAAACCCCGTCTCTACTAAAAAAAAAAAATACAAAAAAATTAGCCGGGCGTGGTGGCGGGCGCCTGTAGTCCCAGCTACTCGGAGAGGCTGAGGCAGGAGAATGGCGTGAACCCCAGGGGGCGGAGCCTGCAGTGAGCCGAGATGGCGCCACTGCACTCCAGCCTGGGCGACAGAGAGACTCTGTCTCAAAAAAAAAAAAAAAATAAAATAAAATAAAAATAATTTTGAAGCTAGTCTTTTCCAGATGTATGAAAATTTCCATTCATGGAACTGTGCTGGGCACTTAGAAAGCATTTGATGACTACTTTGTAAATGGATAGAGGATGGGAAGAAGGAGATTTCAGGATTTGTATGTGAGAGGCATTTGGAGACATATTGGGCAAATTAATCACACTACACTCCAATTTCTTCTTCTGGAAAATGGGGATAATCAAATATATTTCTAATTCTCTTAACTTATTAGAATTAAATGAGGCAAAGTGCTTGCAGAAGTTGTGGCTTATGGTAAGCACAGGGTAAGTGATGTTCGCATGACTAATTTTTGTTTTTGAGACAGAGTCTTGCCCTGTTGCCCAGGCTGGAGTGCTGCAATGCACTCAACCTGTGCCTCCCAGGTTCAAGCAATCCTCTTGCCTCAGCCTCCTGAGTAGCTGGGACTACAGGTTCACGCCACCATGCCTGGCTATGTTTTATATTTTTAGTAGAGAAGGGGTTTTGCCATGTTGGCCAGGCTGGTCTCAGACTCCTGGACTCAAGCGCCTGCCTCGGCCTCCCAAAGTCCTGGGATTATAGGCATGAACCACTGTGCCCAGCCTAATTTTATGTGATAAACAGGAATTATTTTTACTTTTTGAAGTATCTAACACATTATTTAGTGCTCAACTAGATGAAATACAGCTTTGCAATTTACAGTCTGTTTATAGCATAAATGTTTTAAAGTAACCCTTTTGAAAAACAACTCATTGAAGCAGGAATCATTAGTAAGGTAGAGAATCTTGTCTAAAATAAAAATTACAAAAGCCTAACTAGATATCCTATAAAAGATAAGAAATTAGGATTAAAATTCTCTGGGATCTTATGTTAGTGGCTCTTTTCCCCAATTCACTTTTCAAGCAAATCTACTGATGTGCTGTACAAAACTGACATGATGTACATGTATATTACTAATTTTCTTTGTTAATTTCTATAATTAAAACATGTTTCATTTGATGCATTCAGATGATTAGATTTTTAAGAATTAAATTGTTCATTAACCTTAGTGAAGATCCAAGACTTCAATATATACACGAATTAATTAAAAATGGAGAAGTAGAAAGCAATTCATTCCTTGAAATGATTTGAAAGACTCTCTTTCATCCTGTCTCTAGAGAATGCAGCTTTAAATGCCAGGTGCCGTCTCATCCATTAAAGAGTCTGGTGTATTTAGAGGACCTTTTCTTTGACCTTTAATACTTTAGATAACATCTTTTTTATGGTCTAGTAGGAGGGGGAAAATTAAGTATTAAGTACATATCTGAAAATTGAAAGCTAGGAATTTATTTTATGCTGATTTTAACTAGTATAACAGAATGGGTGCTCCGTGTAGTGTTCTAATATCAAAATAGCAATCATAGCCTCAAAATCCTGGCATCCATACATTGGTGTTTTGTATCTTCTATGTCAGTTGGGACAAAATCCTGGTGTGCTCATATTTCAGGATGCTTGTTCTTACTGGTGTGAAAGTGTCTAGAGGTGTGGCCAAATCACAGTGATTTCTAGTCCAGGAACAGCTGGTAACTGACAGCAGTTGAGAAGCAATGATTACACTTTTATCATTTTGCTTTCTAAAAATGCCCAGGTCTTTATTTCTTTCTTAAACTTTTTAATTTTTATGGGTACATAGTATATGTATATACTTATGGAGCACATGTGATGTCTTGATACAGGCATACAATGTGTAATAATCACATAGGGTATTTGAGATATTGCTCACCTCAAGCATTTATCATTTCTTTGTATCAGGAACATTCCAATTCTACTCTTTTAGTTATTTTAAAATATACAATAAATTATTGTTAACTGTGTAGTTACCCTATTGAGCTATGAAATTCTAGGTCTTACTCCTTCTATCGAACTATATTTTTGTACCCATTAATCACCTCTACCTTTTCTCTCCCTCCCTGCCACCCTTCCTAGCCTCTGGTAACCATCCTTCTACTCCCTAGCTTCATAAGTTCAATTGTTTTAATTTTTAGCTCCCACATATGAGTGAGAACATGTGAAATTTGTCATTCTGCGCCTGGCTGATTTCACTTAACATAATGTCCTCCAGTTTTATCCATATTGTTGCAAATGACAGGATCTCATTCTTTTTTTATGGCTGAATAATATCCCACTGTGAACAGGTACTACATTTTCTTTATCCTTTCGTCTGTTGATGTATACTTAGGTTGATTCCAAATCTTGGCTATTGTGCATAGTGCTGTAATAAACATAGGAATGCAGGTACCTCTTCCATATACTGATTTCCTTCCTTTTGGGTGTATACCTAGCGGTAGGATTGCCAGATCATATGGTAGCTCTATTTTTAGTTTTTTGAGGAACCGCCATACCGTTCTCTATAGTGGCTGCACTAATTTACATTCCTACCAACTATGTGAGGGTTCCCCTTTCTCCACATCTTCATCAGCATTTGTTATTGCCTTTCTTTTGGATAACAGTCATTTTAACTGGGGTGAGATGATATCTTATTGTAGTTTTGGTTGGCGTTTCTCTGATGATTATGATGTTAAGCATTTTTTAATATATTTGTTTGCCATTTGCATGTCTTCTTTTGAGAAATTTCTATTCAGATCTTTTCCTCATTTTTAAATCAGATTATTAGTTTTTTTTGTCTATTGTGTTGTTTTAGCTCCTTATATATTCTGGTTATTACTCTCTTGTCAAAAAATGCCCAGGTTGGCCAGGCGCGGTGGCTAACATCTGTATTCCCAGCACTTTAGGAGGCTGAGGCGGGTGGATCACCTGAGGTGAGGAGTTCAAGACTAGCCTGGCCAACATGGTGAAACCCTGTCTCTACAAAAATACAAAAATTAGCCAGGCATGATGGCGGGTGCCTGTAATCCCAGCTACTTGGGAGGCAGAGGTGGGAGAATTGCTTGAACCTGGGAGGTGGAGGTTGCAGTGAGCCAAGATTGTGCCATTGCACTTCAGCCTGGGTGAAAGAACAAGACTGTCTCAAAAAATAAAATAAAATAAAATAGCCCAGGTTTTTTATTTCAAAGCATTAGTCATGTCGTTCAAGTAGGACGGGGGTTCTCTATCATTTGAGTGACAACCTCCTAGAATTATTTGTTTTATTACACTGTACCCTTATTCTTAAGTGATAAAGGCTCCATGGCACAGATTGATTTTACTTGTTCAGTTTTCTCTTTAATATCTAGATATTATTTTTAAAAAGACACATATTGGGATGTGGGGAATGCAAGAATTGGGAATGATTATTTTTAGAATTCATAAATTGCAAACATAGTCTTTAATATTTCATGCAGCCTTCAATATATGTTTCTTCAGTGCCTGGTAAATGCACAGCATGGTAGACTGCTGCAGGTACGGCAAAGGAAGCTGAGGACTCAGTCTTTGCCTTCAAAGAATGGAGCTTCTAGTTTGGAAGACAACGCGGCACAGTCAGGGAGGGCTAATTATATGTGCAGATAGAATTGGGTCATATTCCAATGAGAGAACCTGGAGTGAGGTTAGTTGAAGATTCTTGCTTGGGGCAAACTGGTTCTCAAAGAAAATAATAGACATGGACTGTTAGAGAAATAAAAGGGCAGTCCTGTGTAAGTTGCTAAGGAGGCGCATCAGAGATACGGAATATCCAAATCATACATAGACAATATTAAAACTGAGGCCCAGCCCAAGGAAGGTGTTGTGAAAGGAATGACTGAGTGACAGGTCTCCTTGCTTTAAGATTTTGAATGAAGGGTTTGACTTTTATCTAGTTTGTAATAGGAATGAAGTTTGAGGAAGTTTATCTTGGTAGCTACCTCGAGGCTGGGACTGATCAGCTACTAGCAGGCCTTTGGTAGAGATCAGTGATGTCATTAAAAAAATCCCAGTACAGTGTGATAAATTTATGATAGCAATATGAATAGTGGCGTGCTTATGAATAGTGGCCCACACTTTTCTCAGGGGGTCTCAGGGATGTGCAAGGAATGGTCAGGAGATCAGAGGCATTGCTGCTTGATGAATGAGTAAGGCACATGGGGAAAAGGGAGAAAGGGCGTTCAGACAGCGAGGGCAGCTTGTACACAAGAAAGGAGGTGTGTAGTGCCATACAAACTAGTTTCATATGTAGGACTTGTGAGTTTGGAAGTAATGCTAAAAGGTGAGAGGGAAGTGATGGGGCCAGAAGTGTAGTGCAGCTGATCAGTTCAGGCCATATGTATTAAGGAGAATGGGTTTAACTTTAAAGTACAGAGGAGTATAATAAATAAATTTGTGATTAAAGAAGACCACTCCAGAGTTGTACTGTCTAATATAGTAGTTTCTAGCCACATATTGGCTATTAAATTAAAATTAATATTATCAAAATTAAATAAAATTTAAAAGTCAGTTTCTCATTCACAACAGCCACATTTCAAGTTGCTCAATAGCTACGCCACATGAAATAATGCACATTTCCAAAGAGACAGTTGTAGTGGGCAGCACTGCTCTGGAGCCTTTGTGAAGTGAATAGAAGAAATTGAATCTAGAGGCAGTGAGGCCAGATAAGAGTCTGAATGATCTGCTGCTTTCTGCATTTTCTTTCTTTGCCATCTGGTGGAAGTTTTGCCTGTCTACAAACAAGGTAGTTGTCTTTAAAAGGGCTATATTACAATCTTTAACAAAGAAAATTATTTTGCATTACTTGACTTATATTGCTTTGGAAAGGTCATCAACAGTTTTTGCTTTAGTAATTTTGAGGACTTGAACCAAGAGAGAGGCTTTGGTAATGGTGAGGAAGGGAAGGGTTGAAGGCATTCTTGGGAGGCAGAACTGATGCAGTGGTAAAGGATTCTGGCTTTGGAGAACTAGTGATGTCATTCACCAAATTAGGGAAAATGAGAAGAGGTGCCAAATTGATGAGGGAAATAATCCATTCAAATTCGATTATGCTTATAAAATGTCTGGGTGAAGTTGTCCACTAGGGAAGATTTCAAAACGTCTGGAAGTTTGGGGATTGACCAGTGTTAGATTCGGGTTTTCAGAGTGCAGGTAAGATCATTAGGGAGTAGAAAGAGAGTGGGAGGGTGTTTGAAGGTAGAATCATGAGGAAATTATCTCTGAAGGATGAGGGAGAGACTGGGAGCCCGAGAAGCCAGAAGCACCTGGAAAATGAAATGGGCTGAATTACAGATGCCAAGCGAGGGAGGAGAGAACTTCACAAAGGAGGGAGTGCTACTAAACAGGCCAGAAACAAATCTGTTTACATCAGCTGGCAAGAATGCAATCATTTGTTACTTTATGGGGAACTTTTTTTTTTTTTTTTGAGACGGAGTCTCGCTCTGTCTCCCAGGCTGGAGTGCAGTGGCACAATCTCGGCTCACTGCAAGCTCTGCCTCCCGAATTCCTGCCATTCTCCTGCCTCAGCCTCTCCGAGTAGCTGGGACTACAGGCGCCCGCCACCACGCCAGGCTAATTTTTTGTATTTTTAGTAGAGACGGGGTTTCACCGTGGTCTCGATCTCCTGACCTCGTGATCCGCCCGCCTCGGCCTCCCAAAGTGCTGGGATTACAAGCGTGAGCCACCGCGCCCGGCCTATGGGGAACATTTTTTAGTGGAAACCAGAATGCAGGAGTGGAGGAATGACCAGGAAGCCAGGAAGCAGAAGTGGGTGCAGACTGAGTTTTCATAGCACGGCTGTGAAAAGGGGAAGCAGAGTAGTAGGCCAGGGAAAATTAAGAGTCCTATTAGATGATTTTTATAAAATGTATTTTTAAAAATGAGGTGGTTGAGGATGCTGCTGTTTTTGCATTAAAGGGAAGTACCTAGCAGTGCGGCTAGATATTGCAGAGTATTAACCTTTTTTCCCATGACCTTTCCAACTTTAACAGACATATTTATAATTTAAAATATTACTTTCATGTGCTGTAGGCATTCCTGGTAAATTGGATTATGTAATTCTTGAATTGCCTTTGAGTTTTTGGTGTTTATATTGGCCAGTGTGACAGAGCCTAGCATAGTGGGAAAAAAATCCCACGCATAGTGTTTACAATCTGTCTGACTTTAAGCAAATATTTAACCCCTCTGGACCTGAGTTCCTTTGTGTGTAAAAAAGTTAATCGAACTATATTTTTGTACCCGTTAATTTGTCATTCTGTGCCTGGCTTAAGTATTATACTGTATAAAAAGTATACTGTCTAAAAAGTGAAGAATGTATATTATATAGTAGTATTCTGGAATTAAAGAAGATAGGGAATGTACAGCACCTTGTACATGAGAGGTATGCAATAAATATTAAGTCCGTTTGCTTTCTTGGAGAGGAAGCAGAGAGAAAATGCAGAGTAGTGTTTTATTATTATTATCATTATTAATAACTGGCATGTCTTAGATAAGTTAAGGAGGGTAAGTATATAGGGGCAAAGTTTAGTTATTTAATATGTTTATCTGGAAAAGATTACTACAATGCTTTGACATAGGAAACACTGCCTCATGGAGCCACTGAAAATCCTTCCAATAATATCTCATGATCTGTTGTACAGTTCCTATGTCAGGTATAACACACAGCCAGCCAGTCACTTCCATGATTTATAAATAGACATTTTGGGTGACATTACTCTTAATCAACTGGGCGAAGTATGCTGAGTGCTTATCTAGGAGAACAGCTGAAAAGACTATCCATGACTTGGATTATTAGTATATTTTAACATATATTGCTTTTATTTCTCTAAGTTCTTTAGATAAATTTTTCTAAAGCAGAAATGAAGTTTCTTTTGAATAACTTGAAATAGTTTTTTTGTGGTCTATACATTTGAGTTTAACTCACGCTATTGTGTAACAACTTAAATTGTGGTCTTTTAAATAATATAGAGCAGTTAGAATTCATTGAGCATTTTAGACTTTTAAAAGCCTTTGATTCTGGATAATGCCACAGTTATTCTCCGTAAACCTGTTGAGATATTTCAGAAATCCCCCACTTAGGGAGGAAATGTTTATAGCATTTCTTTGGGCTTATCACAGTTCACAGTTAGCTATGCATTTGTTTTTACCTGTTGTGTGTATTGTGTGTATCTATTCAATGGCTATTTTGTTCCCTGCAATGAAAGGCCTGTATCTGTTTTACTCATTGCTGGACACCTTGTGCCTAGAAGAGTGCCTGACACTTAATTTGCCTTCAGTAACTGTTGGATGATTGAATGAATGAATCACAGGGACTATGACTGTTGTTATAAATCCAATAATTTTACTTTACAGAAAAATAAATCCAGGCTCACAGAGGTGATTTATTTTGTTAAAATCAAAAAAACGATATAATGAAAGTATTAGGAATGAATGCTCTCAACTGAGGGTAACGATGGCAATGTCTAGAGACATTTTTATTTTCACAGTTGGGGAATGGGAGCTGCTATTTGTTGTCACAGTTAGGGAATGGGATGTAGCTAAACATCCTACTATACACAGGACAGCCCCTCACAACAAAGAATTATCAGGTTCAAGATACCAGTAATCCTAAGGGTTGAGAACCCTGATCTGTATTATACTGAAAGTATACATTTATTGAATGCCTACTAGGTAGAAATACTACTTTGACATTGTGAAGATAACAGAGATGATTAACACATGGTCCTTGTCCTCTAAGAGTTGGCAATTTAGATTAACTCAATCTCTGGGACATTGAGATCTCTTTTGCCATTGTTTCCACCATACATGCACATCTGAGATAAATGGTTCTATGTAATGTCTAATTGTTAACATCTGTAGGTGACCATGCTAAGTCTCACAGTAAGTTTTAAGGACTGCAACCTTAAATCTAAGCACAAATTAGATAAAAAGATCTAAAATTTACTTATAGATACAGTGCCCAAGTATGATACTCTATTTTAACCAGCACTTAACTGGATGGTTTAGTTATTCAGAAAAATGTAATAAGCCTAATTATTTATGTGGAAGTGAAGGGGGCACTATCCAAAGGAAATCAGACCATTTGATATGCTGGAAATTCCGTAGTTGAATTATATAGAGAAAACACATATGTTGCAAGCTATTTAAGAATAGCATCTTTTTTTCTGGTGAATTGCAGAAAACACCTAGGAACTAGGATAATGATACAAGATTTAACATGGTTTAAGTTTTATTCTGCAAGATAGTGAAGCGAACCGAGGGTTAGAAATGGTCCCTTATTCAATGTAAAGTTACCCAACAGGATAGTTTAGGGATTTGGATTAATTTTAAAGAAATACTCAGTGCTAGACTGTAGTCCCAGCACTTTGGGAGGCCAAGGTGGGCAGATCACTTGAGGTCAGGAGTTCAAGAGCAGCCTGGCCAATATGGTGAAATCCCCTTCTCTACTAAAAATACAAAAATTAACCAGGCATGGTGGCACACGCCTGTAGCCCCAGCTACTCAGGAGGCTGAGGCAGGAGAATCGCTTGACCCCAGGAGGTGGAGGTTGCAGTGAGCCGAGATCCCACCACTGCACTACAGCCTGGGTGACAGAGTGAGACTCCATCTCAAAAGGAAAAAAAAAAAAAAGAAAAAAACCCACACACCCCCCCCCCCCACCCCCGCCAAAAAAAAAACCAAACCGAACCAAAAACCTCAGTGCTAGAAACCTATGGATAAAATGTGGAACAAAGTATCTAATTATGAACAAGATAAAGATTTTTGATCTTATGAAGTAATACAGGGCATATTATTAGACCCTTTCTCTTGCAATGTCGGTTTCTGTGGGGCATATATGTAGTTAGGTGGCATGAGGGGAAGGTAAATATACACTGATATTTTTGACACAGCTGTCCACACACTCATCGACACTTTGTCGTAGATATTTTACTTGTATTATTATTGTAGTGGTTCAGGCAAGTTCACAACTATGTCTGTGGGGGAGAAAGTAATTTTACCATATTTTGCATAGGAAAATATGGGGACCTCAGTAAATGGTTCTTCCACAGTTGTGGGAAGAATTATAAATCAACCTTCACAAGTTCTGATCTGATGCTTTCTACATTTTCTTTCTTTGGATATTACTAAAGCAAAAACTTTTGATGATCTTTCCAAAGCAATATAGATCAAGTACTGCATAATAATGTCATTTATTCAAGATTGGAATAAAAGCCCTTTTAAAGATCACTAGCTTATTTGTTTGTAGATAGGCAAAACTTCCACCAGATGGCAGTAAACACTTATTTCCTGACTATTCAATAGCCTGTGGATTTAATTAATTAGCTAGAAACTCAGTACTCAAGAAACTCTATAATAGCATAGGATTTTATGACTATTGGGGCTGTAGTTTTAAATGTCTCTGTGTTTAGTTCTCTCTCAAATGTATCAGCCATAGTATGTGAAAAGGGCCTGGTTTGTATGCATGTGTATGTATACATAAATACAGTAGACGAACATACAGACCAGACTCTATATATACGAATAAAATGTTACATATCAAAATATAGAAATTGTACCTGACACACATATACACCCAGTAAAGGTTCTTTTCTTTTCTTTTTTTTTTTTTTTTTTGAGGTGGAGGCTCGCTCTGTTCCCCAGGCTGGAGTGCAGTGGTGCGATCTCTGCTCACTGCAAGCTCCGCCTCCTGGGTTCAGGCCATTCTCCTGGCTCAGCCTCCCAAGTAGCTGGGACTACAGGCGCCTGCAACCACGCCCGGCTAATTTTTTATATTTTTAGTAGAGACGGAGTTTCACCGTGTTAGCCAGGACGATCTCGATCTCCTGACTTTGTGATCCGCCCGCCTGGGCCTCCCAAAGTGCTGGGATTACAGGCGTGAGCCACCGCGCCCGGCCGGTTATTTTCTCTCCTTTCTTTTCTAGGCTTATCAATCAGAATAACAGATTTGTCCTGAAATGCCAGTCATTGGAAAGAGGAACATATAAATATAATTATTTAAAAATACACACATGATAAGTTTATGATTTCAGTGTTATATATAATAAAAATTGATCAAAACACATTTCACTGTAAAAAAAAGTAAAGCTTCTCTTTTAAGAAAATAAATAGGTATTATGGACTTAAAAACTTCCGGTCTGCTTCTTGCTATTGTGTTAGATGGAAGGGTGCAGTTGTTTTTTAATTGACTGTGGTACAATCATGACTTTCACTGCCTAGGTATTTATGATGTTTCTCTCTCTCTGTCATTTTGCACCACACCTGACTTCTTTATATTCCTCTTTGGCCATTTAATTGAAGATTGTCTTCAAAGATTAGTAATGGGTCTCTATATTCCCTCTCTGTCACTCACTGCCATGGCTGCAGTGGACCCTTGCCTTTGATCTTGGATATGCCATTGCCATACAAAATCAATAAATTTATCTAAAATTTAATTGTTTCCTTGCAAAAGAGTGATTTTTCTTAGTTCATAGTTAAAGACGTGAGAGTCGTGATAAACAGTTTTCTCTCTCAGTTTACATATTCAGATTCTATTGTCTCTGCAAAATCTTTCACATCCACTTTATCCTTTTTATTCCAGCATTATTATCTTCATTTGGGTCCACCCACCTCTTCCTTGGACCACTGCCCTTAGTTACTTTCCCTTTTTCATCCTCTGTCCCCTTGCATCATCTGAATATGGATGCAAACTCTCTAGCCGGTCGTTTAAAGGCTTGGATGGTCTGGGCTGACCCTCCTTCCCAGCTTGCATCACACCACTCTGCTTTATGGAGGCAGGAGGGAAGCAGTGTGCTACAGGAACTGAAAGACGTGGCTTTGGAGCCCTCAGACCTGTGCTTGCCCACGCTGCCACTCCCCAGTGGTGTGACTTTGCATAAAGCACTTCAGTTGATGTGCTCCAAGTGCCTCGTCTGTAAACTGTGTTAAGAATCTTGTCTTATAGTATAATTGTAAGGTTAAATGAATTAACCTTTAAAAGCATATAAAAAAGTATTTCCTAAGTGACACTGATGGGTCTTCTCCAAAGAAGTCTCATTTTTCTCATCTATATGGCAGTGATCCCTCCAGCCTTGCTGCCTTCTTCACTCCCTGGTTCCTGCTCTGCCAGTTAAAATTCTACCCATCCTTCAAGGCTTATCTCAAATGCTACCTTCTCCATGAATAATTTGTGAATAAATTTGCCCACCACAGATCCCTCCTTCCTCTGACCTATATTATTTATAAATTATTCATTCCTGTCTTATGTCCCTTGTCACATTTTATTTTGTATTTCAGCTGACTGTATTTATGTCTTATTTTCCCTCCTAGGTTGTAATGTCATATGGTCAGGGACCATATTCTCTTTGTCTTTGCTAAAATACCATATGCTGCAATGCTTTGCCCACTATAGATGCTCTATTAATATTTATTGAATTAATGGTTGAACGGCATATTAGCTCTCCAATGCCAGATTTATAATTTATTTTTTTAATATAAAGACTTTAAATCCTAAAAGACCTCCATATGACCATGTCTTTTTCCTCCTTCTTTAAAAGATAATTTTTTTCTATTCATTTTTAGTCTCTTACTTTAAGAATTACTGCTATTATCCTATTTAGAGATGGGAAACAGCAATATAATTTAAAGCATATATTTATTTGGCCTTTAATAGTTAATGTTGGTAAATTTATATGGCCCTGGATTTATTTGGGTGGCTTTTTCTCCTTCTTTCCCTTCTCCTCTTCCTTTTCTTCCTCATCATTATTGTTATTATTATACTTTATTGAGTTTACTGAGGTAATCTCTCTATGTTAATTATTTAAAAAATCATATTGCAGCCTGAGAGACACAGATGAGGCAAAATCTAACTGATTGGCACCATCTGTAGTTTTGCTGCCAAAGATATGAATATGTAAAATTTATTGACATAGAGTCATGGTTTAGTCATAGTGTTTTTCTCATTTTGCAGATGAGGACACTGAATTCCATGGGCATTAGGCCACCTTTCCTAAAGACGCTGGTGTTTCCCTATAGAGCAGAGACTGGAATCTCCTTCCCCAGACAGCTAGTCAGGGATGGGTAATCCTAAGCGGGGGAAATAGGTCAAGACTGATTTTAGAAGGTAACATTGTCTTTGGGGTAGAATATATGATCTAAGTTTCAGAGGGCATAAATTATTTTATTTTGTGTTTGACTTAGGTACATTAATTCCTGTTTTTGTGCATGTTTTAGTGAGGAATATGTCATGGTTTCCAGCACTGAATTTAAAGTATCTGTAATAACCATTCTAATGTGTATTGAGTGAAAACTTGGGCCATAAGGTACATCCTTGGTCGAACATGTTGCATATCATTTGGATGTAATTTAGCTAAAATTTTAGTATGGAGTTTTTTTTTTAATTTAAAAGAAAAGTTGAAATTTTTCAAGTAGAAAATAAATTTTTTAAAAAGCTATGGTGAAACTTGACTAAAATAGATGAATAAATTTCTTCTGGACACCCTGCTAGAATTTTCTTTACTAACAAGTGAAAATGTGTTTCTTTAATCAGAAGAAAGGAGGCCAGTTAACTCACTCTTTGCCCTCCACCTTTCACTCTTGCATTCTAAAAGCAGGATTAAATCACGTTTTGGAACTAATTCTGTTACTCATAATTCAAGGGAACTTAAGGAATCTGAGGGGAAGTCTGGGTCTCTGTAGACAAAGGCCAGCCTCAAGTCCCCTCAGTGGCTGTCCCAGCATTAACAGGTGACCTGTATCTTCTTTACCCTCCTTGTGTGTCAGTTCTGAAAACTGAAAGACTGCTGTCTTGAAACTCTTGGGCTGGGTACCGCTTTCCATCCATACTCCCTTCCCTCACACTCCTACTCATTTTCTGATTTGTTTCACCATAGTGTAGTTTTGTTTGTTCGTTTATTTCATTTAAATGGAATCATGCAGTACGTTGTTTTTTGTGTGTGCCTTCATCCACTTAATGTTTTTGAGATTCATTCTTGGTCGTCGCTTGCATGAGAAGCTCATCATGTTCATTGCCGAGTACTACTCCATTGTTTGAGTATACCACATTTAGTTTATCATTCTTCTCTTACATGACATGCTTTTAAAATCTTAGCCTAATTTCTGGCTCTGTTTTACATCCCTACCACTGTTTTCTCTGCCTTTTCCCCTTATCATCTTCAAATGAATGTGTCAATCTTTTGTGGTTGATTTCAATGGATAGAGTAACCTCTGCATACACAATTCTTTCTTCAGCTGAGGAAAATTTTATCTTCTATTATCTTTGATTATTGCTTGTGTTCCACTTATTCTGTCTTCCATTTGAGAGCTCTGGTCCCTCATTAGTTGGTTGTCTCTTTTCTGGTTGTCTGTGATCATTTTCTTTTTCCTAATTATCATTTCTGGATACCTTCCTTCTGTATGGAGGGATAGCTGCTAAGCTGCTCATCCTCTGCATTGCTGATTTTCTGTAACTATGCTATTAGTGCTAATGTGGACTTCAATTTTGTATTTATGTTTTCATGTATATTGAAATATGAAGAAATTCCATAACTTCTCTTATATTATTTATATTATTATTTTATTATTTATATATTATTATAATTATTTTGAGACAGAGTCTCACTTTGTCATCCAGGCTGGAGTGCAGTGGCGAAATCTCAGCCTCTGCCTCCTGGGTTCAAGCAATTCTCATGCCTCAGCCTCCCAAGTAGCTGGAATTACAAGTGCACACCACCATGCCCAGCTAATTTTTGTATTTTTAGTAGAGTCGGGGTTTTACCATGTTGGCCAGGATGATCTCGAACTCCTGATCTTAGGTAATCCACCCACCTTGGCCTCCCAAAGTGCTGGGATTAAAGGCATTAGCCACCACACCCGGCCACATATTGTTTCTATACTATCATTTTAGCTCTTTATGTTATTTTGTTGCCTTTATGTAGAGGTCATGTTTACTTGTACTTTCCTGAGAATGCCGAACCATTTCCTGAAAATTCATTTTGCATCATATCATAGGAAATGTTGAGAAAGACTCTGAAGGAATCTCCCTTGTTCTAACTTAGTGTTCCATCAGTCCTACTTTGTTTTTTCCTTCCGTTCTTCTTTCCTTGTTATCCTCAGATGAGTGAGCTCTGCACAGAACCAGAGGGTAGAGTGGATTGTCCTTTTGTTCCATTTTTAAATTCTCTAGTATGAAAATTCAATCCTCTTTCTAAATGTTCAGCTGCAGGGCTGGCTAATGGGTGCATTTGCAGTGCAGTTCCCAGATTGAGCAGACATCGACTCTGGATTCTACGGACTCTACGCACCTGGGCTCAACGGCAGTTGCTTCTGTGTCCTACCCCTTTGCTATTTCTGCATCATCATGCAATGTCGTTCCAGCATACAGCATTCCTTTTCTCTCTTCACACCGTGCTTCTCAGAAAGGCCTTAGCCATCATCTTTTCCCTCCACTTTCTGCCCACTTGTTTTCTGAGCATCTCTTTGGTCATGTAAAGACAGAGACAGGTAGCAGACTAGGGAAGCAGTTTTCTGCGTAATTTCATGGCAGCTTGCCAGTGATAGAGAAACCCTTCTCTATAGCTTTTTGGTCGGTAAATTCTCTGGGTTTCTACGTCAGCGTTCAAACCGACTCAGTATCTTCTTATCTTTGTTTACGTGGCCACTAGCTTAAAGAGACGTTGAAGTTTGCCACATGGTAAAAACTGAGTCATTATCTGCCTGTCCCCGAGAACTATCTACTTTATAATTAGCATCAGTTCATTGAAGATTTGGAATTTAGGTTGTTTTTTCAGCCTTAGTTCTTAATGAGATTGGGAGTTCTTCTCCTTTCATTTTGCTTTGCTTTTGTTTTTTTCAGAACCCTCATTGGTATTTAGTGATAAGTTGGAAGGGGCAATTCTCAGAGCTGCTAGATAAATGGTATTATGAGGAAGACTCCTAACCTTACATTTTAAATGATAACTTTACTGGGATTGTGCATTGTATACACCAGTTGATTCACATTAAAATGATTAAATTCAATCGGACAACTTGATGTTTCAAGAAACACACCTCATACATCTATTGCTTTATGAGTGATCAACTATTTCAGAACAGCTAAGAATCGCTTTGAGACTGTAAGGAGAAGTGGGAGTGAGGAGTCATGGATTTCCACCAGCCGAATGATGCAAGAGTCCGTACTCAGCACATCCAGAACTCATCTTTGTCATCAGATTGGCCCCAAAATGCCACTATCCAAGCCTGAAGACATGTGTTTGTTGGTTTCAGTAGTCCTCATGGATTTGCTCACATATCTGATACGTAGCTCCTTTTTTGCTCGATTTCGTTTCCTTTTCCTTGTGTACATAACATGTAAAACATGATCTCAAATCATCAATGTCCCACTGTTTTTTTTTTTTTTTTTAATTTGTGTCTGAGTTATTGGTAAATGGCAGTTTTTGCAGAGGGTAAAATGGTGAGCTCTATTGAATATTTTTCCAGAGGAGGTGATATTGTCAATTCTTACTTCTTCAAAGATGTCAGCAGTTGTGATATAAACCAAGGCAATGAAGTTGGCATGTTAGCTTTTGTCTCCTGCAACTAGGGTTTGATGGTAGTATTTTAAATTGTCATATTTACTAATAGTTTCTTTCTTAGCATCTTTTTATATTAAACTTAGTTGAGGATAGAATAATTAATTGAATTGAAGATTAATGGTCTTGTTAATGTGCTTTTCATAGCAATGAAAAACTAAATTTTCCTTTGTTTTTCTAGCTTAATCCTGATTATCGAGATGCCCAAAATGAAGGAAAAAATGTGGTGAGTAGAACTGGCTTTTCTCCAACAAATCTCAAACATATTGTTATTATTTTATATGGACAGATTGGAATTTTAATAGCAAATTTGAAGACTAGGGGCTCAGAGAGATTTTCTGAGTAGAGCCTATGGGTCACAGGTAAAAGATGATATGGCTTAGATTATGAGAAGATGTTCAATTATGGGTGCCTGGGAAGATTTCTACAACTTGGAGGCCATTGTTGGTGGAGTGCTAAAGGCAGCTGGCATCTGAGAGATATGGTGGGTCTAGGTTTAGTTTCCGGAGATGCACAGAAATTAAGAAGGAGAGATGGAATTATGATGTGATGTTAAAATAGGACAATAGGACATTCCTTTTGGATTCAAAATAATTTAGGTTTTATTTTTGGAGAACTTGAAGCATCTAGCTGACTGATTTTTCTGATATTCAAACATGTCCTACTTGAAAAACATCTCAATCTTATTTTAACACCAGTTTTCATGACAATCTTTATTATTATTTACCCTGCTTTTTTAACCATCTGTAAAGAAAGCTTCATGGTGACAACATGGCTTCTTTATTCAATCAAAAATTCAGAAATTCAGGACAATTTGATGTGATGCAGACAAAATCTCTAGATGATGGGCTAGATTTTAAAAAAGTTTTAAAAAACAATTTAACTAGATATTTTGATGTAATCTAGATACAGTCTGTAATTCAATTTTCTTAGTTTAGCAATTCCTTTTGAAATTGGTAGGTATTATTACTGCATCATTCAAAATTCTACCCTTTGACAGAAAGAATTGGAATGTCTAGTTAACATGGCCAGTATCTTTGCATTGGTACATAGCTTTAGGTTTTATGAGGATATTGACATGGGGGAGGTGAAACCAATCAGAATTTCTGTACCTCATTCAACCCTGTTTGACCCCCTTCTCTGTCTGACTGCCAGGCTTACCATAGAAATAAAGCTGTGAAGTATCAGGTAATTGGCCCAATGAAACCTTTAACATATCAAAATGTCTCTACACATAGAGGTAGGTTTATTCGATCAGTTGGATCTCCTATTTATAATTCAATTTTAGCGCACTGGGTAGGCTCTTCTCTTGTTGGTTTTCACATGGCTGCCCCCGGATTGTTGGATTCTTACTTTCGTATGATTTAGGAAAATACTGTCAGTAACCAGGTTTAAAAAGCAAAGTGTGAATCATGGCTTCTTTGGTTCCTACTATAAGCTTTTCAATGGCCTTCACCCAAAGACCATCAGGAACACATGGGTAGTTGAACAAGTTGGGTTTATTACTTATGCAGCGAGAAAGGAACATGCCGTGGGGAGCTGTGGGGCATCTCAGAGCATGTTAGAAAGAACTTACTAGAGGATTTGTGTTTGTGTAAGGTGATTTGGGGAGGATTTAAGGAAGTGAGGCTTTGCTGTGGATGAGAATGTTGTCGGGAAGAGGAATTCTATAATCGGTATCTTAATAAATTTTATCTATAGGGAGGACAGCCTTCTAGGGAAGCAACAGTCACTCTTATTAGTTGGGGGAGAGGGATATTTAGTCATTTTTGTGGCTTGGACAATATTCATATTTTGTGTTTAGACATGATTAGGGAATGGTCTGGTTTTGTCTTGATCCATCACAGTCACAGAGTGGCCTTGTCTGAAGACATTCTGTGAAATTGTTTAACAGAGAACAGCATGGCCTTGCTAAAAGGACCAGACCACCTATTGGATGTTAGAGGCTGCTGCTTTTCTCTTTCACAAGGTTTATTTTTGTAATATTCTGTGTGACTTCTTCAGCATCGCGTAGGGCCAAGAGAGTCTTGTTCTAGCGCCACCATTAACTTGTGTGACCTTGGACAAGTGAGATAGCTTCCTTGAGACTCAGTTTCCCCACCTGTGTAATGGGATGAAGATGTTCGTCTTATGTACTTCACCTGCATGCCATGAAGATAAAATAAGATCAGACAGATGGAAACTCTTTGAATTTGTAAGTTGTTTCTATTAAAAGAGCATCGTGTCAAAATTTCAAATTGTACAACTGAATTAAATCTCTGTGCGCATCTCCTTTCTACTACATAATATTTGGTGCTACAGCTGATGATTTTGGCCTGAGCAGAGTGGGAGAATACAGTCTTCCTCCCTATCCAGTGGTTTTGCATCTGTGTATTCAAACATCCACAGATCAAAAACACCAAAATATAATAATACAAATTAAAAAACAATACAGTACAACAAGTATTTACCTGGCACTTACATTGTATTAGATATTATGACTAATCTACAGGTGATTTAAAGTATATAGGAGGATATGTATAGGTTATACTATGCAATTTTATATAAGAAACTTGAGCAGATTTTTGTATTTGCAGGGGGTCCTGGAATCAATTCTCTGCAGATACTGAGGGTTGACTACATAGGGTGTGGAGGTTCTATGGAACAGCACAAACTATATAAATGATCATATATCCATGGTGAAGTTCACTTTTTCTGTTAATCAAGTTTTAGTTATGCTTGATAGTTTTTCTTCTTTTTACTCCAAAAAACAACTTCTTCATTGACCTCTAAAGGTGAGAAAGAGTGCTCTTCTGTTTAAGCCGTTGTTACTGGCAGTACTTGAATTGCATTCAACACAGATGGGTCTGCTTTTGCTGTAGATGTTTGTGACTGAGTCTCATCTGTCATCTCAGGGAGACATCCAACTGGAGACAGTTGATTTAATTTTTTTTCCTCTCCAGAATACCTAGCTTGAGAGCAAAGAAAATTGAGAATGTGGAGCCATAAAGCTAACAATATGGCTTCCTATTTTATAGACCATTTGCCACAGAGCAATAATTATTTTTCTGTCTAAAGAAGAAAACAAAGGAGCTGTTAGAGTTTATCTCCAGCCTGTGAAATAAGCAGTTCTCAAAACAGAATACTGTTTCACCTCAGATCTGGGTTCCAGTAACACTGACTTTATTATGACCATGCTAATTTTTTCTTTGCTCGTTTTCCTGGTGTTGTCTATGTAATGCCCAGTTATTTTTTTTTTTTTAATTTAGAAACATTTATCAAAATGTTGCCTTCCGTATTTGGAGTTTCAAAGGTTCGTGCATGGTGCTGCTGAAATGAGGTGGTGTGTGTCAGAGCTCCCATTAAGACACAAATTGCTGTATTTATTCTACAAAGGAGTCTATTATTTCCAATCTTACAAATGTACAGCATCCACAGGGACCCTGTAAACATTGGAACCGTGTCAAGCCCAGCTGGGAACCTGACAGTCATTAGTTTCTTCTCCTTGAAAGCCTGCATCTTTTCAAATGGCTCTTTGAAGGGGAATTTTTTGGAATTAGCACTACCCATCTTAACATTACCATATTTATGTGGAATGTGATCTGATTTTTCTTGGGAATGTCTGTTTTAGATATTGGGGTTTCTGGCCATATTGGGCCAGATAATTCTTTGTTGTGGTGGGATGGCTTTTGCCTGTAGGATGTTTAGCAGCATCCACAGCCTCTACTCACCAGGTGCCAATAGCAGGCCCCTGATTGTGGCAACTAAGTGTGCCCAGAAATTGCCAGATGCCCCCTGGGGGGCAAATATCATTCCCTGTTGAGAACCACCAGTCTATGTGCATTTATATGCATCAACAGAAATGTTCCAGGAACCAGGGAACTTTGTGGAAATATAACTGAAAATCCTGTTCCATAGAATTTGGAGAGGGGGGGAGTGTACCAGATTCTGACAGACCCTCAAATTTTCCTGAGTACCAGATTCTGACCCCCGAATTTCCTTGTTTTACTATATATTCCTCAGTGACAAGGTGATAAGGAAAACACAGAAACAAAGGTTCTATCAGAAATTAATTGGAGAGTAGCAGTTTGTTAAGGAACCTCGACAAGAGAAGTATTTGCAGCTGTAAACGGCAGTGTTGTGCGCGGTTACATAAAGTCAGTAGTGAGCGCCCTGGAGGATGTGAACAGAAACACACGTGCCTGCACATCGTTATGCTGCTGTGGCCGCTCACAGGTCTGAGCCAACTCTGCAAATGCAGACGTTTCTTACAGAATGTCTCTGGCTCCCAACAACAGAATTGCAACGTGATGTCTGTGCTAAAAATTCGATGACTCACAAATGAGTCAACAGAGAAGGTGTTCTAGGGGCTGACTGCTGTGCGGATGCCTGCAGGCCCCAGGACGGCACGGCACGCACGGGAAGCAAGGAGAGCCATTAGTTGAGTTGACTCAGCTGGCTTTTCCTAGGGGCATTTTCTGCATGTACAACCTGAGAGGCTATGTGGCTTTCTTTCTGAGTGAAAAATGCTCGTTTGATTAAGAGCTCAGTAGACCAGGTTAACATTCCAAGGCCCTGCGTTACCCTAAGTTGAGAGTGTTTTGGAGAGCTAGCTGAGGTTAAATTTAATACCTGTTTAAATTCTGTCGTACCTTAATATATTTTCACGATGCAAGAGAGAGGGCGTTGTGCTTCTGTAATTCTGTGTGGGGAACTAGTGTTTCTGTGTCTTTTTTCTTAAAAAAATCAATGTGAATTTATAAACAAAAGCCACAAGGACACAATTTTAGACTGAATTGTCTTCATGTTATAAAGATATATTGACTTTTTTCTATATTGAGGCTTGAGTCATACATTAAAAATTGTATACTTATCACACATTATTCAGATGTCATTAGAGTCTGGCTTGAGGGGCACATTCCAAGGAGTGTGCTTGAAGTTTACTGTCAGACTGTCTACCAAGAGAGTTTATTAAGCAAATTAACACAGTACAAGAGAATGAAAGCAGAATGCTTAAGGCTACAGCACTGTTTTAAAAAACTTCTAAACATGTTTGAAGCTCTTATTCACACATAAGCAATTGTTATATGCTATTTATAAATGGAGATTTTCTTTTCATTAAAGCTATTTTCCAAGAGCCTAAGTGAACTATTTAAGGGTGGAATAGCGCATTCCACTTATCCTATGTAATTAAAATAAAACCACAGGTCTTAAGCAGTATGAGTAATTCGGAGTGACTTCTTTTAATTAACCCTAACTGGTGAGTTTTTTCTGTGTTTGGAAGAGAGTCTAGTTGTTGTAGTGTGAGAACGTCAAAATAGAGAGGTCCCTGATTACTCTTGTTGGGCCTTTACAGGGAGACATTACCAAGGAGAGTAGAGTAGGAGGGCATTCTGTAGGAATCTGGGTCTGATCTTATGAGTCTAGAAAATTTATTTCATTAGCATTTTAAAAGAGGAATAAATGCAGGAGGATTAACTCCTTCTAAATAAACTCACAAAAGACTGATGAATAAACCACAATGCCAACTTTCAGTTGCCAAATAGATCTAAATATTTGGGTCAGTTGGTGCATTTTCCTTGAAGGAGAATATGTATCAAAGGCTAAATTAGAATATTGGGGTGCAGGAGACTCAGGAAATTAGATGACACATACTCCTTTTAAGGATATGCTATTTTTCCAAGAAGCAAGCCATTTATTGCATCTACACTAGGCAATGGTGAGAGAAACTGTTTGATTCTCCATTTATTTGGGTTACATGCTGATCTTCTGTTAATAAGCCTTTATTCAAACATGGTTCAGTATGACTGATAACATTTTATCTTCTTTAGTTAATATTATGTTTTATTTGTGCCTTCCCAATATTCCACTTAAGCCACTTGTGCCCAAATCCCATTGCCTATAATAGTCACAAAAATCCTTTAGGTTATTTGTATAACTGACTGATCTTGTTCATAACTTCTGTGTCCTTATATTCCAAGGCAGTCTTCTCTCACATGTATTTACAACACTCAGTGTGCTGTGGCTCTTTCTTTTGGCTACAGTAGGATTGCAAAATCCAGGAAAAAAAGCTCTTTTCCAATATTTCTTTGTGACTGTAATTCCCCTGGTTTATTTCTCCCCAAGTTTTCATTTACTGAGGATATCGTTAAAAACAAACATCCTTTGTTTTCTTTTAGAACTATCACTTCCTCTTCTAAACCTCCTCATTCCTTCCTTTTGTATGCCATGTTCTTCATAATGATTGTCCTCTTCAGTATCAGATGTCACTACAGTTTTTAACCCTGAGAAGGAATTCCTACTTGCACATGGTCTTCTACTGGGCCCTGTAAAAGAGGATTGCATAGACCTTGTTCAGGCCTTCTTGAATCAGCTGTTTGCAGTTGGACAGCAGTGTGGCTTTAGTGTCACCACCAGATTTCAGAGCCTTCAGGGAAAACTGCGTCTTTGCCATCCATATCTTATTATAACACCTAGATTTTCATGTTTGCTACATGATATAGATCAATGAACCAACACACTTTTGAGTTTGCCCTTCCCTCCATCCTTCCCTCCCTCCCTTCCTTCCTTCCCTTTCCTCCCCACCTGCCTCCCTCCCTCTCTTTTTTTCCTTTTTCTTTTCTCCTTTTTATCTTTTTAAAAAATTTTATTATTATTATACTTTAAGTTTTAGGGTACGTGTGCACAATGTGCAGGTTTGTTACATATGTATACATGTGCCATGTTGGTGTGCTGCACCCATTAACTCGTCATTTAGCATTAGGTATATCTCCTAATGCTATCCCTCCCCCCTCCCCCTACCCCACAACAGGCTCCAGTGTGTGATGTTCCCCTTCCTGTGTCCATGTGTTCTCATTGTTCAATTCCCACCTATGAGTGAGAACATGCGGTGTTTGGTTTTTTGTCCTTGTGATAGTTTGCTGAGAATGATGGTTTCCAGCTTCATCTATGTCCCTACAAAGAACATGAACTCATCATTTTTTATGGCTGCATAGTATTCCATGGTGTATATGTGCCACATTTTCTTAATCCAGTCTATCATTGTTGGACATTTGGGTTGGTTCCAAGTCTTTGCTATTGTGAATAGTGCCGCAATAAACATATGTGTGCATGTGTCTTTATAGCAGCATGATTTATAGTCCTTTGGGTATATACCCAGTAATGGGATGGCTGGGTCAAATGGTATTTCTAGTTCTAGATCCCTGAGGAATCGCCACACCGACTTCTGCAATGGTTGAACTAGTTTACAGTCCCACCAACAGTGTAAAAGTGTTCCTATTTCTCCACATCCTCTCTAGCACCTGTTGTTTCCTGACTTTTTAATGATGGCCATTCTAACTGGTGTGAGATGGTATCTCACTGTGGTTTTGATTTGCATTTCTCTGATGGCCAGTGATGATTCATGTGTTTTTTGGCTCCATAAATGTCTTCTTTTGAGAAGTGTCTGTTCATATCCTTCGCCCACTTTTTGATGGGGTTGTTTGTTTTCTTCTTGTAAATTTGTTTGAGTTCATTGTAGATTCTGGATATTAGCCCTTTGTCAGATGAGTAGGTTGCAAAAATTTTCTCCCATTCTGTAGGTTGCCTTTTCACTCTGATGGTAGTTTCTTTTGTTGTGCAGAAGCTCTTTAGTTTAATTAGATCCCATTTGTCAATTTTGGCTTTTGTTGCCATTGCTTTTGGTGTTTTAGACATGAAGTCCTTGCCCATGCCTATGACCTGAATGGTATCGCCTAGATTTTCTTCTAGGGTTTTTATGGTTTTAGGTCTAACATGTAAGTCTTTAATCCATCTTGAATTAATTTTTGTATAAGGTGTAAGGAAGGGATCCAGTTGCAGCTTTCTGCATATGGCTAGCCAGTTTTCCCAACACCATTTATTAAATAGGGAGTCGTTTCCCCGTTTCTTGTTTTTGTCAGGTTTGTCAAAGATCAGATAGTTGTAGATATGCAGCATTATTTCTGAGGGCTCTGTTCTGTTCCATTGGTCTATATCTCTGTTTTGGTACCAGTGCCATGCTGTTTTGGTTACTGTAGCCTTGTAGTATAGTTTGAAGTCAGGTAGCATGATGCCTCCAGCTTTGTTCTTTTGGCTTAGGATTGACTTGGCAATGCAGGCTCTTTTTTGGTTCTATATGTACTTTAAAGTAGTATTTTCCAATTTTGTGAAGAAAGTCATTGGTAGCTTGATGGGGATGGCATTGAATCTATAAATTACCTTGGGCAGTATGGTCATTTTCACGATATTGATTCTTCCTACCCATGAGCATGGAACGTTCTTCCATTTCTTTGTATCCTCTTTTATTTCATTGAGCAGTGGTTTGTAGTTCTCCTTGAAGAGGTCCTTCACATCCCTTGTAAGTTGGATTCCTAGGTATTTTATTCTCTTTTAGGCAATTGTGAATGGGAGTTCACTCATGATTTGGCTCTCTGTTTGTCTGTTATTGGTGTATAAGAATGCTTGTGATTTTTGCACATCGATTTTGTATCCTGAGACTTTGCTGAAGTTGCTAATCAGCTTCAGGAGATTTTGGGCTGAGACAATGGGGTTTTCTAGATATACAATCATGTCATCTGCAAACAGGGACAATTTGACTTCCTCTTTTCCTGATTGAATACCCTTTATTTCCTTCTCCTGCCTGATTGCTCTGGCCAGAACTTCCAACACTATGTTGAATAGGAGTAGTGAGAGAGGGCATCCCTGTCTTGTGCCAGTTTTCAAAGGGAATGCTTCTAGTTTTTTTCCAGTCAGTATGATATTGGCTGTGGGTTTGTCATAGATAGCTCTTGTTATTTTGAGATACGTCCCATCAATACCTAATTTATTGAGAGTTTTTAGCATGAAGGGTTGTTGAATTTTGTCAAAGGGCTTTTCTGCATCTGTTGAGATAATCATGTGGTTTTTGTCTTTGGTTCTGTTTATATGATGAATTACGTTTATTGATTTTCGTATGTTGAACCAGCGTTGCGTCCCAGACATGAAGCCCACTTGATCATGGTGGATAAGCTTTTTGATGTGCTGCTGAATTTGGTTTGCCAGTATTTTATTGAGGATTTTTGCATCAATGTTCATCAAGGATACTGGTCTAAAATTCTTTTTTTTGTTGTTGTTGTGTCTCTGCCAGGCTTTGGTATCATGATGATGCTGGCCTCATAAAATTAGTTAGGGAGGATTCCCTCTTTTTCTGTTGAGTGGAATAGTTTCAGAAGGAATGGTGCCAGCTCTTCCTTGTACCTCTGGTAGAATTCGGCTGTGAATCCATCTGGTCCTGGACTTTTTTTGGTTAGTAAGCTATTAATGATTGCCTCAATTTCAGAGCCTGTTACTGGTCTATTCAGAGATTCAACTTCTTCCTGGTTTAGTCTTGGGAGGGTGTGTGTGTCGAGGAATTTATCCATTTCTTCTAGATTTTCTAGTCTATTTGCATAGAGGTGTTTATAGTATTCTTTGATGGTAGTTTGTATTTCTGTGGGATCGGTGGTGATATCCCCTTTGTCATTTTTTATTGTGTCTATTTGATTCTTCTCTCTTTTCTTCTTTATTAGTCTTGCTAGTGGTCTATCAACTTTGTTGATCCTTTCAGAAAACCAGCTCCTGGATTCATTGATTTTTTGAAGGGTTTTTTGTGTCTCTATCTCCTTCATTTCTGCCCTGATCTTAGTTATTTCTTGCCTTCTGCTAGCTTTTGAATGTGTTTGCTCTTGCTTCTCTAGTTCTTCTAATTGTGATGTTAGGGTGTCAATTTTAGATCTTTCCTGCTTTCTCTTGTGGGCATTTAGTGCTATAAATTTCCCTCTACACACTGCTTTGAATGTGTCCCAGAGATTCTGGTATGTTGTGTCTTTATTCTCATTGGTTTCAAAGCACCTCTTTATTTCTGCCTTCATTTCATTATGTACCCAGTAGTCATTCAGGAGCAGGTTGTTCAGTTTCCATACAGTTGAGTGGTTTTGAGTGAGTTTCTTAATCCTGAGTTCTAGTTTGATTGCACTGTGGTCTGAGAGACAGTTTGTTATAATTTCTGTTCTTTTACATTTGCTGAGGAGTGCTTTACTTCCAAATTATGTGGTCAATTTTGGAATAGGTGTGTTGTGGTGCTGAAAAGAATGGATATTCTGTTGATTTGGGGTGGAGAGTTCTGTAGATGTCTGTTAGGTGCGCTTGGTGCAGAGCTGAGTTCAATTCCTGGGTATCCTTGTTAACTTTCTGTCTTGTTGATCTGTCTAATGTTGACAGTGGGGTGTTAAAGTCTCCCATTATTACTGTGTGGGAGTCTAAGTCTCTTCGTAGGTCTCTAAGGACTTGCTTTATGAATCTGGGTGCTCTTGTATTGGGTGCATATATATTTAGGATAGTTAGCTCTTCTTGTTGAATTGATCCCTTTACCATTATGTAATGGCCTTCTTTGTCTCTTTTGATCTTTGTTGGTTTAAAGTCTGTTTTATCTGAGACTAGGATTGCAACCCCTGCCTTTTTTTGTTTTCCATTTGCTTGGTAGATCTTCCTGCATCTCTTTATTTTGAGCCTATGTGTGTCTCTGCAAGTGAGATGGGTTTCCTGAATACAGCACACTGATGGATCTTGACTCTTTATCCAATTTGCCAGTCTGTGTCTTTTAATTGGAGCACTTAGCCCATTTACATTTAAGGTTAATATTGTTATGTGTGAATTTGATCCTGTCATTATGATGTTAGCTGGTTCTTTTGCTTGTTAGTTGATGCAGTGTCTTCCTAGCCTTGATGGTCTTTACAATTTGGCATGTTTTTGCAGTGGCTGGTACCAGTTGTTCCTTTCCATGTTTAGGGCTTCCTTCAGGAGCTCTTTTAGGGCAGGCTTGGTGGTGATAAAATCTCTCAGCATTTGCTTGTCTGTGAAGTATTTTATTTCTCCTTCACTTATGAAGCTTACTTTGGCTGGGTATGAAATTCTGGTTGAAAATTCTTTTCTTTAAGAATGTTGAATATTGGCCCCCACTCTCTTCTGGCTTGTAGAGTTTCCGCCGAGAGATCAGCTGTTAGTCTGATGGGCTTCCCTTTGTGGGTAACCCGACCTTTCTCTCTGACTGCCCTTAACATTTTTTCCTTCATTTCAACTTTGGTGAATCTGACAATTATGTGTCTTGGAGTTGCTCTTCTCGAGGAGTATCTTTGTGGTGTTCTCTGTATTTCCTGAATTTGAATGTTGGCCTGCCTTGCTAGATTGGGGAAGTTCTTCTGGATAATATCCTGCAGAGTGTTTTCCAACTTGGTTCCATTCTCCCCGTCACTTTCAGGTACACCAATCAGGCATAGATTTGGTCTTTTCACATAGTCGCATATTTCTTGGAGGCTTTGTTCGTTTGTTTTTATTCTTTTTTCTCTAAACTTCTCTTCTCACTTCATTTCATTAATTTCATCTTCCATCGCTGATACCCTTTCTTCCAGTTGATCACATAGGCTACTGAGGCTTGTGCATTCGTCATGTAGTTCTCGTGCCTTGGTTTTCAGCTCCATCAGGTCTTTTAAGGACTTCTCTGCATTGGTTATTCTAGTTAGCCATTCGTCTAATTGTTTTTCAAGGTTTTTAACTTCTTTGCCATTGGTTTGAACTTCCTCCTTTAGCTCGGAGTAGTTTGATCTTCTGAAGCCTTCTTCTCTCAACTCGTCAAATTCATTCTCCGTCCAGCTTTGTTCCGTTGCTGGTGAGGAGCTGCGTTCCTCAGTTGGAAATGCAGAAATCACCTGTCTTCTGCATCGCTCACGCTGGGAGCTGTAGACTGGAGCTGTTCCTATTCGGCCATCTTGGCTCCACCCTGGAGTTCCTTTTTATCTTTTTGAGACAGAGTTTTGCTCTGTCACCCAGGCTGGAGTGCCGTGATGCAATCTTGGCTCACTGCGGCCTTGACCTCCCAGGCTCAGGTGATCCTCCCACTGCAGCCTCCTGAGTAGCTGAGAGAGACCATAGGCGTGTGCCTTCATGCCTAACTAATTTTTGTATTTTTTGTAGAGATGGGGTTTTGCCATGTTGCCCAGGCTGGTCTTGAACTCCTGAGCTCAGGTAGATCCACCTGCCCGGGCCTCCCAAAGTGCTAGGATTATAGGCGTGAGCCACTGTGCCTGGCCTCTTGTTCATCTTAAAGCTGTATGTAGTTAAGGTATATAACATGATGTTTTGATACACATATGTATAGTAAAATGTTACTCTAGTCAAGCAAATTAACATATCCATCATGTCACATAGTTACCTTTTATTTTTGTGATAAAAATACCTAAAATTGACTCTCTTAGCAAATTTCCAGTATAGAATACACGATTATTAACTATACTCCGCATGCTGTGCATTAGATCTCTAGCCTTATTCATCCTACAGATATGTGACTTTGTACACCGTGACCTCTATTTCTCCATTCCCCCTGCTCCTGATAATCATCATTCTATTCTCTTTATTTCTACGTAATGTGTTTTGTTTTATTTTTTCTGTTTTGTTGTTGTTGTTTAGATTCCACATATAAGTGAGAGCATGTGCTTTTTTTCCTTTCTGTGTATGGCTCATTTTACTTAGCATAATGTTCTCTAGTTTCATCCATATTGTTACAAATGGCAGGATCTCCTTTTACAAGGATGAATCATGTTTTGTATATAAATGAATATTATACATATCACAAATTTCTTTATTCATCTGTTGATGGATACTTAAGTTGTTTCCATGTCTTGGCTATTGTCAATAATGCTGCAATGAGTGTGACAGTGCAATGTTTCTTTATGAGGTGGTATTTCATTTCCTTTGGGAATATGCCCAGAAGAGGTACTGCTAGGGCTTATAGTAGTGCTATTTTTAATTTCTTTAGGAACTTCCATGTTGTTTTCCACAATGGCTGTGCCAATCTATGGTCCCACCAACAATGCACAAGGGTTTCCTTTTCTTCACACCTTCCCCAACACTTGTTATCTCTTGTCTTTTCGAAAATAGCCATCTAACAGGTGTGAGGTGACATCTCATTGTGGTTTTGATTGCATTTCTTTGATGATTAGTGCTGTTGGGCACCTTTTCATATACCTGTTAGCTGTTTGCATGTCTCCTTTTGAGAAATGTCTATTCAGGTCCTTTGCCCAGTTTTTAATTGTGTTATTTGTTTCTTGGCTGAGTTTTGTGAATTCCTTATATATTTTGTATATTAAACTTTTATCTGGCTTTTGCAAATGCATTTTTTTAACTCGTTGGCTGGGTTTTCATTTTTGTGATTGTTTCCTTTGCTGTGTAGAAGCATTTTTTTTTTTTTTTTTTGAGATGGAGTCTCTCTCTGTTGCCCACGCTGGAGTGCAGTGGTGCGATCTCGGCTCACTGTAAGCTCCGCCTCCCGGGTTCACGCCATTCTCCTGCCTCAGCCTCCCGAGTAGCTGGGACTACAGGCGCCCGCCACCTCGCCTGACTAATTTTTTGTATTTTTAGTAGAGACAGGGTTTCACCGTGTTAGCTAGGATGGTCTCGATCTCCTGACCTTGTGATCCGCCCGCCTCGGCCTCCCAAAGTGCTGGGATTACAGGCGTGAGCCACTGCGCCCAGCCTGCTGTTTAGAAGCTTTTTAGTCTGATGTAGTCGCACTTCATTTATTTTTGCTTTTGTTGCCTGTGCTTTTGGTGAGATAGCCAAAAATGCTTGTCAACGTCAATATGAAGAAGCTTTGCTTATGTGTTTTCTTCTAGGAGTGTTTTGGTTTCAGATCTTATGTTCAGATCTTTTGAGTTGATTTTTGTGTATGGTGTACGATAAGGGTCCAGTTTCATTTTTTTTGCATGTGGATGTCTCATTTTCCCAGCACAATTTATTGAAGACACTATTCTTTTCCATTGTGTCTTCTTGATGGCCTTGTCAAAAATTAGTGGACTGTATATGCTTGGGTTTATTTTTGGGCTTTCTATTTTATTCCATTGGTCTGTGTATCTGTTTTTATGCCAATACATACTGTTTTGATTAATGTTGTTTTGTAATATAATTTGAAATCAGGAAGTATGATGCCTCCAACTTTGCTTTTCTTTTTCAAGATTGTTTTGACGACTGGGTCTTTGGTGGTTCCATACAAATTTTAGAATTGTTACTTCTATTTCTAATTGAAAATGCCATTGGAATTTTGATAGGGCTTGCACTGAATCTGGATATTGCTTTAGGTAGTATGGACATTTTAATAATATTAATTCTTTCAATCTGTGAACATGAGATATCTTTCCATTGATTTGTATCTTCTTCAATTTCTTTCCTCTGTGTTTTATAGTTTTCAGAGTACAGATATTTCACTTCTTTGGTTAAATTTACTCCTAAATATTTTATTCTCTTTGATGCTATTATAAATGGAATTGTTTTCTTGATATCTTTTCAGATAGATTCTTATTGGTGAAAAGAAACGTGACTGATTTTTGTATGTGCATTTTGTATCCTGCAACTTTACTAAATTTATTGATTAGTTCTAATAGTTTTTAGTGGGGTCTTTAGGATTTCTACATATAAGATCATGTCACTTGAAACAGGGATAATTTTACTCCTTCTTTCCCAATTTTTATTTCTTTTTCTTGTCTATGTGCTCTTGCTAATAATTCCAGTACTGTGTTAAATAGAAATGGTGAGAGTGGGCAGTCTTGCCTTGTACTTGGAAGAAAAGCATTCAGGTTTTCCCCATTGACTATGATATCAGCTATGGGCTTTTCATAAATGGCCTTTATCATGTTGAGGAAATTTCCTTCTACAACTATTTTGTTGAGAGTTTTTTTTTATCATGAAAACATGTTGAACTTTGTCAAGTGCTTTCTCTGCATTGATTGAGATGATCATGTGGTTTTTATGTTTTATTCTGTTAATGTGGTATATCACATTGGTAGTTTTGCGTATGTTTAAACCAACCTTGCATCCTAGGAACAAATCCCACTTAGTATACACTTTTTGACCTGTTGTTGAATTTGGTTTGCTGGTATTTTGGTGAGAATTTTTGCATCTATATTAATCAGAAATATTGGCCTATAGATTTTTTCTTGTGGTGTCTTTGTTTGGCTTTGGTATTAGGGTAATGATGGCCTCATAAAATGAGTTTGGTAGTATCTTGTCTACTTCCATTTTTTTTTTTTTTTTTTTTTTTTTGAAGAGTTTAAGAAGGATTGGTGTTAGTTCTTTGAATGTTTGGTAGAATTCGGCTGTGAAGCCATCTGGTCCTGTGCTTTTCTTGGCATCTTGTTTTCTTTTGTTTTAAAAAAAAAATAAACCCAGCAAGGCTGGGCGCGGTGGCTCACACCTGTAATCCCAGCACTTTGGGAGGTCGAGGTGGGTGGATCATGAGGTCAGGAGATTGAGACCATCTTGGCTAACACGGTGAAACCCCGTCTCTACTAAAAATACAAAAAATTAGCCAGGCGTGGTGGCGGGCACCTGTAGTCCCAGCTACTCGGGAGGCTGAGGCGGGAGAATGGCATGAACCTGGGAGGCGGAGCTTGCAGTGAGCCGAGATCACACCACTACACTCCAGCATGGGCAACAGAGCGAGACTCCGTCTCAAAAAAAAAAAAAAAAAAAAAAAAATAATAAACCCAGCAACAGGCAGTCGCAGAAGTAGAGCAAAAAAGGCAGACATGTAGAGTCCATTATATTTATCTTCTCCAGGTTGTTAGTTGATGGTTTTCTGAGAGCCTTATTGATTATCAAAGTCTCTCTGTAGCATAATAGTTAATGGGTTAGGACTGTGGAGTCAGCTAGAGCTGGATTTGCTATTCAGCTCCACCACATGAGAATTATGCAAACTTGGCCCCTAAAGCCTCAGTGTTCTCATCTAAAACATAGGTTAATAGTATTAACTCATAGCACTCACTCCTCAGTAAGCTACACATATTTTTAGACATCATTTTTTTCCCTGCCAATAAAAAGAATCTGCGGTAACACTGGACCACAGGCCATTTTTCTTGCACTCTCCTGTTTTTCTTCTAGTGTACCACACTCACTTCCCTTTTCTTCTTTTTCCCCTGTTCCTACCTTTCCATTTGAACTAGCCTGCTCTCCTTTTTTTTTTTTTTTTTAAGACTCATGTTCACAACCGATTGTGGGAATCGTAATGCAGGATAAAACTGTAAAAGTGCTGTCTAAAATTTTAGAGAGACTAATTAAAACCCAGGGAGCAAATTTCAATAGAATTTCACTTGAGTAGCTGCCAACTACCACTAGAGGTTAGCTGCTAACTACTACTAGAGATTATTTGGGAAGAGATTCCATGATCCTAAGCTATTAAGGCCATTGTGCCAGCCATCTCTTGGAACTCATTTGTCTGGACAGACTACTCTCATTATTGGGTTATTTAAAGACATTTAGACTTTCTTCTTGAGGGATGAGAGGGTGGTTTTCCCCCTCATATATTTTGTCTCCAATTCTTAGTCTTCCTCATCCTTCATGCAAATCACCGTGAAAGTGGGTGCCAAGACCCAAGATAACTTTTTCAGAAGACTTGGGGGAGAGTCTTAGCCATGAGTTTTTATTTACTCTTAGAGGAGTGACTCGTACAGTATTGAAGGGCCTCATGCCTGGCCTCTGGCTTGGATTGGCTTGGATTCGGGCCCTGGTCAGTTGAATTTGGGGCTGAGCATTCATTACCACCATCCACTGCTCCCCTCTTGTTCTCCATCCTTTCTCCCCACCTCCTCTCCTTCCTTCTTTCCCTCTTTTCCCTTCTCCTTCTTCTTCCTCTGCTTCTCCTTCTTCCTCCCCTTTCTTTTTCCCCTTCCCTCATCTTTCATCTTTTTTAGGTAACTGCACTCATCTCTTCGCTCAATGGAAATTATAATGCTTACCTTTCTCTCTCTTAAATTTTTTGTTGTGGAATTAATGAGAACAACCAAAAGAATGGCTTTGGTATTGTGAGAAGCTTTGTATAAATTCAGAAATATCAGCCAGGTGCAGTGGCCCACGCCTATAATCCCAGCCTTTGGGAGGCCAAGCAGGGAGGATCGCTTGAGCTCAAGAGTTCGAGACCAGCCTCAGCAACATAGTGAGGTCCAGTCACTACAACAATTATAAAAATTGTTGGTGTGGTGTGTGGTGGCACACATCTGTAGTCCCAGCTACCCAGGAGGCTGAGGTGGGAGGATCTCTTGAGCCCTGGAGAGTGAGACGATAGTGAGCCTTGATTGTGTCACTGCACTCCAGCCTGGGCAACAGAGTGAGACCTTGTCTTAAAGAAAAAATTCAGAAGTATTATTTGCTAACTGTTTCTGCATTTTCTTCCTTTCTACATGCCCATACTCCCTTATGATGTATAGTATGCTAAGTATGCCCTTTTCTAGTCAATAAACAGAGTTTATATTTACAAATAAGAAACTACTGTTATGAGGGTCCCTCTTTGTGGAGAGTTTGCTGAACCCCTGCTTTCATTAACTCTGAATTTTGGTCTCTGTGGAAGACAGAGAAGTCAAAGATGACAGGAGCTACCTGGTGCTGCAAGGCTGTGAGGGCTTTAGCAGATAACAATCCTGCTCCTGTTTAGGAACCCTGGCAGTTCCCTCTGCCCATTCCCATTTCAATGGTGCCACCAGTTTGTGCACCATTTACAGAAGAGGCCAGAAACGAAACTGCAAGGCTTTTTGATCCAAGTAAAATGATATTAGCAATCTCTGGGAGGGGGTAGGGACTCCAAGTGAATGTTCTGGTATGATCAGGGGTAATATCTTGTCACAGCAGCCATTAAAGAAATGCTTGTCGGCTGGGCACGGTGGCTCACGCTTGTAATCCCAGCACTTTGGGAGGCCGAGGCGGGCGGATCACGAGGTCAGGAGATCGAGACCACGGTGAAACCCCGTCTCTACTAAAAAAATACAAAAAATTAGCCGGGCGTGGTGGCGGGCACCTGTAGTCCCAGCTACTCGGAGAGGCTGAGGCAGGAGAATGGCGTGAACTCAGGAGGCGGAGCTTGCAGTGAGCCGAGATCGCGCCACTGCACTCCAGCCTGGGCGACAGAGCAAGACTCCGTCTCAAAAAAAAAAAAAAAAAAAAAAAAAAAAGAAATGCTTGTCCATGGATCTAGGCCGCTTGCATTTGCCTTTTGAGCATCCCTTCTTTCCCTCAGTTTCATTCACCTTCCTGTGATAGTGCAGTGACAGGGTTTGTCTGTCTTTCTCTCTTCCACTCTAGTTTTCAAATTTCACCTGTTTTAATAAATATGTGTAAGTCACTATTTTTATCTATAAAAATAGTAGATAAAGATATGTGCAGTTAATAGATAAAATATGTGTAGTTAGTAGATAAAAATATATGTAAGTCACTATTTTTATCTACTAACTACCAAGCTTACATTGCATCCCGTTTTGGTTTCTCATGCAACCAGTTCTTCCATGGGGTACTGGGACTTGGGGAAGTTCAAGTAAAAACACATACTCATTAATCTCGTGTTGGTTTCTGCTTAAAATGGTAGGGTGTGCTGGAAGCATTGACCAAGTTTCACATCATTGTGAAGGCTTCTATGTGTGGAGAAGCCTTGTTTTATTTTATTTCTTACGCAATTATAGTATGTTCTTGAATCTAGGGGAGCAAGCAGGTGGTGAATGGGAATGTTGCTGCTGATTCTGCTCCTCTCCAAGTATTATTATGCCTGGGGAGTTAGGTATGAACTCCTGCACACTGCCATGCTTACTTTAACTTCAGAAATCTAGGTGATTCAACACACAGACTCTTCTCTGTGTTTGTTTTAACTGTGGAACGGTCAAAATTACTACTTTGTAAATAGGTTTAAGAGAACGACGGAAGGGTCCATAACTATTGGTACTGTTAGTGCCGTAATGATGTGGGCAGATCAAGCCACCCCACCCCAGGAGTGTGGGACACATCACTGTTGATAGTAATTACCTCAGCGGCTGTCGGGCTAGAGCTAGTGTTTCTGGATGATGTGAAATAGACAGCTCTCCAATCCAAGGAATAAATAATATGCACATTTAAACCTTATCATCTGATTAATTGGAGAGTTTAGCAAGAAACGTGATAAAAGTAAATAACCTTGTACTTCCTCAACAGAGAGATGGAGATCTTCCAACTTCAAAGAAAAAACGCCAGGCAGGAGAGAAGATCATGTATACTTTGGTTTCAGTCCCACATGGCAATGACATTGCATCCCTTTTTGAACTAGATGCCACAACTCTTCAGAGAGCTGACTGCCTGGTTCCAAGGTAAAAAAAAAATTATGGTTATAAGATGTTTCTTTGAATAATTATACCAGTAGGTGGGGAATGAAAATAATAATATTAATATATTTTTATGATATCAAGGGAGCAAACATAAATGAAGAAAAAATGTGTAAAACATTGTGCCTCTTCTGTGAGGAGGTTAACATAGTTTGTTTTATTCTTATAAATAATTAAAATGTGCAAGACCAAAGAAATTCTGAAAAATTTATAAGAATCATTTATTCTTATTACTTGTACAGCCTTTGGTTACTAAAATGAAAAATAATATAAAAGCATTTCCATTTATATATTTATCATTTATTTTTATTATGTCAGATTTCCCATTTCATTCATCCATTTGTTCATTTATGTAGTCATCCAGTCAACAAATATCTATTGAACATCCATTACATTCCAGGTATTGGGAAGACAACAGTGAACAAACTGGTTATATTCTCGCATTCAAATGGGGGAGACAGGCAGTAAACAAAACAATAGACATAAAATATTCATATAAGGTCAGGTAATAAAAGTACTTTGAAGAAAAAATGGAGGGTATGGAGAGTTCTATTAGGTAGGAGTGTTCAACTGTGGCCTCTCTGAGTTAGTACGTTTGAATAACGATCTGAATGAATTAAGGAATCAAGTTCTCTCTTCCTGGGAGGGACATTTCAAGCAGCAGGAACACGAAATGAAAAATGTTGAAATTTACTGGGTGTTTTTAAGGACCAGTGAGAAGGCCAGAGTAATTAGACATACGTGAGTGAGGGGTTGTGGGATTGGAAATGAGATTGCCAGAACTTAAGGTAAGACAGTATCTTACATTCTTTTGCTTGAATTTGACCATTTTATTTTACTTTTCATTTATTTATCTTTTTCGAGACAGGATATCACTCTGTTGTCCAGGGTGTAGTGCAGAGGCACAATCATGGCTCACTGCATCCTCTACCTGTGGTACTCAGGTGATTCTCCCACCTCAGTTTCCTGAGTAGCTGGGACTATAGGCATGCACCACCATGCTCTGCTAATTTTTGTATATTTTTGTAGAGATGATATTTTGCCATATTGCCCAGGCTGGTCTTGAGTTCCTGGGCTCAAGGGATCCACCCACCTCAGCTTCTCAAAATGCCGAGATTACAGGCATGAGCCACCATGCCCAGGCTGAATTTGACTAGTTTAGTTAAGCTTTTTAGTCTGCAACTGTCCATCTTTCAACCATAAGGCCATGATGCACTCTCTAGATGCATCGAGGAATCTTGCCCATATTATTAGGGTTAGCGGGATGGCTCTAAATTGGCCTCGATGGAGCAGTATTGTGCTTGGCCTTGGCAGATGGCAGTGGTGAAGCTGAAGGCACCTATGCAAAAAGGCAGACATTGTGTGGGTTTCCTCCAGGGAGGGTAAAAAGTTACTATAATAACACTATTGAGAAACATTGCTGGTAGAGCTTCCCAGGGTGTTTTATGGCTATTCTCATTCATGGAGAAATGTTGCTGAATTTCATACCTTATAAGAGTCCATCTCTCACTCTTTTTTGTCCCATCAATATAAGCCTATAAAGAGATCCCCTCATGTTTTACCTGACCCAGGACTCTAGCTTTCTCCTCCCAGGACTGGGACCTTAATCAATCCTTACTATGACTTTACTTATTTTAGATTTAAGTTAGCAAAAAGGGAGTCCTTTTTGAACTCCAACCAAGAGAATTTGCTTAAGGAAATGATAAAATGGTCTTACTAGAAAGTGTATAGAACCATGATGAGGGCCACCAAGCCTCCCTTTATATGGAATCATTAATCTATTACTTTTCAGAACTGTGGAAGCCCTATTCAGTATAGTGCAGAATTTTGTATTAACATCGATTCATCTGTCACTAATTGTATTCAAGCCAACATTAATTAATGCTTAATAATAACTACTATTATAATATAACTCTTGAGCACTTTTTATGTACTAAGTCCTATGTCAAGTTCTTAATAAATATTGTCTTATTGAATACTGGCAGTAACCCTTACAGATCAGGAACTAGAGACTGAGTTAGAACAGTGGTTCTCAAGTTGACTGTAAGTTAGAATCACCTGGGTAGTGTTGACACCTCACCATGCCCTGGCCACACTGAGATAATGAAATCAGAGTCTCACAGGCGGGGTGCAGGCTTTACTCTTTTTAGAGCATTTGTTACCCAAGTGATTCCACTGTGGAGTCCAGTGTTTCTCAAACTTTAAGTCCAGTGCTGCTTAAACTTTATTCTGTGCTAAATCACTTCGGGACCTGATGACAACTGAGTACAAATTACATCTCCTGTGTAATTCAATGCAGAAGATGCCAAGTGATAAAACAGAGGCATTTCAGAATTTGTAGTTACTTGAACAAAGACTGGAGAACTGCTATTTTAGATATTTGAAGCTCAGTTTGTGTTTTATCTACTTTTATAAAGGAGCAGAACCAGGTTGTTGAATGTATCTCTTTGCCTGAGGCCCTTGGCATTTTATTTGGTTTTCTTTTCTTGGCCCTAATGCTTTTTACCTTATGTTTTAAGATGTATTTATGCCTTATCTTTACACTGATCTGTAAGCAACTTGAAGGCAGAGTACTTACTGTGCTTTTCTTTTAATAGACACTATACACATATTTGTTAAAGAAATAAAAGATTATAAAAGATTTACTAAAAATGGTAATACTTGAGTAGGATGAAGTTCTAGGTGTCCTTTCTTAGGCACTCTCTCACAGTTCATATCTGGTCAGTTTTTAAAATTCGTACATGGAATTAGCAAATACTGAACCATTGTTCCTAGGGGAAATACACAGTTAGGTTCCTGTGAGCTTCTGGTCACAACATTTTTGTTGACCAATACATAGCCTTGTTCTATGTGTGCTTCTGTTTAAATACACCTTATTTAATATACGCTGCTGATTCATTAACATTGAACTCGTGGTCAACAGCACTATAACTCATGCATGAATGAAGCTCATCTAGCACAAGTATTTTCTTTGTAAGGCACATCACCGCCTTCTTGTGCTTTAGGAACACTAGATGGCACTTCTACACCTCACGTGGGGGCCATCTTATTGTGAAATGTGAAAAACATGGCACTAAAATAGACCACAAAAACGACACTCGTTTATAGCATGAGAGCTGAGACACGAAGGCAGAGCATCACCTTGTTCCACTTCAGCTTGGAAATGTGCCTACTGGGCCACTTAAATTTTTGCCACTCTAGGTATGTCCTGGAATGACCACAAAAGCTCCTTGAATATTGATTTGAGGGCTACAAATAAATTTTAGTGAGCAGAAGAATTCACAAGTACAGAAGCCACAAATAATGAGGATTGATTGTACATTACTTTCACATGTGGATAATTAAACTACACTACTGTCTGCCAGCAGTGTTAGCTGAGTTGGTTATTTGATCAATGTTCTTAGTTTAGCATGCATCAGAACTGCCTGGAGGACCTATTAAACCACTCATTGTTGGGCCATACCCCCAAAGTTTCTGATTCAGTTGATGGGGATGAAGTTTCAGAATTCGTATTTCTAACAAGCTCCCAGGCAATGCTGATGCCACTGGTCTAGAGACCAGACTTTGAGAACTACTAGCCTAGGTAAAAATGCTGCATGCTTTGAAATAGTCTATAATTCAGAATTTCCCCTTAAAGCAGAGGGATCTTGAATCAACTACTAGTTAATATATATTTATGTTCATATCATATGTGAAACTGTTAAAGATGTCAATATGTAAGTGTGCTAATTTTTTATAATTTGTTTTTTTATATTGTTTTGCTTTTAGGAACTCATATGTTCGGTTAAGGCATTTATGCACCAACACATGGGTAACCAGTACTAGTATCCCCATAGACACAGATGAAGAGAGGCCTGTTATGTTAAAGGTAAATGTCACTGAAGATGGTTTAATTTTCAGCCAAATGCCATGAGAATAGGATTAGGATAGGAATGCTGCGTGACATCTTCCTTATACTCCGTCTTCACCAATATTAGAGATCATTGCAATTAATTTCATCAAGCATGCATGTCTGCCAGTTGCTTAAGTAGCTGATCTAAATGGGTTGGAGGCAGCAAAGCTGTGATTCAGGAGGATGCTAGAGAGACACCAAAAAGAATGGTAGCAGCATATGCATGGAGGAGTAGAATCCGGGAGTGCCTTTTCTCTACTCTGTCAAAACTGAAGCAGAGGGCAAGTGTGAAAGGGAGAGGTTTCCAGTGGGGCTCTGGGAACAGGGCAGGAAGTGGGCACAGGAAATCTCTGTGTCTGTGCAGCCTTTCGTAGTGGATGATGCATGTGCGAGTTACTGTGTTCGGATAATCTATTCTTGTCTTATATTTCTTAAACAGTACTAGATGTGTTAGTCTTCAAATAATATTGTATAGTTGTTTATAAAACTAATCTTAATGGAAAAACACATTTCAGATTGGAACCTGCCAAACCAAAGAAGATAAAGAAGCGTTTGCCATCGTGTCTGTTCCACTGTCTGAAGTTCGAGACTTAGACTTTGCCAATGATGCCAATAAAGTACTAGCGACCACAGTTAAAAAGCTAGAAAATGGCACAATAACTCAGAATGAAAGGAGGTAACTCTTTAAATGAGTCTTAAATAATCAAGAGTCAGTCGTCAGTTGTTATAGTAAGCCTGATGTGAATGAATGACTCTAAGGGAATATTTAGAACATTCTCGATAGCACACCTGCTTCTGAATGAGGTGGGAACTTATTCCTCTTGATCATAGTGAGTGAATGAAATTTGTCAAATTCAAATCTGTTAGAATATTTACTTGTCCCATTTTAGCTTTATTGAAAATAGTTTTAAGTTACTTTCTGGTCATTCTTTTTTAAATCCTTTGTGAGAGATTTGCAATACCTTTTGCTGCGCATGATTTGATATTTGGATTTAGAGTTCGAAAGGATCTAAAGAAAGGTTTGTGTTTCTCTGATCTTATTTATTCAAGATGCATTTCTCAGCTCTGGTACCACAAAACAGATAAGTAAAACCAGAAAAAAAAATCTGCAGGGTGTAGTTCTCTGCCCTCATAGCTTGTTCAGAGAAACTGGAACCTTGATTCTTCAGCTCTGGTTTTGGAAATAAGTAAGAAAGAGAATGATATTGACAGCTAATGATTATTGCATGCCTGCTTTGTGTCAGTTACTAGGTTGGGCACTGTAAATATATTTTATCTAATCCTTCAAATAGCCTTGAAATAGGTATTCCCGTTTTACATAAAGGAAAACTGAGGAGGGTAAGCAAACAAGGTAAGGCTGCATAGTTAATACGGTATGGTTTAAAGTCTGTATGCTTTGCAGTATGCCTAAGCACAAGCATCCTCTGTATTTCCTCTCTTCATGATCTACTACATGCCTTCTAATTTAAACAAGAAAAAGCTATTTGCCAATTTCCCAGGCATTCAGACATTGGAGCTCTCATACACAGCTGGTGAGATGATAATTGATGTATGCACCTTGGAAAATAGTTTGGCAGTAACTAGCAAAATTAAAGAAGCAAACACCCCATGACTCACCAATTCCACTCCCAGGCTGAACATTCTTGAACATCTGTCCAAAAGACTCTCCTTCACATGTGTACCAGGACACATGTTCAAGAATGTTCAGCTTTGTTTGAAATAACCCCAAATGGAAAACCATCCAAATGTCCATCACCAGTTGAATAGAGGATGAAAATTGTGTTATTTTCATACACTGGAATACAGTTTTGCAATGAAAATAAATGAACTACATCTATGTGCAATGGCGTGGCTAAATTTAACAAATCGATTGGGTGAAAACTAGACACAACATTCTCTGATAAATCAGGTAACAAAATGTATTTGATTGATGGAATTTTGAAGTAAATGTGATTTTATCCATCAGTTTCTGAGTAACAAAGAGCACCAAGTTTTAATTTAAATAGGGGATTTAACACTAGGGATCAGGGAGTTTAGTTATGACGAGTTAAAAAAATTTAAAAAACAGTGTAAGCTGTTGAAATGGCAAGTGAATTATTTTAATGATGTAATAAAATATTTTTAAATTTTGACATTGATCATTTAATGAAAAAACTCACCAAAATGTCTCCATTTGAATTGTATTGATAATGTGGGACATATGTGTAATTCTATATATATATATATATATATACCCATATGTATATACAGAAAATTATTTTTAATACTTTCCTACTGATATGAAATTTAAAATTGGAAATTTTGTGAGTGTTTTTCTTGCCCAATAGAGCCTAATTGTTTCCTTTTTTTAGTGATTTAACAATCTCTTGAGGGCTGCACCTTTAAATTCCCAGACTGTCAATAGACATGTACAGTATATGGGATAAGGTGGACACAAGTGCACATATAAATAAAATCTTCTTAAGACTTTTAACTATTCATTTACAGTAGGAGAGTATGTAGAAATCACCATCCACAAGTCATAATTAGGTTGTGTGCCTACTGTAGTTTTTTCCATTTCTGTATTATATAAACTTTTGCATATTAAAATTTGATTTTTCCCAGATACAAGTATTATATACTGTATCTATATTTAAATCAAACTGTGGTAATGTATTTCTCAGAAAATAATGTTGGGGACTATAGCCTGAACATGTGGACTTGAAGCAGCATGGAGGAGGAGGTTGATCCCGTTGTGTATAAGTTAATATGTGATAACTATTGAATCTTGTACAAAAACAAAAATGAAAAAAAAAAAGAAAAGCAAAAATACAGTTTTTATTTTGAAATACAAAAAAAAAAAGAAAACTAGACACAACAAAGACATTCACTGTAATACTATGTGTGACATTCAAAAACAAGCAAAAACAAACTCCATTTCTTTGGGGGCATTTAAGCAATTAGAAGAACCATAAAGAAATGCAAGGAAGTCACTGTGACAAAAAACAGGATGGTATTTCTTCTTAGAGGGGAGGGAGGAATTATGCTCCCTGAAGGTTTGAAAGGCTCCTGCAGGGTTCCGTTTCCTGCTCTTAGTGGTGACTTCATGGGATTCACTTTTCAGTAGTCCTTAGCTATATGTTTTAGAACCTTTTAGATATACATCTTACAATACAAAAGAACAAAAAATCCAAGTTTGCTTCCCTCCATCCCTGTCAATTAGAAAAAAATCCTAAATATGCAAACAAATGGAATAGCTGTTTCTCAGCTTCCTCTCTATTCTTACCTGTATTTTTTTCCCTGGCAAACTTACATTTCAAAACAGCTATTGTATATTCAGTCACACCTCCAACCCCGTTAGGGGAAATGAATAAAGGCCGGAAGCAGAAACAACTGGCCCACTTTTATGGGCTATAGACAATTAAATATCAGAGCTAAATTATGGCAGGAAATGGATTCTGATGTGCAGATAGGAATTTTTTTTTTTTTATTATACTTTAGGTTTTAGGGTACATGTGCACAATGTGCAGGTTTGTTACATATGTATCCATGTGCCATGTTGATAGGAATTTTTATTTGCCTGTTATTGATCTAACTTTTCCTTTTGTGAATCTATTTCTTTGTTTCTAACACTCTTACATATGCACAGCAATTTACTTGGCTTCACTTAAAAAGTCTCCCTTGCTAAGCATTAAGGTATTCCTTGAAGAAAAGGACAGATAAAAATTCAGATTATGGTCTCTCCACCATCGCTGGCTGGAATCCTGTGCGAGTCACTCTTCCTCAGTCACAGCTGGAGATTATCTTAACCTCTCAAGATGATTCTAAGGAAGGTGGTGGACTAGAGAGCATGCATTTTTATTTCCTTTGCTTCTTTCCCTTCTGTTTTGGAGTGAAAAACATCATATTAATAGCAAAGAGAAGGCTTTGCCTAAGAAATATGAAGGTACAATTATTGATCTTAATTTAGTAATTTCATTCAGAAAAGCCACCTCCCATCAAAATTCATTCAAAGCTGCCTGTCAGTAAGGTAGAGCTTATTGGCAGAGTTGAATGCATTTTTATTATTTTCTCAGTTTTGGAATTGAATATAAAGTTATTTCTGAAAGTAACTGACAACTCTGACTTTTTTCCCCCTATGGAAAATGAAGTGATTATTATCTCTCTCAAAAAGCCTGTGTTGCTTGAATTTTTTTTTTTTTCTCTCTCTCTCTCTGTCTTCCCTTTTTACTTATCCCAGGAATGAACATGAACCCTGGAAGTACAGCTCCTGTGTTATGCTTCAAGATTCTCAACCTTAGATATTTTTCAATGGAATTTTCTAATCTTATTCTACATAATTGCACCCACAAAATAGAGAGGACTGGGAACATGTTGTCAGGGACGGAGGAGGGAAGATGGAGGGGTGTCAACTGCCATCCAGAACTTGAGGAAGTGACACAGGCAGTCCTTGACCAGCATTTCTGCCCTATGTTTACCTCTGAGGGTATACAAAATACTGGGGTTTCTCTCAAGCAGTGAGAGTTCAGAGATGTGATTAATTCAGTATTACTGAACTCCTGGTATGTACCAGGCACTTGGCCATGCAGCATGGGTATATGTAGTGCTAATGTGGTGGTGAAGGCCACAGACTATCCCATGTCTCTGTGAAACTTACCCTCTTGAGGGATGGTTCTCATTCCCTATGACAGGAGCTCAGGATCTAGAACAAGGGTCATCCACCATGTGATCACCAGATCAGATGTGGTTCTGATGTTGCTTCTCTGAGCAACATCATTTTCTCTTAAATTTTATTTGCCAGGTATGACTATCCTGACACCAGCAATCTTTTGTTTAATATTTGCCTGCTGTGTCTTTTTCCATATCTTTTTATTTCAGATTTCCTGGTCATTTTGTTTTAGTTGTGTCTCTTATGAGCAGCAAGCAGCAGGTCGATTGTAACAATGTAATCTGATAGTCTATTTTATTTATTTTTTTTTGAGAGAGGGTCTTTCTCTGTTGCCCAGGCTGGAATGCAGTGGTACAATCATGGCTCACTGCAGCCTCGACCTCCTGGGCTCAGGTGATCCTCCCGCCTCAGACTCCTAAGTAGCTGGGAACACAGGCATGTGCCACTACACCCAGCTAATTTTTTGGATTTTTCTAGAGACAGGGTTTCGCCATGTTGCCCAGGCTAATCTCAAACTCCTGAATTTAAGCAATCTACCTTTCTTGGCCTCCCAAAGTGCTGAGATTATAGGCGTGAGCCACTGTGCCTGGCTGATAGTCTATTTTCATTTGCAAGTTTAATGACTTTGTATTTGACAAATTCATTTGAATGCATTTTTATTTTTGTTTTTCTTTCTTTAGTGTAGCTTGTTTTCATTTCCATTTACTTCTTTCTTGCTTTCTGCTAGATTAACAAAGTTTATATTCCCCTCCCACCCAATTTACTGTTTTCTCTACTGATTTAGAAGCTTTAGGTCATATTTTCATTCATTAGCAATTACCCTTGAATTCTTATCATACATTTTGACTGTATATTCTTCTTGATAAACTTGAAGTTACTAAATTTTTTCTCCCTCCCATGAAAGAAAAGTGCCGCAGCATGCTTTGGTTTTGCCCTGACATTCTCCCTCCCATCTTTCTTGTAGTAGTTGTCTAGAACCATAGGTCTGTGTTTATTCTCTTCATTTGTAAAATTTTATTTTAATTTGATAAATACAAAATAATAAATATCAATATAAATCATGATGCACCACCTTTTGTTTTTACTGATAAATTTTGTTCCTTTTTTTAAGTCAATGAAACTTTTTTTTTACTTGAAACATTTATTTTATTTTTTAATCTTATTTCAGTAGTTTTTGAGGAGAGAAATTTAGTTTCTAAATTTTTTTAGTGATTAATTATATTTTTTAAACAATTTTACCTCTTCTTCTGCCCCTTTCTTTACGTCTTCCTCCTGCCTTTATTACTTGTATCTCACTTATTCATTCTCTTTTCATCTTGCTGAAATATATTCTTTAGTCCATTCAGTGGAGAGGCCTATGGGTTATAATCTTTTTAGGTTTTACGTATATGAAAATATCTTTATTTTGCCTTTACTTTTTTTTTTTTTTAAAGACAGAGTCTCACTCTGTCGCCCAGGCTGGAATGCAGTGGTGTGATCTTGGCTCACTGCAACCTCTACCTCCCAGGCTCAAGTGATTCTTCTGCCTCAGCCTCCCGAGTAGCTGGGATTATAGGCACCTGCCACCACACCTGCCTAATTTTTGTATTTTTAGTAGATACAGGGTTTCACCATGTTAGCCAGGATAGTCTCGAACTCCCGACCTCAGGTAATCTGCCCGCCTTAGCCTCCCAAAGTGCTGGGATTACAGGTATGAGCCACCATGCCCAGCCAGAATTTACTCTCTTAACATATTTCTTTTTTATTTTTTTTGAGATAGAGTCTTGCTCTGTCGCCCAGGCTAGAGTGCAGTGGCACAATCTTGGCTCACTGCAATCTCTGCCTCCTGGGTTCAAGCGATTCTCTTGCCTCAGCCTCCCGAGTAGCTGGGATTACAGGTGTGTGCCACCACACCTAGCTAATTTTTGTATTTTTGGTAGAGATGGGGTTTCACCAAGTTGGCCAGGCTGGTCTTGAACTCCTGACCTCAGGTGATCTGCCCGCCTCTGCCTCCCAAAGTGCTGGGATTACAGGCGTGAGCCACTGTGCTCTTGCCTTTACTCTTAAGTGATACTTTATAGAGATGGTAGATTGATAATTACTTTCTATCAGTATTTTAAAGCTATAATTATTTTCTAGCATCTCTTGTTGCTGTTAAGAAATCTGCTGTCAATAGACTTGTTATTCTTTATTGGTAATGTTTCTTGACTTGGTAATTTTATAGATTATCTTTCTTTGCTTTTGATGTCTTAAGTTTCACCATGATGTGTTTACAAAGGAGTTTTATTTTTGTTTTTTCTCATTTGACACTTAAGGTATACTTTTAATCTGAATACTTATTTCTTCCTTCAATTCTTGGAAAATTTCAGCCATTTTCCTGCAAATATTTCTTTTTTGTCTTTTTCCTCCTTTGTGTCTTTTGGAACTTTTATGAGATATATGTTGGATCCTCTTAATTCCTCTTCTTTCTCTCTTAACTTCCCTTTTATTATTTACCTTTTAATATTTCTGTGTGCTATTATCTGGATCAATTTTTGATACTGCCTTATAGATTAATAATATTTTTAGAATGTATATAGAATAATTTTCCTTCTTCAGTTAAATTTTTATTTAAATAATTATAATAATAATTATTTTTTTTGAGACAGGATCTCGCCCTGTCACCCAAGCTGGAATGCAGTGGTGCAATCACACAGCTCACTGCAGCCTTGACCTCCCAGGTTTAAGCAATCCTCTTGCCTCAGCTGCCTGAGTAGCTGGGACCATAGGTGCATGCCACCTCACCAACCAATTTTTTAATTGTTTTGTGCAAACGGGTTTCACTATGTTGCCCTGGCTGATTTTGAACTCGGGCTCAAGCAATCCCCCTGCCTCAGCCTCCCAAAATGCTGGGATTACAGGCATGAGCCACTGTGCTCAGCCTATAATTTTTTATCTCTCAGATTGGTTTTTTTTTTTGTATACCCACGTATTTTTCATTTTTATTGGCCCTTTTGAAATACGTTGTCTTTTTAATATATTGCTTTCTTTATCTCTTTGAAGACTGAATACACACTCATTTAAAACTTATGTTGAAACTGTTTTGTTACTCGGATTTTGTTGGTGGTGGAGTAGCCTCCTGATACTGTATAGTGGCTGTCTTCCTCGATGTCAGCTTTCCTTATGTGCTTTGGACTTTTACTATGCATGATTTTCTTAGGTGGGAGATTTTTGTTTTTCCTTTCTCTACATTCACTTGTCTTCTCTATCAGTTTTATGCTTGCTTCTACCCGGCTTCCCTCAGCTAGACCAGAGCTAGCTCTGATATTGAGAGCTGAGAGTCCATGTTCTCTGGTAATTTGAGACTTTAATCATGGAGATTGCTGGTGGCTGGGTCCAGCCCTATCCATGTGCATCCATTGTTTCCTGCTACCACTGCACAGCCAAAGCCCAAATAAGGGCCACTGAACTTTAAGTTTTCTTTAAGAGGTTAGAGAAGCCATATGTTTGTCTCTGCTTCATATGTTTAGTTTATTTCCCTATCATGTGTTTTTGGTCCCTCTTACCTTGCAAGAGTTGAACATCATCCCTGTTCCTCACTGTGTTTTTCTTATTTTGTTCATTTTCCATAAAGCTTAAAAAGCAAATGCGTGAGTTAGTAGAAGCTAACCACTGCCCAGTATAGAATCAGAGTTTGATCTAAACTGAAAACAAACCAGGTTTTTGTTTTGCCACAAAGGGGATGCTTGAGGGGCAAGGTCAAAAAAAATGTTTCAGCAGTTTCAGAGGTCAATAGAGAAGGTTGCTCTTCCTGGCTTCCATGGCCTTGTCGTGAAGAGGTGGGCTTTACACGTAGGGTTGACGTATCGTGATTTGCAATCAAGACTGTTAATGTTCGTCGTCATCGTTCCATTAACCATCACCAATTTTCAGGGCATTTGAATGACTTTGAAACAGAGCGATCTGTAGTTGCTCACAAAATTTTACTTCCTTAGATATCTAAATATTTGATTATAGTTATTGAAACAGCAAGAGAAAAGGAATGTTAATAATTTAAAAAATAAAATACAAATATTTATGCTCAAACTGGACTTGCATTGGGCATATAGAAACTGAAGTTCAACTTTTTTTCATTTTGCTGAAGTAACCTTAGCTCCAAATTTGTTTTGTTTTGTTTTAAGAGCAACAGAATGATTCGGAGGACATTAAATCACAATTTCAAAAGAAGTTCACACTACATTTTGATGCACATGAAATGCGTTTTACGTTTCTGTGGCTGCCTTCAGAGATTAAACATAACTATGTCAGTGAATCCTATCAGTTAGACACAATTTTCTAAAAGAAACAGACTGGGTTAAAATTTAAAATAGGCATACCAAGAAAACATAGAATCCCAGGAATTTTGGAGTGGAGTTTATGATCCCTGGAAGTATCCTGAAATTTCTCTGGGTGACTAAATTACGGATTCTAGGTGTGTCCACTTGGCTCCAGGAAGTGCATTCCCTTTCAAGACGTAAATCGGGAGATAGGATCAAGATGTTTTCTTACCAAAGGTATTGAAAGAGAAGAAAAGAGATGTTTTCCAACTGAATAGATTCTATACTTTCCTAGAATTGTTGAAGCTCTTAAAATGTAGTTTTCTTATGAATGTATTCATGATTAGCATCATTGTATTCACATGCTAATAACAGCGAATAAAGATACTAACACTATATGGATAAAGCTAATTTAACTATTTATTGGTCAGCTTTTGTTCTTATTCCAAAAAATTCTATGTTTATTGAATAACTAAGTTGTATACTTTACCATTAATACAATTTAAAGAATGCCTTGACCCTTCCAATACAGATTCCTCATCTGTTTACCCATTTTTGCAATAGCTTGAACCACTGCCCCCTCCCTCAATCGACTAACACAAATGGTAAACGACAAAGAGCAGGCAGAGGAAGGAGGAGGAAAAAAGTGAAGAGAGGAGGGGCTTTCAAGACACTTCCTGTACTAAATGCCATTGAAGTTCAAGTAATAGTTGTAATAATAACCAAAATATAGATTTAAAAGTGAACATTGGTGTATGGTTTTAGAATTTCGTGATTTTGATAGGTCCTTTAATACTTCCAGTATTTTGAGTGTCAGATTGCTTACTCTGTCTCTATTCATAGGTCATTTAAGTTTTTCCTGTTCTGTACATTGGGTAAGTTGAAATGTGGTGAGGATTAGGAAATGTAGTTTGAGTTAACAATAAAAAAAGAAAGAAAAAGGATTGGAATTTAGGAATTTAGTATAGCTATTTTCCCTTAAGCAGAAATATGCTGCTTTGCTAGTCAGTTGTGGAAAGATGTCTAGTGGTGTCATCCTGTCAACTCGTGTGTAGTTGCTACTCACATGGCTTTATTTGATAATAGTCTGCAAACACTTGATGAGAACTGGAGGCGTAAGCAGAGGTCGGAGATGCTGGAGAAGGAATTTTCTTTGTAAAGGTTTAGGTAAACAGTAACTGCCTTAGAGATTATCTTTTGTCAATTAAATACTTTTTTTGTTATAAAATACCTTGTTTTCAAGTGTTTCAGTTCTTCTTCTTCTTATTATTCTTATTCTTATTTTTTTTTTTTGAGACGGAGTCTTGCTCTGTCACCCAGGCTGGAGTGCAGTGGCACAATCTTGGCTCACTGCAAGCTCCGCCTCCCAGGTTCACGCCATTCTCCTGCCTCAGCCTCCCAAGTAGCTGGGACTACAGGCGCCCGCCACCACGCCCAGCTAATTTTTTGTATTTTCTTAGTAGAGACGGGATTTCACTGTGGTCTCGATCTCCTGACCTCGTGATCTGCCCGCCTCGGCCTCCCAAAGTGCTGGGATTACAAGCGTGAGCCACCGCGCCTGGCCTCTTGTTATTTAATAAAAAGAAATTTCCATGGATTTGAGTTCCACTCCTGAAGAAAAAGTAAAAAAAAAAATGTATCTATCTGTCTGCCTGTCCATCCGTCTATCTATATCTATCTATCTATCTATCTATCTATCTATCTATCTATCTATCTATCTATCTATCTATCTATCTCTACGTACCTACCTACTTATCATCTATCTATACATTTTCCAAAATTAAGCACACTGTAAAGTAAAATTTCCTTTTCATTTTGTAATAGGTTTGTAACCAAATTATTGGAAGACCTCATCTTCTTTGTTGCTGATGTGCCTAATAATGGACAAGAAGTTCTGGATGTGGTTATCACTAAGCCAAACCGAGAGCGTCAAAAATTGATGAGGGAACAAAACATACTGGCACAGGTGAATTTTTTCATGTACTAAATTTGTATATTTTATTTTCTGAATTACAGTATCAGGAAAGTCTTTGTATTAGTTATCTATTACTAGGAAGCAAATGATCTCAAAACTTAGTGGCTGAAAAGAAGTTACTTCTTGTCTCACAGTTTCTGTGGAGTAGTGATCTAGGCGTGGCTTACGTGGGCAGATCTCGCTCAGGGTCTGTCACCAGGCTGCAGTCAAGGTGTTTGCTGGGGCTGCAGGCATCTCAAGGTTCAACTGAGAGAGGACTCGCCTTCCAGCCCTCTCACATAGGCATCTCTCAGGAGTGCCTCAAGACAAGGCAGCTTGCTTTCCTTAGAACTGAGGGATCCAAGAGAGAACTAGAGAGGATGCTCAGGTGGCAGCTTCCATCTTTGTATAACCTCATCTTAGAAGTAACATCAGTTCTACTGTGTTCTATTAGTTAGAAATAAGTTAATAAATCTAACCCATAGTTAAGGAAAGAGGATTCTATGAGGCTGTGAATATCAGGAGGCAGGAATATCAGAGACCATTGTAGAGACAGCCTGCCATGGACCTCCAAAAATCCTGCATAGTCAGACTATCTCCAGAAAACATGTTGGAAAAATTCCTAGGTAGAATTTCCAGGTGAACTTGGAAAGTGCCCTCTCCATCTGCTTCCTACTTCTTTCCTTCTCTTCCCTAGGAAAGTAGGACAGTCTGTTCATCATCAGCTCACGAGTGCTCTGTACAATATTCTAGTATTTTTCCCTGAAAGTACAGAACTGTTCCTGTATTACATCTTCTTGAAATTGTTCATAACATGTCGGTAAATTGATTTACTTCCTAATGATATGCACATACGGACATGCCTACGTTTATATATTATTTTTATTCTATTAATTGCTATTTAAATTAATGAGTTTCTTCATTAATGAAGTATAGACTCAAAAGATACTTAAAACATAAAAGTGATGTTCTTGATGCACATATTCTTATTGATTTGGGAAAGGAAAATAGTAGACATGATGTTATTATATGTAGCTGATTGTCTGAAAATACAAAATCAGCCTTTTTTCTCAAATAAAATAAAGGTTGCAAATCTAATAGGACTTTTTTCTAGTAATTATTATATAAAAACATTTGATTTCAAAGACTTTCAGGACCTTGGATGATTTATTAATAATATTTTAACCAATATATGTCAAATATTTTATTTTTGTGTGATAAATATAAAATTAAAGGCTTAGTGAATACAAAATTATTAAAGAACGTTTAGTTCATATCATATTTCATGAATTCCAAAGAATAATTCCTTTCTATTTTGCTTTCATGTATTAATGCTCATGCCCTTGACCATGCTCTTTCACAGACAATTTCCTCATTCTAGCAGCTCATCTCCAGGTGATCCCTCCTGCTGTCTTGCTGCCAAAAAGAGTTATATTCCTCAATGCTTTTTAAATGCTTCCTAACTGCTAACCTTCTTACAAGAATCTGGCTTACTGGGTGCCACGAGCTGCCCATGTGGCTCCTAATTTGTCACATTTGAATGCTGGTATGTTCATCGATTTGGCCACATCTTTGTGTACAAACAACAGTAAATGAACTCTTTTATAAAGTAGTTTAGAAGCTATGTTTGGAAGTCATTTTCTGATGTCAGTTTTGATGAAAAGTAAATGTTTTCTTTATATTATTTTGATTTTGAAAGGTTATAGAAAATAATAGAAGAAACTATAAAGCCCCTAGAAATCAAGCTACGTTTTAGTTCATCTGAATCTGTTCATGTAACTTGGTGAAATTGAACATCTTCGTATTTCTTATTTTGTAAAATATGATTTCTAAACAAAATTAAGCATTTTATTTAAAGAATGTTTTTGTCACTCAATGTAGGGGACCCTTTTAGCAGTGCTTTTCTGATCCTTGATATGTTGGTCCTGTAACCTGTAAATCTTTTTGTTTTTCCCCTTTACACTAATAATACTCAAATTTATATGTGTTTTTTCAATCAATGTTCTTATTTGTTAAAAAAAAAAAGGTTGCAAAACATTTTATTCATCAGAATGGGTGGCTGTTTTTATTCCTGATAGGTATTTGGAATTCTTAAAGCACCCTTTAAAGAGAAAGCAGGAGAAGGCTCAATGCTGAGACTTGAAGATCTGGGGGATCAAAGATATGCACCCTACAAGTACATGCTGCGGCTCTGTTACCGCGTCCTGAGACACTCTCAGCAGGATTACCGGAAAAATCAGGTCAGAGAGTAGCCCCCATTTTAAACTGTTCCGTATTTAAAGTATGGGCAAGGTTCTTTGGTTATAATTCTACAGCATAGAAAGTAGGAATGGGAAATTTCACTTTGAAATGAAATATTTTGTGTTGGGCAATACACAAAAATGATTTGTAAGTATTTTTGAGTTGTACTGAACATGGCTTTATTCTTCATATGAAATTAGAATCACTGGGGGAGGATGTCCTGAGTACTAATATGTGCCTGTTATTGGCTCCTGGTGGCCAGGACATCCTGGATCTCTTATGTAAGGAGGAATGGAACATTTTTGGCTTGAGGAACATGTGAGGTACAGCATCACTGTGTATGGACCAAAGAGGTTATAGTTCAGTGGAAAAGATATGATGGGAGACAAAGAAAAGACACAGAGAGAAAAGATAGAGTTACGAGAATTCACAAGAGGGAGAGCCCAGTGGTGGCTTTGGGAAGCAAGGAAGGATACTTGGAGAAGGAAGCCTTTGGGTAGGATGAGAATCATTTACATAAATTGTACAGGAAGAGGTATTTGTGAAGAGAGATCTATGAAGTGAGAATGACAGATCCTAGAAAGGGCATGTTTCCCCTAAGATATTTGCAACTGCTGAGGTCAGGGAACCCAGATGGATCTAGGGGTACAGCTAACAGTTGCCAGTTGCAAGTGAAATTTCTCTTAAGTCTCATTTTTATCTTAAAAATACAAGCCAGGTGGTGTGGCTCAAGCCTGTAATCCTAACACTTTAGGAAGTCAGGGTGGGGGGATTACTCGAGGCCAGGAGTTCTAGACCAGCTTAGGCAGTATAGCGAGGCCCCCATCTCTACAAAAACAAAAAATATGGTGGTGTGTGCCTGTAGTTCCAGCTACTAAGGAAGCTAAGGCTGGAGGATCACTTCAGCCTAGGAGTTCGAGGCTGTAGTGAGTTATGGTCACAGTAGTACACTCCAGCCTGAGCAACAGAATGAGACCCTGCCTCATAAAAAACAAAACAAAACAAAACAAAACAGCAACAGAATGAGACCCTGCCTCATAAAAAACAAAACAACAAAAATCACAAGCTTAATATTTTGCAATGTGTTCAATAATGTAAATGTCGAACATAAAATTGTGTAAAATTAATTATTGTTTGATAAATTAGGGTTTCTCTTAATCCATTTGAGGGCAGAGTGCATCACTGTAAGTTTCATTGACGAGTTTGGTCCATGAAGAAGGACGGTGTGGGAGAGGGCTGGAAGGGCAGGGTGGGCTGGGCCACTAAGGCCTGGGATGTCAATCCTGGAAGGTAGAGGTTATTTGGGAAGAGTTAGTAGTATTTATTGTGTGCTTACTTTGTACCAGGCTCAGTTCTAAATACTTGTCATGAACTAATTCAGTTAACACTGAATTAAGATGAAGGACAGAGGCACAGAGAGGTTGAGTAACTTGTCCAAGGTGATAGTTTAAGAATGGAACCAGTATGCAAACCCAGGCTCTGAATCATCACACTATTGTGTCTTGGTAGTTTGAACATTTTTGGGGAAGAAAAAAAGATTTGCTTTAGGAAGACTGTGTTCAAATGTTTTGGCTTCATAATTCTGTTTGAAGAGTAAGGAAGGTCTGAAAAGAGTATGTAAAAACATTAGCTGGAAGATAAATAATACGGCAAAGAATAGGAGTAAGAGTAAGGGGCGATATAAACAAATCCTTAAATATTGTCTAATATAATCCTAGTTATAAACACCCTTCTTGCTGATCCAAATGCTGTCATTAGAATTATTTTTGCCGACTTCACTGGGTTCCTTTAAGATGACAAGATGAAGTAGATAGTGTTGTTCATAGTTTTGGGAAGAAGAATTAAGTACCAGAACATTAAATGGCCTCCTTCAAGCACTCAGAGGCAGTGTTAGGGGATGCTCCCAGTATCAGACCCTGAGTTCTTTGTGGAGGTCTGGAGTGGGGAAGGGAAATGAGAGGCTGCTCAATGTTTACTCCTTGCTCTCATTTTTCTTCTTGGATTTGGAGAAATACGCTTGCGATACTGGTCACCACTTCACCCATGCGAGCAGTGCTGTATTAGAGAGATTGACATTAACAGAACGAAAACCTAACAGGTCTATAGAGGCTACCCGGGGCCCTCAGGCCCATCAGGACCCATGATGTGCACCCTCCTTGATGGCTGTCAGCCTTTGGAAGGGTGCTTGGGGCCCCTTCCCTTTTCTACAGCCCTATGCTTCGGGATGGCAGGTCCCAGATCACTTTGGATTTGGTTATTCTGCTAGTCACTAGTAGGTTCCCTGGGTGACATGTCTTACCTGGTGTCAGTTCTGCCTCTCAAGGTCTGGCACACATGGTTCTTTCTCACACCCCTTTCAGTCTTGGCCAGGGATCAGTGTGCGTGCGCGCGCACACACACACACACACACACACACACACGCACTCCCCCCACCCCGCCCCCCCACACCCTTACCTAGTCATATCACTCCTTTCAGGTACATGTTTATGCACTTTAGGGACCTGCTTTCTGGGTTTCTTTGGAGCGTAGAGTTAGAGCATAGATGGTAAAGGAATAAATAATCCCTAGCATTTGTTAAGGGTTATATTTTATTTTTCTTCCCTTTCTATTGTGTGTTCTAATTGAATCTCAGTGATAGCTGAGAAATGTTTTTCTCATTTCTATTAAGAATGCTTGGTAGTAAGCATAAAGCAGCTTTCTGATTTTTTTAGAACATGATTTTAAAATGTTCTATATTATTATTATTATATAGTATATATTATATAGTATTATGGCTATAATTACTTTGTTTTTCTTTATCTTCACCTATATGTTATAGTCCTAATAGGAAGTTCATTTGTGACTAAACACTAACCCATGTATTTAATATTGAAGATCTATTTATTACTGTTTATAAAATTTGATACCACGTCTAATTTCATTTAGTTGTTTATTAACATCTTTGGATGTTTGCCTTATACCAGAGTATGACTACAGTAGTCATGAAAGTGTGTAAATCAATATGTATCCTTAAAATGATATAGTAACAGAAGACATTTACTTTACTTAACTGGCTACCCAGTACACAAAGCCATCATTCTGAAAGGCCACAAAAATGCTGCTTAGCAGATAATTAGATTTGTGCAACCAATATCATTTTCAAGGAATAGGTACATTCCAGTAAATTTTCCTAAGGCAAAACTACTTTCTAATCAATAAATTCTCTCATCAGAGAAACAGAGACACATTTCCAGGGAGAGTCTCAAGGAATCAAAGTAAGAACCTTTCATGGTGGAAGGGGGAGAAGCTCACCAGTCCCATGGCAGTGTGAGATGTGCTGCTTGTAGATAGAACGTGGGAGATGAACAATTGTGGTTTGGGATATAGGAAAATTAGTGTGATGAGTAAGGAGTAGATCAAACAATAACATGATTGAACCTCCCCAGTCGCTTTGTCTTACTTTTAGAATAACCTCTTTGCCCTTTACCATGGCTCACAAGGATTATTTTGACGTACCTCTCAAACTTCAACTTTGCTTTCTGCCCGTTACCACTGCCTAGCTACAATGGCCACCTTCTGTTGATAGAACACAAGCTTGGTTCTACTACCACAGGGCCTTTGCACTAGCCACTCCCACGGCCTAGATGGCTTCCCTTTAGGTCTCCCAATGGCTGCCTCATTCTCTTCATTCCCATTGTAGCTCAAATGTCACTTCTTCAGCATAGGCCTTTAAGAAACATTTATTGGGCGAATGGATCTAATCAATAAAGTGATTAATCACATTGCCCTGTTTGGTAGCTTTTTAAAGATAAAAAGTATATGACATTTTACTATTATTTTAAAGAAAAGATCTTACAGATCATTCTAGCCTATTCACAAAAAAGGAATCAACCCAAGTCCATCTAGGATCTTCAAGTAACAACCCAGGTGTCATGTCTCATGAATGAAATGTCAGGCAATCATTTTCTTTTCTATAATTATGCCCAAATCATTGGCTATGACTTTAAGTAAGAGATAGAAGAAAAGCCTCTGTTAGACTGATGAAATCCAAAGTTATTGTGTCATAAAAACTTATTTTAATTAGATTTATTTTTTCCACTTAGCCTTTGTTAGACTGATGAAATCCAAAGTTATTGTGTCATAAAAACTTACTTTAATTAGATTTATTTTTTCCACTTTGGAAATAGATATTTCCAAAATACCTATATTGATAATTATTTCTAGGTGTATAATTTTTTAGTAGAAGTTCAATAATGTATATGCCAGTATGTTTTCATGTCTTTCCTCAAAAAGCTCTATTTATTGAAAAATTTACTTAGTGAACTTTCTGTTATGAATAAATTAATCAATGTTGTTGACCCTAATAGAACCTGTTATTTGTAAGCTGTTTGGCAGTGTATTCTGACAGCCTTTCTTCTTTGCAGGAATATATTGCTAAGAATTTCTGTGTCATGCAGTCCCAGATTGGCTATGATATTTTGGCAGAAGATACTATCACAGCTTTGTTGCACAACAACAGAAAACTACTAGAGAAACATATCACAGCAAAAGAAATAGAAACATTTGTCAGTTTACTCAGGAGAAATCGGGAGCCAAGGTTTGAAATGATTCATGCGGTATTCTTTTCTAGTGGAGATTGCGGCTTTATGTTTTATTTTTAGAACTTTTAAAAGTTAGAGTTCTTTCACATCACTAACTTTTATGGACGAACTGTGTTGGGCTTATTGCTATAATAATTGTATATAATAAAGAGTTATTACCTCATAAGAGATCAAAGCCCTTTATAGACATACTTAAGTGTGATTGATTTTCACTCTGAATCCTCATGATTTTATAGACTTTATGGTTTCTCAAAATACATTCATATACATTATCTCATTTAGATCCTTGCACACTTGTATGAGATACACTGGTTGTATATTATTATCCCCATTTTAGAGATGAGAAAATAGAAGCCTAATGAGTAACTTGCCCAAGCGTACCCTAATAGGAATAGAATACGAGGTAAATCAACGGTTTCTGACTCCACATCAAGTTCTTTTTCTGTTGTACCGTGCTGCCTTATCTTGAAGAAATGAGTGCAGACAAGTCAAGCCAATTGGCAACATTTCCTTAGCTAATTAGCACAGCAAATAAATGCTAGAAGGTAGAAATGGGCCTCTGACTTGACCAGGTCATAGTAATTTTCATTAGGTGTGTGCTCTGTTTCTATTTTATTCAGTGTGGCATTAGCTTTGATCTGCCTTTGTTTTGATATTCAGCTCCGGGGAGACTCACTTTAGGGGAGATGAATGATTTTCTAAACATAAGTCACGGTGGTGTGGGAGGAATATCACAAAATAAATAGAAGCAAACGCATCCTTTTTGAAACAAGACTTGTATTAAATAAAAAGAATTGTATGTTTAATTTGTTTCTAATGATGCAGTAGATAAACAACACATTAGACAAATGTGTGGAAATAATATTAAAACATATAATAATTTTATTTTATTATATTCCAAATTATGTCTTTATTGTGATGCTTTTATAAAATTCTTTGTCTTCATAGTCCATTTAATTTTTTTCTTTTGCCAGGTTTTTGGATTATTTGTCAGATCTGTGTGTGTCTAATACCACTGCTATCCCTGTAACTCAAGAACTCATCTGTAAATTTATGTTGAGTCCAGGCAATGCAGACATTCTCATTCAAACTAAGTAAGCCCAGATATTTGTAAGCATTGTAGTTCTTTGTCATATTTACAAGTGCACTTTTTAGTAGATTTTTGTATGTGCTATTTATTTGAAGGGTGGTCTCAATGCAAGCAGACAACCCCATGGAGAGCTCCATCCTTTCGGATGACATTGATGATGAAGAAGTTTGGCTCTATTGGATTGACAGCAACAAGGAACCTCATGGCAAAGCTATCAGGCACCTTGCTCAAGAGGCAAAAGAAGGCACCAAAGCTGACTTAGAAGTTCTCACCTATTACAGGTTAAGTATTGTAGGCAATCTTACAATAATTCTCAGTCTCACATATTAATTGAGAACTGGTTCTCTGTAGCCACTGGTTAGGTATCTACGAAGAGGCAATTTTAAAAGTAATGTCAGAACTAGGGTAGCTGAAATATTTAGTGTTATTTAAAATATTCAAAATAAAAGTTAACATTTATGTTTTCCACATACACCACTTGTAATTTCCTGATTTCTTACTAGCTTGGAATTATTGTGCAGCCAAAGGCTTTGTCCTCGTATTGAGTGGAGTGGAGGCAGATGGAGAGACATGTTAGGACCTAGGTGATGGAGTTGAGAGGGATATAGACATGGAGCTAAGGAAGCTGATCTGGTAGCTCAGAGCAAGTAAGCCAGTAGTTTAGTATAGAGTGGATTATGAATATGCAGTGACCTAGGGCCTAAGAGAAACTGGTGCCTGTAGTTATGAAAGTTCAGCACTGGAATATGGCAGCGGAAGTACTGAAGGCAGTTCCTGGTGGTCAATACATTGGGAGCAAGAACCTAGCTGGCATCTTTGAGTTGCAGGGATAGAAACCCAAGGCAGAAGCCTTGGGGCCAAGTTGGGCCCAAATGGCAAGAATCAGACAAAGACAGACGACGCGTTGTGTTCCCTGGTTTCTACAGCTATAGCAACCAAATCAAAGGCTAATTCTTTATCTCAAAACTGGGCTGATAAGCCAAGTGCACTCATGCCATTTGGAGTGATCACTTTTGGTTTGGGAACTGAGTGGGGCAAAACCTGGAGTGTAGACACTAGAGCCGGAAGCTGAGTGAGGCTGGGGAAGGTGGAGAGAGATGGTTTCACGTGAGCTGTTACCCGTAGCCTTCAGCCTGAGTGCAGTATTTGTAATCCTGGGAAACCCAGAATGGAGTGCCTAGTGACACTCTCCAGCAGACACATTTTGCTGAAGCAAGTAAGAGGTATTGTAACTGAAGGGACACAGAGACAGTTCCATATATGTCTTGTCATTTGATCTTAATGGTTAACATACTACAATCAAGAGTTTGACTCCAATATCATGAATGCTTGGAAATACAGGTGTCTTAAACATAGATACTGATTGGTACTATGATGTTTGAAGATTTCCTTGAGATAAGACAATAATGTAATATGTTTACCATTTTTAAGGTACCAGCTAAACCTCTTTGCAAGGATGTGCTTGGATCGCCAGTATCTGGCCATAAACCAGATTTCTACACAGCTGTCTGTAGACCTGATCCTGCGGTGTGTGTCAGATGAGAGCCTGCCGTTCGACCTCCGAGCGTCCTTCTGTCGCCTCATGCTCCACATGCACGTTGACCGGGATCCCCAGGAGTCCGTGGTGCCTGTTCGCTATGCCAGGCTCTGGACAGAAATCCCCACAAAGATCACAATTCATGAGTATGTTTGGAAAGAGGTCTTGAGGCTTTGGAATTCATCAGATGAACTCCACATCAAATGTCTACAGTTTTGAAATGAAACATGTGGAAAGGCATTTGTGTATCCTATCTTGGATTGTCAATCTTCTAAATGCAAATAAGATACTTGTTTTGAAGGGTGAAATGATAACTCTCAGTGGTAATAAAGGCACTTTCTAGAAAACAATAAATAATATTGATGTGATGAGCAAGAATTTTAAGTACTTAATATTGTGGTAGACTGATATAACTGCTTTACACGTGCTAACTCATTTCACAGCAGCCCCATTTTACAGATGAGGACCCAGCCCCTAGGAAGGCTAACTAATTTATCCAAGATTATGCACCCAGGAAACTACATGTGTTTTCCTATTTTTAAATGATTGCAATCAGTTTAACTTGCATTTTCTTCTTTCTGTATTTCCAGATATGATTCTATAACAGACTCTTCCAGAAATGATATGAAGAGGAAATTTGCCCTGACAATGGAATTTGTTGAAGAATATTTGAAAGAAGTTGTAAACCAGCCCTTTCCTTTTGGGGATAAAGAAAAAAATAAACTGACATTTGAGGTACTTTTTCCCTCTAATATTTAGGATGTTTTGGTAACTGGGTAGTTTAGTTCATGAAGGTATTATTTTCTCTGCCATTTTTTTTTTTTCTTTTTTTGAGACAGAGTCTCACTCGGTCGCCCAGGCTGGAGTGCAGTGGCGCGATCTCGGCTCACTGCAAGCTCCGCTTCCCGGGTTCATGCCATTCTCCTGCCTCAGCCTCCCGAGTAGCTGGGACTACAGGCGCCCGCCACCACGCCTGGCTAATTTTTTGTATTTTTAGTAGAGACAGGGTTTCACAGTGTTAGCTAGGATGGTCTTGATCTCCTGACCTCATGATCCACCCGCCTCGGCCTCCCAAAGTGCTGGGATTACAGGCGTGAGCCACCGCGCCCGGCCTTCTCTGCCATTTTTAAAAGATAGATTTGGTGCTTTGATGTCCGGTACAAAACATTTTATTTATAATTGTCTATTAATTACTATTTCCCTTGATTTTTTGTTTCATTTGTGTAAGATTTTTTGCATGTAATAAAGAAAGTTAGTTTTGCATATTTTGTAAAATGTTTGGATACTTTTTTATCTCTATGGAGATGTTTTTATTCTCATCGAACTGAATCGAAATACTTTCAGTTTGGGGATGTAGTGACAAAACTAGAGAAAGGATGCTGTTACTTGATAACTGGTGTATTAGCTACCTACTGGTGTATAACAAATTACTCCAAAACTTTGCAGCCTGAAGCAACAAACATTATCATAGCTTCTATAGGTCAGGAACCTGGGAATAGCTTAGCTGGGTGGTTCTGGTTCAGGGTCTGTGATGGAGTAGCCAGCAAGCTGTTGACTGGGATTGCAGCCATCTGGGGCTGGACAGTCTGTTTCTAAGGTCACTGGAGGGGTTGTTGGTGGCCATACCTCCTTGCTGGCTGTTGGCACCTCAGCTTCCTGCCATGTGGGCCTTTCTGTAGGCTGCCTGGGTGTCCTCATGACATGGTACCTGGCTTCCTCAGAGCAAGCCATCTGAGAGAGAGAGAGAGAGAGAGAGTACAAGATGGAAGTTGCAGTCTTCTGTAATCTAATCTTGGAAGTGACATGTCATCACTTCTGTTGGTTACTTGGACCAACTCTGATACAGTGTGGTAGGGGGAGACTGTGCACTGGGGGCCACATCTCACTTGGAATGTCCTGTGCAATCCACAAGACCACAAAGCAGCATAGGGAACATAGATTTCTGGGCAAATTTCTTGGATAACAGCCATTTAATAAAGTAATTAATTGATGCAACCATTTATTAAGTGGCATCCTGCTGACTTAAATTACTTAATGTTTAATTAGGATGTAAATAATTCTAGTGTAAGTTTTGTTAAGTACCTTAAAGCACTCTGAGTCTTGCTTGGATTTAGTTCTAGACTTGAATAAATCAAAGTTCAAGTGGTTGCTTTTGCAAGTATTTTAATTCCTAGGTGTTTAAGGATTAGGAAGTTTAGAAATTGCTGTGCTAATTTAGATAATAAAAAAGCCAATGTTTATTTCAGTACCCAATTTTTTTTCCACTCTTTCACCCTCCCCCTCCCCGCTTTTTTTTTTTATTAAGGTGGTCCACTTGGCTCGGAATCTTATATACTTTGGATTTTATAGTTTCAGTGAGTTATTAAGGCTAACAAGAACACTTCTGGCTATTTTAGACATTGTGCAGGCCCCCATGTCATCATACTTTGAAAGATTAAGCAAATTTCAAGATGGAGGTAAGAATTTGGGGAAATGTGATAATATCATTGTTATTACTCGGAAGTAAGATAAAAAACAAAACTACAGAGAAGGGGTTGCTATTGTGTACCTGCTAATATATGTGTGCATATGAACACAATTCCTATAACAGGGCTGAGTGATAATAAGGTAGATTTACAAACATGCATCTCTGTTTATGATGCTAAAGCTTTGAAAGATGAATTCATAAGGTCAGATTCCATCTTTAGCAACTAACAGTATAGCCAAGCCACTTGTGAAAATATTATGTGTTAAAAAATGAAAACATCTTGATATTTGTGGTCATCTGGTTCAAGCAATTCTCCTGCCTCAGCCTCTTTTATTTTTACAAATACAGATTAAATTATAAGGTGTCAAAGAGAGAATAGATTTGAAGGCTGTGCTCCACAGCAGAGCTTAGACAGATGCAAGGAAGGCCAGGCACGGTAGCTCACGCCTGTAATCCCAGCACTTTGGGAGGCCAAGGTAGGCGGATCACGAGGTCAGGAGATCGAGACCATCCTGGCCAACATGGTGAAATCCTGTCTCTGCTAAAAATGCAAAAATTAGCTGGGTGTGATGGCGTGTGCCTGTAATCCCAGCTACTCAGGAGGCTGAGGTAGGAGAATTGGTTGAACCAGGGAGTCGGACGTTGCAGTGAGCTGACATCGTGCCACTGCACTCCAGCCTGATGACAGAGTGAGACTCCATCTCAAAAACAAAAAAAAAAAAAAGAAAAAGAAAAAGAAAGATTCAAGGAAAAGGCTGGCAAGGTATCATGCCAGAGAAGGAGTGAATGCCACGCCAGTGTGGGAACCTGTGGAGTGAAGTGGATAAGAGAATGGGCTTTCAAGTTAGAGTGCCTGTATTCAAATCCTGCCTTGACCATTTATAAGGTACTTGTCTTCTCTATGATTTTTCTTTTCTCATCTGAGATATGAAGATGATAATAACAGTATCCTTCTCACAGTTTCCTTGCAAGAATTAAGGGAATGTATACAATATATTCAATGGACTTTCAACAGTGCCTTTCTCATAAGTCAGTACAAAGTTTTTATGACAATTGTCTTGGGTTGGATACCCTAAAAACACCCTGATCTAGAGGCTTGTTTGCAGAAGGTATATCGAAGAGTGCACTTGGATATATACCTGTAAGGAAGTGAGGAAGGTAGGACTGGGCAGGCAGAGAAGCTCATTTGCAATGCAGTTATGACTGAGACCTCAGCTCATCCTGTACGGAGTTCTGGAGCTGGGATGCTCTTTGGAATTGTCATGAATTAAGGCAAAGGGGGCCACACTTTGTATCTATGTATCAGCCAGCTATTAGCTACTTGGCTTCATCCTGGAGGGGGCTGTGTGACATTGGGTAAGAGTCTGGCCTAGCAAGAGGTACAACTGTAAATAGTTAGCAACAAGGATGCCCAGCAGCTGGGGCAATAAGAGCCTCAGCCCTGAGAAGGGGACATGGGTGGGGCACAATAGTATCCACTACAACATCCACTACAGGATTAAAAGGGCAAAACCAGAAACCTAATTTCAGACATAAAGAAGAAATACCTAGTTAAGAATTATAAATGAACAACTTACGGTAAGCTGAAGTAATTAATTGCTGCTGCCCAAATCTCAATTTCTTTTATAGCTTTCAAAAAACTGTACAAATCAATAAGAAGCCAATTGAACCACATAAATCCCTCACCTTCAGCATAACTAGAAGCGAGGGGACAGTGCAAACGCTAGTTACTGTAAGTAGAAAAACATTCATTTTTAGTACAGCTGCCTGGTGAGCTCCCATTGCAAGCTTTGAGGATGGTGAGTGGTTTTTGGAGAAACTGGGGAAGAGAAAAGGGATCGTGTGCAAAGGGAATGAAATGAAATTGTATGAAAATCACCCTCAGAAAGAGAAAGTCTATCTAGGTGTGAAAATATGGAAAAAGTATTCAGGTAGATAAGAGCACCAACTTAAAAGGAAGGGACTTGAAATAGCACAGGGAGCAGCTGTGGAAAAGCAGTGCTTCTAGGGATGAACAAGGTTGCAGGTAGGGGAAGGGCACCCCTTCGAGTCTTTTGGTGAAAGAAAAAGAGGCAAGATGGGGAGATCTAGAATACCACAAGACTAAAGAAACCTGAAACATGGATGGACATATCACTCCTCCACCGACCTCCACCAAAAGTCAAATTTTGAAGAAACTGCACTTCATGACTCTGACAGGAGGGGGCGCTCTTGAACCAGAGATCCTATAAACTCGCTCATTGTAGATCCTGTCTGCTGAATGTGTAAATGTCATCAGTAACACTATGTGAAACCGCTGTAAGACCAAAACAGAATGGAAAAATCTAAACACCTCAGTGGATGGAAATTCCTCTCTGAAGAGCAACTGTGAAGCAGAGGAATATTGCAACACGATACTCTAAATGGAATTAAGTAGCTTCAAGCACAGTGGAGTATGGAAAACACTTTGATTCATAAATTCAAAAACTAAGATCAGAAATGGACCAAAACCCAAGAAGAAATGAAATGAAAATTGATTGAACTTAGGAAAGAAATAGAATAAAATGGTTGGCTTTATTTATTCATTTATTTTTTACCAATACAGATTAAATTATAAGATGTCAAAGAGAGAATAGATTTGAAGGAAAATCAAATAGGTGACATTGAAGAAACGCAGGAGAACAATGAAGAGAATGATGATGATCCAAAGAAACAAGTGATGAGGGTGAGAGGGAAAGAGGCTGAAATGGAAGAAAGGCAAAGAAGAGCCACCATATGAATAATTGGAGTCCCTGAAGAAGAAAAACAAGAAAATGGAACAGAATGAGTATTTAAAATTGCAATCCAAGAGAACATTTTGGAAATAAAAGACAACCTGAATCTACATGGTGTAATTATCCAGAATGGTAATCTCTAAGGGCATAATAAAATGATTATATATAGTATACATTCAGAAAGAGAATAATAAGGGTTTGAGGGAGGAACCATGAAAGCAAATGGAGAAAAAAGGAAAGCGTATATGAATATTCTTTACTATTATTGCATCTTTAATGTAAATTGAACATTTTATAAAAATAAATCTATGAACAATATATGAATGAGAAAAAGCAAAGACCAAGAACTATAGTTGTTAATCAAAGAGCAGGGACATACAGGGGTCTATATTAATTCTGCTGCCTGAATCTCACTAGTGAGACTCCTTTTACCACTCCCAGAGGGTACATAACACTTGAAATGTCCGTATTAAAGCTCCTTGTTATGCTTTTACAATCTTCAGTCTAAACTAAATTATTCTTAGAAAGCTAGAAGTTGATCCTGACTTTTGATCTCACTGCTTACAATCTGCCTTCAGTGTTTCACCATGAACAGTATTTTATTAAAGACTTACTTTGTTTTTTTTTAGAGCAGTTTTAGGTTCACAGCAAAATTAAGAGGAAGATACAGAGATTTTTTATTTATCACCTGCCCCCCAACATGCATAGCCTCCTCATATCAACATCCTCCACTAGAAGTGTACATTTGTTACAACTGATGAACCAACATTGAGATCATTATTCCCAAAGTTAATCATTGACATTGGGGTTCACTCTTGGTGTTGCACATTCTGTATATTTGGACAAATGTATAATGACACGTTATCTAACATTATAGTATCGTACAGCATCTTTTCACTAAAAATTCTCTGTGCTCTGCATATTCAACCCTTCTCCCACCTCCTCACTACCCCCTGGCAACTGCTGATCTTTTCCTCTCTCCATAGTTTTGCCTAAGGAAAGTATTTTTTTCTTGGAAAAGTCGTTACCTGGTTTGCACTCTCCACCGTCTTGTTTATGTCTGCCCTCAAAGACACATAAATTTAATTTTTATAATTCTTATATTTTTTAGTGAAGTCCACTGACTTCTAGATACCTTTATTATTCTTTCAGCAATCTGATAATAATTTATTAATTTATTTAACAAGAATGTATTGAAGAATTACTATATGCCAGACACAGTTCTAGTCACTGGTAATAAGTAATGAACAAGATAAACGAAGTTGTTAGCCACAGGGAAGACAATTAATAAATAAATGGGCAAAATTTCTCCTTTCTCCTATTGGGAGAAACAGCCAGATTATCTGTCTGTCTGTTTATCTATCTATCTATCTATCTATCTGTCTGTCTATCCATCTAATCTATCTATCCTGTAACATCTGATAATGCTGTGAAGAAAAATAAAGTAGGTCAATGATATGGAGACTGATGGAGTGAGGGAGGGTAGAATTTTGTTTTAAGTTTGGTGGGCAATCTCTGGAGAGATTTGAGAAGGGATTGATATAATCTGATCATGTTGGCTGCTGAATGGAGAATAGAGAATATCTGTGTGGGCAAAAATGTCGAAGGCTTAGAAACTCTTTCAGATTAAAGGAGATTAAAGACATGAAAACTAAATGCAATATGCAATTCAGTACTGGATCCTGGATTAGGAGAAATATTATCTATAGAAGATATTATTGGCACAAGTGATAAAATTTGAAAATGGATTGTAGAAATATGGATTGCAGGTTATATCTGAATATTGATTAGGTCAGTTAGATTTCTTGACTTTTGTAATTGCACTGTGCTTAGCTAAGCTAATATACTTGTTTTTAGCAAATACATGCTGAAGAATTGAAAGTTGAAAGGGCATGATGTCTGGAACTAACTTTGAAATAGAGCAGGAAAGATGTGTGTGTGTGTGTGTGTGTGTGTGTGTGTGGGTGTGTGTGGAGACAGAGAGATGCAAATGTGGCAGCATTTGTGAATCTAATCAATCTGGGCAAAGTCTATGTGGGAGTTCTTTGTACTATTCTTGCAACTCTTCCTATAAATTTAAAAGTTTTTTAAAACAAGAAAGTTAAGAACTTAAATAATTAATCTGGTAGGAAAAGGATTTATGTTATACAAGGTGACAATTCAAACTTCAAGAATGATCTTACAACTCTACTAGGAGATGTGTTATTAATATTATAAGCTGGGTTCTCTATTAGACTATAAATTCCTAACAAAAGTTCTGTTAGACTGTATAAATTCTTAACAGAAGAAGCAAGAAGAAACACTTTTCTGGAATCTCCAAATACGGAGATAGGATTGTCAAGCATGGGAAAAATTCCTGTGGTGCAGGGTGAGACAAAGGTCGATGCCAGAGAGGAAATCCCAGATTGTGGAAAGTACCTAGAGAAAAAAAAAGAACTATTATTTTAAAGATCAACTGCTAGGAGTCATAGCAATGTTACCACATTACAATACTCTGTATCATCATCTTGGCTCTTTGCTATCTAAATGATTTGGATTATATTTTCTTCTTTTTTTTTCATATGGACTCCTCTCAGACTGTAAGTATTTTTCTCTTTTAATGAAACTTTATCTTCAATGGGAAGTCATTTGCAAAGTACAATTTTTTTTTTAAAAAAAGAAAGTGGTTTTATAAACATTGTTGCTAGATAGACCGGTTCCTTTAAGTAAATGATACAGTTCTGTATGCTCATATCATGTCTGGAAAATTTTATGTACTAGAACTACATCTTTTTTATCCCTCTTACTTCCAAGTTACTAATTTTTCTCCAGCACATTTGGGGTTGGACATGCAGAAAAATGTGTTTGGCGGGTCAGACACAGGGGAGTGGAAGAGGAGGCATATCTAGAAGGAAAAGGCTTTACAGTTCCTGGAGTTCCATTTTGTGCCAGCCTCAGTGGCGCCAGGCTTAAATAGGATGTGCACGCACAACATTCATTTGTTTTTTCTGGGAAATCCTGTAGCTTTAGATGCCAGTGATGAGTGTTTGAGGTTGTAGAGATGACTGGCTTGGAAAGTGGCAATTAGAGAAGTTTTCTTCTTCTGCATCGTTGGTCACACAGCAGCCCACCTCAGTGTCACTGTAAGTTGTCCTCATCCTAGATCTGTTTGGGGGTCTGCGCCTAGCTTCCAGGCTGTGGCTGCTCCCTGTCACAATGGCTTATAGTTGGCACGCTCGGCAGAAATTGCTAGGCTCAGAAGCAGCTTTTCATCTTTGTACCCTAAGGGTGGTCCGTTCAGAAAATGATTGAGGCTTGCTCATACGGAGACAGAGGGAGCTGGCACTGCTCCAGCCTTCACTGTAGTGAAATAGAAGATTCAGATCTTCAGAACTATCAATCCAATACCTTTCATTGGCTATACATTTACTTAAGAAATATTGTTTTCAAACAAATGTACTTGCTCCCAGGAGGCTGTGTTGTTGAGTCAATTTGCTTTGCCTAATACTTATGATTTGCTCTCAGCGATTTTAAATGCACAGGCACCATTCAGTGTAATTGATCTTTTGAGTAGAAGGATTATGGCAAGCCATGTTCTTCTTTGTCACTTACAGAAGTTAAAAGCAAATGCACATACAAGCTGATGAACTGGGTATTTTCCGTATTCTTTGCAAACGGTTCACTTTTAGAAGTATACATCCTTTATACTTGCCAAAGGATATACAATCCAAAGCTTTCTATTTCTACTAATAATTAAGAGCCCTTTTTTCTTTGACAACAGCATGGGCATATTTTGTTCTACTGGCGAGTCACTTAAATAGTTGAGGACAAATGTGAATCACACTTACACATTGCCTGGGCCCCACAGCTCACCGGGGCATCCTTTGAAATCCAGGTGGAGGCAGCAACTCGTCCTCACTCAACTCCCCCACAGCTTTGCTGGACACAGTGCATGCTGTAATGGGGCCCACTGGAGCCATACCTGGGGCAGCCTAGGAGCTGGCAGTCACAAGGTATGGGGAAGTGAAGCTCATGATGGGAGGTAGCACCCCCTCCTTTGAAATCTTTTTGGCCCCTAGCTCCTTATATTCTGGGCCTGTGATGGGAGGGGCATCCCTGATAATCTCCTAAATCTGCTGGGGTCATTCTTCCATTGTTTTGGACAGTAGGTCCTGGCTTCTCTTTAGGTGGCTAATTCATCTCCTCATTGTCATGATAAATAGCATCTGGCTTCCCTTGAGATGCCTGATCCATAGTAAACTCTTTATCGAATGGTCACTTGGCCACACTTCCAAACAGACTTTTTCATGTTTTTCAATATGGATAGGCTGAGGATTTTCCAAAAATTCAAGTTCCGTTTCCTTTTTAATTAGCAATTCCATCTTTAAGCCATTTCTCTTTTCTCATATTTTACTGTAAGCAGTCAAGGGGAACCAGACGTTCTGTCAACACTTTGTTTACATATTTTTCACCCAAATATTCAATTTCATCTCTGGCAAGTTCTACCTTCCATAAATCTGTAGGGCATGAATACGATTCAGCCAAGTTTATTGCTACTTTATACAATGATGGCCTCTTCTGTAGTTTCCAGTAAGATGTTCCTCATTTCTATCTGAGACCTCCTCCTCCGCATGACCTTTACCATCCGTATTTCTACCAGTGTTCTGTTTGTGACCTTCTATGAAGTCTATAAGAATACTCTTAGAGAATTCAAAAAGTATTAGAGCTACATGCTTTCTCTGTAGCTCTCCTCCTCTCCTCTGAGACTTCACAGAATCATCCTTAAGGACCTGTTTATGGCAGTGTTGGCTTTTTCTAAGATGCACCTGAAAACTCTTCCAGCCTCTACCCACTACCCAGTTTCAAAGCACTTCTACATCTTAGATATTTGTTATAGCAGCATCCCACTTCTTGGTAAGACAATTTTCTGTCTTAGACTATTTGGACTGCTATAACAACAATAACAAAAATACCATAAACTAGGTAGCTTCAAAACAACAAACGTTTATTTCTCATAGTTCTGGAGTCTGGGAAGTCCAAGATTAGGGTGCCTGCAGATTTGGTGTCCAGTGGGGGTCTGCTTTTTGGATCACAGATGGCACCTTCTTACTGTGTCCTGACTTGGGGAAAGGGGCAAGGGGAATCTGTCTTGGGCACCTTTTGAAAGAGCCCTGGTCCCATTCATGAGGACTCCTCCTCCATGACCTAATCACCTCCCAAAGGTTCTACTTGGGAGAGAGTATCTCAATGCATGAATTTTGGGGGGACACAAACACAGGGGCCGGCAGTTGAGGGCTGTCTTCTGAGTAGCACTCCAGCAGCTTGGGGAGTAGTCCTTCACTTCTGAAAAGGAATCTGGGCAGGACCATCACAGCATCCACCACAATTATCTTCCTAGAAAATGCCCTGATTGGAAACATTTTGGGTCAAGACTAAGATCTTGTCTTGGTCCATTTTGTGCAGCAGACCTTTTGTGGAATGCTGTTTTTCAGATGCTGAGGAACACTTCTGTGCCATCGTCATGTTCTGAGTCTGGTTCTCTTGTCAGCTTTGTGCTATGCTGGCTGCACGTCTAAGTCCTTTCTGGATTAATGAGTAACATCTTTTGCAGAATGCCTGAGACTGGGTAATGTATAAGGAACAGAAATTTATTGCTGACAGTTCTGGAGGCTGGGAAGCCAAGGGTTGCGAGGCCAGCATCTGGCAAAGATCTTCTTACTGTGTCGTCTCTTAGTGGGAGGGCAAAGAGAAAGCAAGAGTGTGAGAGAGCAAGATAGCGCTGAACTTATTCTTTCACAAAAAACCCACTCCTGGGATAATGCCATTAATCCATTCATAAGGGTGGTGCTCCCATGACCTAAATACCCTTTAAAGGTCCCACGTCCCAACTTCACAACATTGGGGATCCGGTTTCCAACACGTGAGCTTTGGGGGACACATTCAAGCCATAGCAGATGTCATAGGAAATAGAGATTATGGAGAAAAATAAAAATAAATTAAAACTTTTAAACATGTAACAAAATTCTAGACGTGAAAACAATGGCTAGAAGCTTCCTATTTCCAGGTGCCCCAGAATCACTGGCATCAGAAACCTGCTCTAGGCAGCAAGCCTTTTGCAGGATGCTGTTCCTCAGGAGCTGAGAAAGATTTCTGTGCCATTCTGATGTCCTGAGGCTGGTTCTCTCACCAGCTTTGTGCTATGCTGGCTGTGCCTCTAAGTCCTTTCTGGCTTAATGTGTAATGTCTTTTACTTTTCTGTTTGTTTGTTTGTTTTTTTCCTTCTAAGCTTTTATAAGTTTTAGAAAAAGTATCTGTATGACTATTGGACTTTGTTTTTGTTATCAATGGTGCCTAAAAGGACTCTCCTCATTCCACCTCCTAGCTTCTCTCTGTGTCAAGAGGGTGTCAAATACATGCTCTACATTAGATCATGTTCCTTTTAAAAATCAAATGCACATAGTAAAATAGGGGGAGAATAACTATGTAATGGATGCCAGGCTACACATCAGGCAGGGATTACTATGTAAAGGTATCTAGTATTTATGTAGAATACCTAGCACACCTCTAGGTCTTTTGCATATTTTTATTGTTAATCCTTATTACAGTCCAGCATGACGGATATTATGGTCCTGATTGTGTCCAGGAAATAAGCTTTTCGACAGCTTATATACTTTGCCTAAGATCATACAGCTTGTATGTAGCTTGCTGGAAATTTTGAATTCAGGTTTCTTTTATTTTTCTTTTTCTCTCTTCTTTAAAAAAAAAACCTACAGCTTTGCAGCTGATGTTCTTTCTATTATTATTTTATTGCTTTCTTTATACACAGATGACTTCCTCATGTGCAAAGACTCATTTCTACTTTTTCCAAGTTTCCCAAGAAAGTTCAGCACAACATAGTACACGTCTATGAAAGAGTTTTGATTTGGCTGGAAGTTATTTTTCAGGTCATATTAAAGAGATTTTTTTTTTTTTTAAACAAAGAATCACTCCTTTGTGAATGGTTGTTCGGCTTGTCTCAGAAAAGTTTCAATTGCAAGTCTTAAAAGTTTTACCAGCCAAAGATCTCTTGAAGCTAGATATTCCTCTTCCTTTCCTGAAATAAATTTCTGATTGTTCTCTCTGACTCTGTGTTTTTGGCTCTTTCTCCACATTCCAACGTAAGGATCTTTCTAAATCACATACTCTACTTCTTTATTTAGCTCTCATCATCTCCAGAGAATAATAACTCAGCTCTTTAAATTGGTGCCCAAGGGTCTTCATAATCTGAGTTAGACATCTCCAGCTCTGTCTCCTGCTGTTTCCCCAGTAATACTAAGCAATTGTATCTCCTTAGACACCTTTCTGTGAGCTACTCATATTGAGTATCTCAGATATACTTTCATATCTCACTATCGTTAGGATGAATGTGTGTGACATGCCTTATAAAGCATTTATGCATTTGAAGCACAAAAATATTTAGAGACCCTAATATTTCAAATATATACTTGTCTTTCTTTTCTTAATTTTATGATTATTTTTCATAAGGTTGTCTTTTCCAATAGACTTATAGAAGACTCTATGACTCTCAGAGTTACTACATAGATTATTCAATAACAGAGATTCAGATTTATTGACTGAGAGTATCATACTGGGGTTATCAAAATAGATTCTATTTCTGGTTCTATGGGGGACTTGTACCATGTCTAATATATTACTATATACCTAATTGGTTTTCAAAAATATTTATTGAGTGAAATGAATTTAATATATGTAAATTATACAAATATATTTGAATCAAAACAATATTACTAGATTGTAACATTCTAAGTATATGATTTTTTTTAATTAAAAATTTTTAAAGTTCTGGGATACATGTTTAGGACGTACCAGTTTGTTACATAGGTAAACACGTGCCATGGTGGTTTGCTGATTGTTTTTCTACTCACATTGCCTAAGTGAGTTCATAGGGCAGGATCAATCCCTAAGAATGACCTTACAAATAATGAGAATGACTGAAGAGGGTCATGTTGTTCTAAGCTCTCTACTACAGTTATTTTCCTGTAGTTATAAATATTGCTTGAGCCTCAGTATCTGATGTCTTCAAGCGTTAATACACTTGCATAGGCTCCCCAGTTCTCACAATCTCTGGTGACCTACAATAAGGCTTATTGTTAGAACCCAACACAAACTTATAGAATGCTGGCATAGACCCATTTGACCCAGCCATCCCATTACTGGGTATATACCCAAAGGATTATAAATCATGCTGCTTTAAAGACACATGCACACGTATGTTTACTGCGGCACCATTCACAATAGCAAAGACTTGGAACCAACCCAAATGTCCAACGACGATAGACTGGATTAAGAAAATGTGGCACATATACGCCATGGAATACTATGCAGCCATAAAAAATGATGAGTTCATGTCCTTTGTAGGGACATGGATGTAGCTGGAAACCATCATTATCAGCAAACTATCGCAAGGACAAAAACCAAACACCGCATGTTCTCACTCATAGGTGGGAATTGAACAATGAGAACACGTGGACACAGGAAGGGGAACATCACACACTGGGGACTGTTGTGGGTTGGGGGGAGGGGGGAGGGACAGCATTAGGAGATATACCTAATGCTAAATGACGAGTTAATGGGTGCAGCACACCAACATGGCCCATGTATACATATGTAACTAACCTGCACGTTGTGCACATGTACCCTAAAACTTAAAGTATAATTAAAAAAAAAAAGAATGCTGGCATAGAAAGGAACCATATCTATACAATATATGAACTTCATATCTTCATGCAACACCCATTTAAAATGGTCACATAGGATCTCCTTGAACACCTGGAGTGACCAAGATTTTACTTCTGCAAAGGGTAGGCCTTTCTTATTTTTCATAGCTCTAATTATTAGGTCTTTTTTGTTTGGTTATCCTGTATGTAGACTTCCCTCTCACTTCCAGCAAGCAGCCTTACCTCTGTTGCTTGTTGAACTGCACAGAAATCCAACATCCCTTCCACATGTCAGGTCTTTCTGTGCTTGAAAATGGCTAGCACATCACCTGCGTCCCCCCTCCTCTCTGTATAGTCCTATGCAATTCCTGTAGCAGTTCCTCTTATGACTCAATCTAATTTATCACGGATTTGACTGGCACAGAGGCAAAGCTGGCTACATTCGCCTCATTCTGAACCCTTTTATAATGTAGCCTAGGTGAAAATGAGTGTTTTGTTAACAATAACATAGTATTGATTCCCACTAAACTTGAACTCAACTAAAATTCTAATTTGTTTTCTTTTACATCACATTTTCCCACATCATGTACTTGAGTTGGTTTTATTTGGCCCTAAGCATATAGCACCTTTTATATTTTGAATTTACCATGTTGGATTTAACCTGTTATTTTCTTCCTATTTATGTAGTTTTGCAATTTGGTAGAGTCATTCACTGTATTAGCCATCCTCCCTTGTTTCATGTTATCTTTGCATTTGAGAAACATGCTATCTCTGACTTCACCCAAGTCAGTGACAAAAATACTGATCTAGTCAGGGCAAGAACAAAGCAGCAAAGAACTAAAGGCCCAAGCCGGGCGCGGTGGCTCACGCCTGTAATCCCAGCACTTGGGGAGGCTGAGGCGGGCGGATCACGAGTTCGGGAGATTGAGACCTTCCTGGCTAACACGGTGAAACCTCGTCTCTACTAAAAATACAAAAAATTAGCCAGGCGTGGTGGCGGGTACCTGTAGTCCCAGCTACTCGGGAGGCTGAGGCAGGAGAATGGTGTGAACCCGGGAGGTGGCGCTTGCAGTGAGCTGAGATGGTGCCGCTGCACTCCAGCCTGGGCGACAGAGCGAGACTCTGTCTCAAAAAAAAAAAAAAAAAGAACCAAAGGCCCTTCTATGCTTTAACATTGATCAGTTACCCAGTATTCTTTGGCATAATCACTTAACCAAAATCATGCCTATGAAACTCTACATTAGCCAATACATGTGTCTGTGGTGTGAGAAATCAAGAGCGTCGTTGCCTTTGATGATGCGGCTGGGGAGAAATTTGGGGGGAATTGACTGTGAAAGGGCACAAGAGAGCTTTCTAGGGTGATGGAAATTTTCAGTAACGGGTTTGCATGTGGTTCATATGGTATATGCCTTTATGAGAACTGCTCAAACCTTTCATTTATGATCTGTGCATTTCACTGTGAGTAAATTACATCTCACTTATGAAAACGGCATGCACATTAATTTATTACTTCCATTACCAACTATTAATCATTGAAGATAAGTTTTGCAAATTGAAATCTTGAGGTTTGGAATATTGAAATGACTTTGTCAATATTTGACAGTGACGAAATCCAAAATAAGATCAGAACACAGCCACTATTTTATATGAATTGCTTTTTCAGTTCATCCTTTGAATAACACTTCTATAGTGTGTGGGATGTAAAGCAGTTTTCTTCTAAGTAGTCTACTTGATATTCAATAAAAGATGGCTAATAACATTACTACACTTTGGTTACATGCTTTTGGTTGGTTTTTGTTTTGTTCTATTTCTAAGCCCTTGTAAAGTTGGAATCTGTAAGCAGTCTATTAATACGCTGTATTCAGTGGTGTTTTATTTAGAATGAAGAAAATTAGGTATCATATTATCTGCTTCTTCCAGTAAGTATTCTTTATTAAACACTCTTCTGAAGGACATCTCCATTTAGAGTCAATATTGTGTTTCAGTCATGCCGTATTATAAGACATTATGAACTATAATTATATGATGAAACCACATATTCATTAGTAAGGTGGTGACCACTATAATGGAACATAATTAAATGGAGAAGAGTTGTTTTTCAGAGGTGTAGTGAAAGCAGGCAGATGTCCTCCACTTTTCATTTTTGAAATAATACCTTACAATTATATGGTACTTTTTATTGTTCATGGCTTTTTTTTTGCACATATTATATAATTTTATTCTTACAAGAAGGCCCAACCTATTTTATAGGATTAAGATTTTGAACATAGGATGATGACATGATTTGACAAATATCACACTTCTGTAATCTAAATCTTTCACTTCGTTCAAAACCTCGTTAAAAATTGTATATCCTTTGTGAAACTGTCCTTCACTGCCCTCACTCTAAGATAATTTCCCAGTTAAAAAAAATTCCTAAGCAATTTTGTGTGCTGTCCATGCTATACTATTACCATCATATCTGTCTTGTACTTGTTCTTAATTTTTTTATGGACACATTTTATGTTTTCCTGACCATATTGTAAATTCTTCTTCTTTTCTTATATCCTCCAACCTGAGATGTCCCTGGTATAGAGCCAGATGAACATTAGGTACTTTATGAATACTTTCTGAACAAGGGCTGCCTCTAAAATTAAATTGTATAATATAAGCAAAATATCACTAGTAGTATGTGGCACATGATATGTAATAAAATCTGGTTTGGTAAGAACACTTGAGAATAATGTGAGCAAATTTATTATATGATTAATGGAAATTCTACATTTTCAGCACACAGTTTTAATTGGAATCTTTCTGTAATTGCATTAGGGCTTTCTGAATTCTAGTATAAAAATTTTGGAACTTTGTAAAGTCTGTTATTGAACCAACATGGTGAGGGAAAAACATGATTCATGCTGAGATCAGTTGACCTGTACTTGAGACTCTGCCACTTCCTGGCTATGTAAACTGGAATTTGTCTCCCACTCCCCACCGTGCTGTGAGGATCCAGTGAGGTGAAGGGTGTATGTGGCCTGTGGTCTAGCAAGGTACATGCAATATGATAAGCCCCTGATAAAGACAGGTTTCATTATTTTCCCTTATCTCATTGGTATCTATTTTATTAATTTTTTCCTTTTAATAAAATTTTAAGTAATATGAAATTATGTATGCTTTTAGAAAAAAGGGAGAATTATAAAGGAAAGTAAGCAAAAACTCAACTTGATGAAAGATGAAGTACCTTTAATGTAATGAGATCCAACTTTTTATATAAACCTTACTAAAATAAGTAATTCTCATTTTTAATAGTTCATTTTATTATCCAATCTTTGTTATTCATGCATTACTTTGACAAACACTTATTAAATGAGAGTTGGGCATCAGACACTATTCCAGATGTTAGAAAAAGGTAGACTCCCTGTCTTCATGGAACTCGTGTTCTTTTATGTTGTTGGAGAGGGGGACTACAGTAAAGACACAGACAAATATATGATATGATGTGAGACAGCGTTAATGCCATGACCGAAATGTGAAGGGGATGCATGGATTGAGAGTGATGGAAGTTGTTCAGAGAGGGTGGCCAGAAGAGGTCTACCTATGGAGGTGACATTGCACCACAGATCAGAAAGGAGTGAGAGAGCAAGTTGTGTGACCATCTGGACACAAGAACGCAAGGCAGAGTTATAGCAAGTTCCCTGTAGGTTCGGCACATGGAATAAAAACCATGCATGTATGTACTGTGTAGAACTAGCTATCCAGCTTTCCAAAATACTGTGATCTTACTTGGAATTGGGAGTGCTGGTTAGATAAAATTGCTTTCTCCGGCTGTTTAATCTTGATCTTCCCCTTAACCCAGGTTGCTGCCGTATTACCTACTGCTCTGTGGTTACTAGCTTAATTAAGGCTTTGATCTTATGCTAATGTTTTTGTTTCCTTTGCATACAGAACAGTCCTTTTATAACCCAGACCCTCAGCCACTGGGAGGAAGCACTGCTCCAGGGAATGTTTGAAATAGAAAACTGCTCTAGTTCTAGAAAGTAAAGACATTTTCCAGCAAGGGCAGGTTTATAAGGAGCTGCTAAGCTGGGATGGGAAATAGGAAGACTTCCAGAATCATGTCTTTATGGTTGAACATCATTCGGTTTCAGATGAGTTATTATAACAGCAGATGCATTTATTCAAATCCAACTATTAAAAATATGTTTCAGGGAAAATAATAGTTTTTGGATTATCCATTTTTGGCCTCTATTATGATAAAACATTGAGCTGATTTTAGTAGTCATGGAACAATTAAATGGCTGTGAACAATTATTCACAAAACTCTTTGAATCAAATGTGTCTGTTACCTCTTATAAATTCTGAGAATGTTTCAAAAATGTCTGATATCTAAACAAGAAAATTCAAATTATCATTTTCTTATGTGTTCATAAGAGAAAAGCATTTCTAATAAAAAGAATAAATATAACTTTAAATAAAATAAATGCCAACAGACTTAAGTAAATTTCAATCAATATTCTGTTAAATCTCTTACACCTGCTATAAATTCATGTAACTGCTAGTGGTTGTTGAACCCAATAGTGTGATCACCACAGTAAAATTATTTCTGAATAGGGCAAAATTAAATTATGGTCAGCACAGCTGTAGTGTTAGATTGGTTAATTCCTTATTGCTTTTCACTTTTCTGAAATGGGCAATAGAAACTTGGCTCACTGGAACAATCAAAGAACAAAGTAATGTATTCCCCAGCCATTCCCAGTTACCACTCTCAGTATGCATTTGCTATACCTATCTTTTAGATTTTTTACTTGAGGGAATTAAGGTTAGTAAAAATATCTATGTAATCATATAATGAAAGAACCTGAAAAGTTGGCCAGTCATTCTTTCTAAGCAGTCCCTTCCTTTTTTTTTTTTTGAGATGAAGTCTTGCTCTGTTGCCTGGGCTGGAGTGCGGTGGTGCAATCTCACTCACTAGTACCTCTGCCTTCCAGCTTCAAGCAATACTCCTGCCTCAGCCTCTCGAGTAGCTGAAATTACTGGTGCCCACCACCACGCCCGGCTAATTTTTGTATTTTTAACAGAGACAGGGTTTCACCGTGTTGGTCAGGCTGGTCTCCATCTCCTGGCCTCAAGTGATCCACCCGCCTTGGCCTCCCAAAGTGCTGGGATTACAGGCATGAGCCACTGTGTCCGGCGTTTCCTTCCTTCTTACTTTGTACTTAGCAAAGATGACTTCCATATTTTCAAATTATCTCAATACACTTTGTACACAAATGCCAATTCTGGCTGCTAGGTTTATATAAAAGACACAGAAAAGCTGAATTTGTAAGCATTAGGTTGTTCAGAGAATTTATATTATAGTAGGCTTTTTCACTGAAAACTTTCGTCAATATTAACTAATTATGGTTGAGAAGTAGTACAATTTCTTCTTTTGCAACGTTGAGGATTAATCACCTCTGATTTATCTCAACAGTTTAGAATTAGAAGTTTTTCTGTGGAGGAATGGATGTTAGAAGCTTTGCATGGCTGCGATTTATGTAGTGTCTGACTTCATGTTTTTCAAGCTTTAATAGTTCACAATTTTAGCATTTCTCATCACCACCAAGCAAATCCAGAAAATGTAGCATTTTTAATTTGAGGCCTCTGAGCTGGCCATACATGGAAATGTCAAGTGAGGTTTGTGGCGACCACGTGCCACAGGCATCTGAGAATGTGGTATGACTGAGTGAACCCTCCCATTTCATTGATGACATGTGTTACAAATTACTATGGATCTGGCCTCTGGATTTTAATTCCTTGGTGACAGGATCTATATTTGGAGGAAAGAATTGTCTGGGCTAACTTTCTGTGTAGTAATCATTTGGATCAAATGATTATTTTCCATGCAAATCTAAATAAGATGCAGACACTGTGGGTGCCAAGGATTTGTGTGTGAATCAGGGGTAAGAATAACAAAGGAGCCTGTTCTGTATTAGTGGTGAGAAAGCATCTCTTGGAGGCAAACACGTATACATACTTGAATCAAGTCTCAGCTAAAGGTAGTGGTTGAACATCGATGGCTCAAAATCATTGCCAACAACCAGATGTGCCTCCCTGCAGTCCATGTAGCAAGCAGGGGGAGGGATGTTGAAATACTCAATTGCTATGATTGTTTGAGAACCACAGACAATGAAGCATTCTGCCTCAAGGCTATTCTGATAGAAAAGAGGGGCTGGCTCAAATCCTTTTGCTTCAGTTTTGTCCGAACTTGGAAATTACCCTTATATATACATTTTATCGTGTTTTTTGGCTTATGCAAGTAGCAGTGTAATAAAAGGTCTCAGACCTTCAAAATGAAAACTTCTGCCTGGACTATGCCTCTTTAGGAAAAATTTAACTTCTTTGCGTACTCTAAGATGTATTATTGAAGCACTACCCTCTTACACTTAAATTGATTCCATATATAGATAAGATAATGAATTTTCAAAGGCATTTTACCTTTTCGCAGTGTACAGATAATAGTCGTTACCAGTGGCTTAATGGTAATTGTGGTCTGGACCATTCAGATTCTTTTGTCATCTTTTACATATTTTCTTTTTATTTGTTTGCCTTTCGATCCTGTAGGTATTACCATGGTTTACATTCTTCTCTTAGAGCTGAGAGTTTTTTGGTTTTTTTTTTTTTAATAAAAATCTCATCCCATCTTATTTCCATTTCCCTTTCTCTTGGTTTACTCCCTGAGACACTGAGGGAAAGGAAAATTCTTAGCCAGATTCTTAGGCCTTTTTTTAAGGCAGAGCTCCATGAACACCCACGAAGCAAAGACCACTGTTTGGAAAGGAATGGAGACAGCCATTCTTTTGCATCCGTATTGCTTCTTGTGGGAACTTAGAAGTGAGAAGCAGCAGTCAGGCTGGAGAACATAAATTGTCACAGTGTCAAGGAGGATCCTTGGATACAGCTATTTGTGGTCAGTGTAAGGAACGTGTGCATGATACGAATGATGACATTTTATCAGCAAATAAATAAAGGAGAAGCCAAATTCAGGAAGAGACGGAAAGAGCGTGATCCCGTATTGAAAATGATCATGTTTGTCACTAGCTTGTTTCCATAATCACCTCAAACATTATTGCTTTCTGTGGGTTTTGAGTAATGGTTTTCTATTCAAATTGGATGAAGGAATGGGAAGTGTATCGGCTAATGCGTATGTCTTCCCCAGATGAGACTGTTTTTTTCTTAAAATAAAGGTAACAGTCCTCCTCACAAGCTCTTTTTATAAGTGTTATGAAAGGAAAGCTAAAAAATCCCTGGTTTGAGGATCAGATAATGATGCTAGAATTCAATATCTAAATGTTTTTAGGCAGTCTTTGTATCCCCACTTGCAACTCACTTTATCTTGGCGATTAGTAATCTTCTTTTGCATTATTGTAAAAGCAAGGGCCTATTGTTAGTATGCCCTACAGTTAGTAGGACATACTGTGTTACAGAAGGACCTGATTTGGATGTTAGAGCAACCAGCTCACCTTTGGTACATGATTTGAAAGCATTTTCTGAAAAAGGAAAATTTCCATTTTTAAAAGTTGTCATTTTGAAACATGTCTGCAATATCTTAATTTTATCTGTAAAGAAAGAGCCCAAACAATGCTGATGCTATTCTGTCTTATCCTGAATCCTTTTCCTGGCTGCTTTTCAGTGTGGTTGTGACCAACTGAGTTTTATAGTTACATGATCTCCAGGAGTTATGTGTGTTGACTTACGGCGTTTTCTCATGCCAGGAAACAATGTGATGAGAACCATTCATGGGGTGGGAGAGATGATGACCCAGATGGTACTCAGTAGAGGCTCCATCTTCCCCATGAGCGTGCCGGATGTGCCACCCAGCATCCACCCGAGCAAGCAAGGGAGCCCCACCGAGCATGAGGATGTGACTGTGATGGACACCAAGCTGAAGATCATTGAGATTTTGCAGGTGTGTTGCCTAACATAAGCTAGGTGACAAAGATGTAATTTTGCTTATTGGTTTAACTTCTTACCCTTTTTGTTCCAAATCACTGTGTAAATATTCTGAAATGCTATCAATATAATTTTATTTTTTTAAGTTAATGACAAACCTGGTAAAAAATATCACACAGACACTAATGTATGAATCACATTTGTCCATTCCCATTAAATATACTAATGATAATATCTAACAATTGTGGGGTGCTTTCAGGTTGATAAACTGCTTTCATGTGTATTAAAAAAAAATAGTATTGACCCTGATTGAACTTTACCTTCATTTGAGAAAGATTTCAGAGCAAGCAAAGTTATTGATTAGTTTCCAGCTCTTTTCCTATTTTTAATTGAATTGAACATGTGATTCCATATATCTAGATTTATTGTTTTAGCAAGAAAGACAAATAAAATTTTATTTCTTATTAACAAAAATTATTAATCATTGGTTTTGGTATTTTATATGTGACAATCTCTCTCTGTTTTTGTTTCTAAAGGACCAAGGAATAACTAGAAAAAATAACCTAGTCTAATGCCTAATTTTAAGAATTTAAAGGAGATAAATTATTATTTCATTCCCATTGGTTTAGTGAATAGACTTCCCATTACTATAGCTATGAATTCTTAGCAGTTTTTAAGTTTGAAAATAACTTTTATGATACCTTAATTATAGCATTTATTCCAGATTTGGAGAATGGAGTTTGAAGTTTTCAAGTACCTGTTAGGAATCTAGGTACAGTTTACTGTGTCTTTCATCATAATTTAATATAGACTGAGCTACCAGAAGTGGGTTAGTAGTCCTGGAAGGGTCTGTACATTGTTCATTTAAAGTAATTAGATTTATAATCATAAAAGGTTTCACAGTTCCTCTAGGAATTCCAAAGGCTGAATCCTGAGAAATATTGGCAGGCCTCCCAATGCTGTGTTCATGACCCTGAAAAATCGTTTAAAGTTTTCCTGTTCTTAAACTGAGAAAGGTAGCGATCACCTGACCCATGGACCTACTGAGCGCCAGCTTACCATCACCCGACTCATGGGACAAACTCTAAAATATGTGACCTCATTTTAGCCCACATTTACAGAAAAAAAAGCATTAGAAAAACAATCTCCAGCAGCTAAAAAATGATAAGATGGAGCTTCTACGGCTCAGCAGTCCGGGGCTGATTCATTTCTGCAGCGTCTCCTTGAGCCGCTGTTCACTCTGATTTTCTTTTCTTTTCTTTTTTTTCTTTTGAGACAAGAGTCTGGTTGTGTCTCCCAGGCTGGAGTGCAGTGGCGCGATCTTGGCTCACTGCAAGCTCCGCCTCCCGGGTTCACGCCATTCTCCTGCCTCAGCCTCCCCAGTAGCCGGGAACTACAGACGCCCGCCACCACGCCTGGCTAATTTTTTTTGCATTTTTTAGTAGAGACGGGGTTTCACCGTGTTAGCCAGGATGGTCTCGATCTCCTGACCTCATGATCCACCCACCTCGACCTCCCAAAGTGCTGGGATTACAAGTGTGAGCCACCATGCCTGGCCTCACTCTGATTTTCTATCCCTGTGTCTGGGCCAGCTTCACCGTGCGTATGTCTCTGGGTACTGTTTCTGAATGTGTCTTTCTTGGAATGGCTCTTCAAGAATTTCTTTGTAACCCCACTCCTTGGTGCTACAAGGACTTCAAGGTCCTGTGCCTTGTGCCAGCTCCTCTCTTCCCCCTGGGTCTTCTTTTTTTTTTCCCCATCACTTTGTGTATCTCTCTCATTCTCTCTCTCTTCATTTCTCTCTCATTCTCTCTCTCTTCATTTCTCTCTCATTCTCTCTCTCTTCATTTCTCTCTCATTCTCTGTCTCTCTCTTCCTGGCCCTCTCTTAATTCTTTTTCTCTGCCTTTGTTTTTATCCTTCCCTTTCCTCCTTTCTTTCTACTTTCCACTTGTTTTTCCTGATTAGGCATATTAGAGAATGAAAGTTTTAATTTTGATTGTATTTATGGAATACAGTGCTGCATGTAAACATCATCAACTGAAAGTTAGTGTTTCATTTGTTTATGATTTATCCTTTACTTTTAAAAATAGGATTTTAAACACCCTTCCATGTGAAGCATCTGCAGTCCAGCTCTGCCCCCTGCCTTCTGCTCCTGGCTACCAAATCCCATGCCCTTTCTCAGTCCTCTTTCCCCATGGGCTGTCTCCTGCTCTGCAAATCCCTTTGCTACCAAGAATCAGTTCAACCAATATGTGTTCCAGCCCTCAGCACACGTTCTTAAGAGTCTCTGGCGTTTGTTTTCCCCTCTAGACTGTAAGCTCTTCAAAGGCAGGACTGAGATCCTTGGCACCTTTTTATGCCCTTAGTGCCTTCTTCAATACCTTGTTTAACACATGTCTGGTGAATTAACCAGCTGAGGACAGCTGACATGGAGGATGTTTCCATAAAAAGCATAAAAGTCTAGCAAAGGCTGGGTGGGTGGGGGGAGGAGAGAGACAGAGAGAGAAAGAGAGAGAGAGAGAGAGAGACTGAGACAGACAGAGGATAGAGAAAGGGAGGGAGGGAGGAAAGGAGGGAGATTGATTCAGATTGCGACTGGGGAACCAGTGAAAGCTGCATTAAAAAAGAATTTAAACTGGACTTGGAGGATTTTTTTTTTTTTGAGACAGGGTCTTACCGTGTCACCCAGGCAGGAATGCAGTGGCACAGTCTTGGCTCACTGCAGCCTTGACCTCGTGGGTTCAAATGTTCTCCCACCTCAGCATCCATGGTAGCTGGGATTACAGGCACGCACCATCATGCCTGGCTAATTTGTTGTGTTTTTGTAGAGATGGGGCTTCGCCATGTTGCCCAGGCTGGTCTTGAACTCCTGGGGTCAAGCAATCCCTCTGTCTCAGCCTCCCAAAGTGCTGGGATTACAGCCATGAGCCACTGCCCCTGAGAGAGGATATCTTAAAATGTAATTATTATGAAGTGGAGGAGAATATTCAAAGTAAAGTGGACACTGTGAGCACCTGTGCGGAGGCAAGAGTGGAAGTGCCGGCACTCCAGTGCTGTTAGAATGGGAGAGAGGATGAAAGAAGGGGCGTAGGAGGAGGAAGGGATAGGACACAGGTGGTATATATAGAGATAAAGTTAGATGTTACTATGAAATGCCAATCTTCCTAAAACTTGGGTGACCACATTGTTTACTGTCCAAGTACGACACTTTTGAGAATGTAGGGGCAGCATTAATAATTATGCTGAAACAAAAGGTTAAACAGGGCCTATCTCAGGCAGACAGGGACAGACGGTACCTGTGTAAAAACCTCTCCTTTGATCTGCAGCACATCCCAGCTTTTTCTTCTTTGATTTCTGTTGTATTTAGACCACATGATTTAGCTCTCAATAGTTTCCTGATTACGCTAACAGTGCTGTATTTTTTTCCCGACTCGACTATTGGCTTTTTGAGGGCAGTAGGCTTCACGTGTTTGCATTCCTGTGGCACCTAGCACAGTCTGGAGCCTTGCTAGGTACTTAGTTTCTGTCCATGCATCCATGAATGAGAACAATGACAGCAACCCAAACTCAAGGAAACACAAACACCAGTGAGGAAAATCCATGGTATATAGACGCTGTTCCTTAAACTGTCCTTTTAGAACCTGGCTTTAGGACTGATCATGGTATGGTCACAGTCATACTATTGTAGCTGAATTATTGCCCTACTGTGTAAGAATGAGGGTCGCACCTCCAACAGTCTCCTCCCAGAGACAATGGCACTCTGCAAAATGTTCAGTAAAATGACGTCGTCATTACCTCTTCATCCAGACTCCCACGATGCCTCTAGCTGGAATATTCGGAGAGCAATCATAGGGAGTCAAATGTTCTTTCCAAATATTGCTTTGGGATTTTACTGACATTAGCTAGTAGAAATGAATTCCCTTGCCTAGTCATTGCTGACAAACATGTGGCAACTGGTGTTAAAAGTTTCTAACTAGTTCCTTTGAAAGGTTGGTATGTCCGCTGTTACTGGTGTGTTGTGAACTGCATTTTTAAATACTATACTAATGAAAGAAATTTGTGTTGTTCTTAATGTTTCTTATAGTTTATCCTGAGTGTCAGACTAGATTATAGGATATCATATATGCTGTCAATATATAAGAAGGAGTTTGGAGAGGACAATGACAACACGGAGGCATCTGCCAATGGATCTCCAGACACCTTACTACCATCAGGTATCTTTTCGTGACAATATTTACTCTTTGTATTTTGTTTTTCTGAGAACTTGAAAGTACCTATCATATTTTGAAACATAATTATATTTTTTGTGCTTTTATTTTTTATTTTTTTATTATGCTTTAAGTTCTGGGATACATGTGCAGAACGTGCAGGTTTGTTACATAGGTATACACGTGCCATGTTGGTTTGCTGCACCCAGCAACCCATCATCTACATTTGGTATTTCTCCTAATGCTGTCACTCCCCTGGCCCCCCACCCACCGACAGGCCCTGGTGTGTGATGCTCCCCTCCCTGTGTCCATGTGTTCTTATTGTTCAACTCCCACTTATGAGTGAGAACATGCAGTGTTTGGTTTTCTGTTCCTGTGTTAGTTTGCTGAGAATGATGGTTTCCAGCTTCATCATATTTTTACGAGACAAAAATGTAGATATAATCTCCACTAACGACATCAAAGAACTGAGACAGATTGTGAAATAACTCTCCTAGAATGGTGTGGAGGGTGTTTGCTGTCGTTTATTGCTAACCCCTATGAATGCCTTTTCCCTTGTAATCTTCAGGACTTGGACATACTGTTTATTGTGCCATTTTACAGAGGAGAAAACCAAGGTCAGAAAGGTTAAGTTACTTGCCAAAGGTCCTGAAAGTAGTGGCACAAGGATTCTCTCTGAGGTCTCTCCAGCTCCAGAGTCCAAATCTTTTCAGCATCATGATGTTTTGGTGAAAATCCAAGAGAAGTTTTTCTGCCTGGGTCAAAGAGCAGTGTGAAATGTAGTTATCAGAAGGATAGGTGTTTTGAAGAGAAGCCATTGCCCGATCCAAGAATAAGGACATGGCATTCCCCAAAGACCTGAATGTGGTTGTTGGTCTCATTTTGTGTGTGTGGATTTTTTTTTTTTAATTTACTTTGTATGGTTATAAACTGGAACTATATTTCAATTTTCATATTTAAAAAGTGTAAAAATGAAGCTAATTTATCTCTGAGCATTGGAACATAACAAAAGAGCACAACTATGATTGTGAAAGTTTTGTGACTATTGAAAGAACTTTAGAAAAACTAAGAAATATTAAATTACCTTTTTTGTTTTGGACAGGTCAGGCCAAGTCATTATAGGCTGAAAAGTATGTCTTATTGAAGATTTAGCCTGCTAATGGAATTCTTTTCCTGAGAATAGGATTTGTACACAGATATGAAACTTCCTTCTAACTGCCACCACTGTGACATTAGGAACTCTTCCCTCTTCTTCGTCCATCAATCAGTTAGGAATGATTCAGTGATTACAAGCATGTAGTTAAAATGGGTACTAGACCAACTGTCCTGCTGTCTGAATCATTAGTCCCGTCAAAAGGCAGCATGACTCTGCAGAAGGACTTGAGCTTGCCTAAGCAAGACTACTCTTCTGGCACGTTTGCAATGGTGTTGTTTTTCTGCTTCTCGGAAGTGTAGAACCCCAAAGGGCTATTTCCAGGAATGATATGGCAGAACCAGAAAGTCTTGCTGGCGGTTGCATTGACAGTAGCATAAAAGTTATTGACTCCCAGAGGCCTGGCTTCTGGAAACATGAGCTTTAAGTGTCAGTAAAGTACCAGAGGGAAAGTCTAGGGGCACCCCAGAAAACCTCTTCTCTCTACCTGATCTCTTTCCTTTTTTTGTACCAGTAAGGGATACCCTTCTGGGGAGAATTATTTTTCCATTTTTGTATCTTACTGTGTTTCTTTTTATGCTTTGGAGATGAGAAATAAGTGGTGTATTTTATCATTTAAACATGTTACCTTGGCCAGGTATGGTGGCTCATGCCTGTAATCCCAACACTTTGGGAGGCTGAGGGGGGGGCAGATTGGTTGAACCCAGGAGTTTGAGACCAGACTGGGCAACATGGCGAAACCCTGTCTCTACAAAAAAATACAAAAAAAATTAGCCAATAGTAGAGGCGCATGCCTTTGGTCCCAGCTACTCAAGAGGCTGAGGCAGGAGGATTGCTTGAGCCTGGAAGGTCGAGGCTGCAGTGAGTTGAAGTTGTGCCACTGCACGCCAGCCTGGGCAACAGAACGAGACCCTGTTTCAATAACAAACAAACACACAAAAAACCGCATGTTATCTTAGTAAAGTTGTCTTCAAAATGTTAGTGATGTGGGACAGTAAGGAATCATGATTGGTTCACATAGAAAAAAAAATGCCCTTTCCCACAAGAAAAAGGGATGGCATTTTAGTAATAGTCAGCTTAGGTAAAAAGACCATGGTGTTTGGAAATAATCATTTAATAACAAGGCTCATTGTATGTATATTTTAATTCTTTAAAGAATTATCCTCCCATGTTATCACTCATTTAAATTATATGTAAGTATGTGCATACATATGTATATATGATCTATATATACACACACACTTCTCTAGATAAGAGGCACCTTTGTAACTGGTGCTTTCTGATCTTTTAGACATATTTTTTATTACAGCAATACATTAGTTTAAAACAGTTTACATTTAAAAATTACATTGATGTCTTAGTGGAACTATATTGTGATTTTTTTCAAACTGTTAATTGACTTAAATTCTTTTAATTTTTCATTTTTGTGGGTACATAGTTGATGTACATATTTGTGGGGTATATGGAGTATTTTGATACAGGTATACAATGTGTTAATAATCATATCAGGATAAATGAGGTATCCATCACCTCAAGCATGTATCTTTTGTGTTACAAATAATCCAATTATAGTCTTTTAGTTATTAAAAAATGTACAACAAATTCTTATTGACTATAGTCACTCTGTATACTAGATCTTATTCATTCTGTTGTACTATATTTTTGTAACCATTAACCATCCCCACTCCGCCCACCCCACTACCTTTTCCAGCCTCTTGTAACTATTATTCTACTCTCTATCTCCATGAGTTCAATTGTTTTAATTTTTAGCTCCCACAAATGAGTAAGAACATGAGGAGTTTGTCTTTCTGTGCCTGGCTAATTTCATTTAACATAATGACCTCCAGTTCCATCCATGTTGTTGCAGATGACAGGATCTCATTCTTTTTTTTAATGGCTGAATAGTACACCATTGTGTCTGTGTACCACACTTCTTTATCCATTTGTCTGTTGATGGACACTTAGGTTGATTCCAAATCTTAGCTATTGTAAATAGCGCTGCAGTAAACATGGGAAGGCAGATATCTCTTTGACATACAAATTTCCTTTCTTTTGTATATACACCCAGCAGCGGAATTACTGGATCATATGGTAGCTCAATTTTTAGTTTTTTTTTGAGAAACCTCCAAACTGTTCTCCATAACAGTTGTATTAACTTACATTCCCACCAACAGTGTATGAGGGTTCCCTTGTCTCCAAATTCTCACCAGCATTTGTCACTGCCTCTCTTTTGGGTAAAAGCCATTTTAACTGGGGTGAGATAGTATCTCATTGTAGTTTTGATTTGCATTTCTCTTGTGGTCAATGATGCTGAGCACCTTTTCATAAACCTGTTTGCCATCTGTATGTTTTCTTTTGAGAAATGTCTATTCAGATCTTTTGCCCATTTTAAAATCAGATTATTAGTGTTAATTGACTTTTGGTAGAAAAAAGAAATTAAGACAAAAATATTTTCACATCAGTTGATATTAATATGACTATTATGGCTCCTAATTAAAATACGATAAAGAAGAGATTTTACCATTTATCTTTGCAGCTATTGTTCCTGATATAGATGAAATTGCAGCTCAGGCAGAAACTATGTTTGCGGGAAGGTATAGTAACATTTATGTATCTTTATCTTACTTGTGAATAAGATTTTACTTAGAATTCTATTGATACTTTGATATTGTTCACTCTATATCTATTTATTTTCAGACCCTCTATTGTTGCTAACATAATTTCTGCCAGAAATGAAGCTGCTAATTTACTCTAGAGGAGAAAGCATAGCTTTTCTTTAGGTCAGGTAAAAAAAAGGACAAGAGAGATGAGATCAGTGTATTGAACTTTCCTCTGAATTCTTTGCTTTTCTTTCCTCAAATAATGACAGCCCAAGAATGCCCTTTAACTCCCCTGGTATAAATATCACTGAGTCTTGTAAAACATTGCTTCTCTGAATCTTAGATATTTGAGGCAAGAAAGTAACTTCTTTAATGTTATCATTAACTTTATATGTGAGAAATAAAGCTATTTTCTGCCAATTGGAAATACCCATGATTAAATAAAACAAGACACCTTTGACATGACTAGCCTCCTTTGCCATCAGGAATCCTGTCATTTATTGTTTTAATATTGTTTCTTTCTTCTTCAGAAATGAAGTTAATGGCGATCAAAAAGAAAAATTAAAATGTTTAAGCTACAAATTATTAAGCTTCTGTTGCTCATTTTTATTACAGACTTGACATGACAACCTAAAAACAGTCTGTACAGTAGTCTTTCCTTATCTGCTAGGGATACATTCCAGGACCCCCAGTGGATGCCTGAAACCACAGCTAGTACCAAACCCTGTATACACTGTGTTTTTTCCTATATATACATGCGTATGTTAAAATTTAATATATAAATTAGGCATACTAAGAGATTAACAACATAACTAATAATAAAACAATTATAACAATATGCCAGCATCACCACTCTTGCACTTTGGGGCCATTTTTAAGTAAAATAAGGGTTACCTGAACAAGCACTGTGACCCTACAGCAGTCACCTGATGACTGAGATGGCTGCTAAGCGACTAATGAGGGGGGAACACATACAGCGTGGAGATGCTGGCAAAGGGATGATTCATGTCCCAAACGGGACAGGCAGGATGGCACAAAATTTAGAACTCGTGAATTATTTATTTCTGAAGTCTTCCATTTCATATTTTAGGACCATGGTTGACCATGGGCAACTGAAACCACAGAAAGTATAACCACAGATAGAGTTGGGGAGGGTAGTGGGGACGACTACACTAAGCATCTTATTGCAGTTTTTATTGTTGTCATTGGAAAGACGAACAAGAATTAAGAATTAGGGGCACCAAGAAAGGATTTCTATCTCTAGTGAACATTTAGTTTAGTTTTTATATTATAGTACCAGTTTTTGTTGTTGTATTTTCCTATTGAAGAATTTCATTATTCCCAAGGAGAATGAACCAGTATATGGTTTCACCTTGAAATAGACGGACCTTTTGTTCCAGTGGAACCTCATCCAGAGTCCTCGTACGCCACACCTGTGGCTGCTCTGGTGATGGTTCACGCACATGTGTGCTGACCTCCCCCACTCCTCCCCATCTGTCATGTAGGGGGTCTGCAGGGCCCCAGGGGAAATCAGTCATTGGTGTACATCCAGCCTAGCACAGCTCCTCCCATAAATGCTTTTGGATTGACGCAGATGCCCATCTTTTATCTATGCCAAGGTGACCAACTCATCCCAGTTTGCCTAGGAACCCCTGAGTCTTGGATAAACCAGGATGTTTGATCACCCCTGCTTTCATGGACAGACACACGCTTTTCTTTATGATTATTTCCTCATCAGTTACATGAGGAAAACAAAGAAAATGTTTGCCTGTTCACTTCCTAATTTGGAAAAACAAATGATATACCTCTGAGAATATGTATACAATTCTAATACTGAAGTGTAGATGTTATATAAATAGGAGTCACTTTAGAAATGTTTTTGGTTTTATAGAAAGGAAAAAAACCCAGTTCAACTTGACGATGAAGGAGGCAGGACGTTTTTACGGGTCCTCATTCATCTGATCATGCACGACTACCCGCCTTTGCTGTCTGGAGCCCTGCAGCTGTTGTTTAAGCACTTCAGCCAGAGGGCGGAGGTTTTACAGGCATTTAAGCAGGTAAGATTGAAGAGCCCTCAATGCATCCACAGCAAAAGCTCTGAAAGCGTTAATAACATCCAACCTGACTTCATGGCTGCAGAGGTAATGACACTGTGTGGCTTTTCCTGGAGACACTTTCTATTTTTAAACAGAGATAAGGCCTTGTCTATGCCAGGACGTGATCTATTTAGAAGGTATTCCCCACAAGTGATTTTTTAGTTAATGTCTTTAAAACAAATGAAAGGCACCAAGATTTAGGAAGGCACTGGGAGATAATAATATGTTAGGAATTTTGTTATCACTGCTATTATTTTATCCTTAAATTTTACTGATGAATTTGGATAGGAGCACCAATAGCCCTGAAATAATTATTTTATGATTGAAAACTGCATACATCCAAAAAAAAGGAACTGTTATGGATCTAATCTTTTTATTTGTGGTCTTTGAATAAAACATCAATCTTAAGATTATTAATTAGTAATACATAAGTGCTTACACATATTTCACTATTTAACATAATAGGGTATTGATCATTTGGGCAGTTTTACAGGAATACGTTAAAAGAATATAAAATAAAAGGATAGTTATACATCAAATACATATATGTTTATGTCACATAATACATGTAAATTATAAGAAAATAAAAACTTGTATGATGAGGTTTAGATTGTATCTATTGATATTTTCTCCCACTTGTTTTTGTTTCTGCCTCTTTTCAAACAGAGTCTCAGAAAAAGTAACTTCAGCAGTGAAATTAAAGTTAGAGTATCTTTTAATCTTAAATCACTTTGAAAAGTTTTGCTAGGGCTCACTTAAAAAAATTATAATATGTGAAAATACTGGTTAAGGGTTCACACTTACTTCTAGGTAGGTTTTCATGGTCAATATACATCTAAAATATTCATAAATATTCTAGAAATAGTGAACTTCAACTAAGAGACTGAAATTCTTCTGTTTTAGGTGCAATTACTGGTGTCTAATCAAGACGTAGATAACTACAAGCAAATCAAGGCAGATCTAGACCAGCTTCGACTGACAGTAGAAAAGTCTGAGCTATGGGTTGAGAAGAGCAGCAACTATGAGAATGGAGAAATAGGGGAAAGTCAAGTGAAAGGTGGTGAAGAGCCAATTGAGGTTCGTTTCAAGATCTATTTTGAAATACTCCAAATGATATCTTTTAAGTCAGATATGTAACCACATGCTGTACAATCAAAATTGTTCATAAAGAAAAATTCTGTTATGAGCAACAGAGCACAAAATTTTCAGTTGCTAAGTTGTCAATTAACTCCGTAAACTGGGCCGGGCGCGGTGGCTCACGCTTGTAATCCCAGCACTTTGGGAAGCCGAGGCGGGCGGATCACGAGGTCGGGAGATCGAGACCATGGTGAAACCCCGTCTCTACTAAAAATACAAAAAATTAGCTGGGCGTGGTGGCGGGCGCCTGTAGTCCCAGCTACTCGGAGAGGCTGAGCCAGGAGAATGGCGTGAACCCGGGAGGTGGAGCTTGCAGTGAGCCGAGATTGTGCCACTGCACTCCAGCCTGGGCGACAGAGCGAGACTCTGTCTCAAAAAAAAAAAACAAAAAAAACAAAAAAAAACAACTCCGTAAACTGTCACTTTGTTTAGCTCTTATAAATTTCTATCACTTCTTACCTCATCTATCTAGTGTTTTACTCTTTGTCATTTCCATGGTAAATTCTATAATTCAGCAATCAGGAAAATAGGAAGGAGTGGAAGGAGAAAAAAGGAGTGGACCCTAAACTGAGACTTGTAGGGAGAGGTGAATTTTTGTGGACCCTTTTGCTGTCGCCATTTTTTTGCCAAGCAGTAATTCATTCCTATCATTATGCATATCCTTATATAATATATAAAAATATCTAAATGGAAGACCAATATGCTTTATTGCCAGTATGAAAATACCAAAAATCTAAAGAGTGACTGTCATCTTCTGTTGTATTGGCTTTTTTACTGTGTTAATTAGTTGCTGTTTTCACATTTCACTAAGTACATATGACCACTTAAAAAATGTTAAATACTGCTTTAGTAGTCATGCTTAGATAAAGCACACTAGTACCAACATCATAATTGTTAATACAAAAAGTTTTGTAAATGCCTGTCTGGTGTTTTATATAGTTGTTTTTTAATCTGCAGGCATATAAACCATTTTGATGGGTTTACCTGCTTTAGCTTTTGTATTTGTTGGAGTACCCAAAATATTGTGAAGTGAAAAGTGAAAACAGAGCAAGAGATAATTAATCAAAATGCTTCTGAAATGCTCTGGAAGTTTGGGACAAAATACTGGAACGTGGGCTTCATTGCATACTTATGTCTACTAGGATTTCCTTTGCTGCCCTTGCAGCCACAAGTAGATGCCCTTTGTTTCCCTTTTGGCTTTTAAGTTCCACATGAGTTTATCTCATTGGCAGAAGTTGAATTGAATTTAGAACTTCAGCTACAGGGGAATTTGAGAAACCAGCTCTGTGATACAGAGGGACCCTGAGGGGTGGGAATGCTTGCTGAATGCCAGGTAATAATGTGCATCATAGAAAGGACAATGCGTAGGTTATTAGCATGGGTTTGGGATCAGATGCCCCAGAATTTGCCACTTGGTGTATGCGTGACTTTGAGCAACTTATTTTCATTCTCTAAGTTTTATTTTTATTGACTATCAAATGGACATCATCATGGTAATTAGCTCCTGGAATTGCTGTAAATATTAAATGAGGAAACCATATGTACGTGGTAAGTGTGTCAGTTACTATGGCTTCAGTGGGAAAATATGAGCAACATGAAAATATATACGATAAAATGACATATTACTTACCAACGAGTCAAGAAGTAAGACTCCAGCTTTCATTCCTTGCCTCAGTGTTGTCATCATGGATCAGTTGGCTTAGTTTTGAAACCAGTCTTTCTCCTGACGGCATCATGGCAGTAGCATTCTAGAAACCACATCTGTGCACAACAACATCAAGAAAGAGTATCTGTTTCTGGGTCTCCTGTTTAGGGGCAAGGAAACCTTTCCTAGACAGCCCTCACCTTATTTCATGTCTCTTTGGCCAGAACAGGGCCAGATGTTAAAACTCTACACCAGTGGAGTACAGGATTAGTTTAGATTAAGTAAAAGATGTCGCTCAAGCTAGGATACACCACCCTGAATTACATGGGAGAATGATAGATGGCCGAACAAAATTGGATTCTTCTAGCAGGGAAGAATAAGAAAGAATGTTGGTTAGCAACCAACAGTGTTTTTCAACATTAGCTTTCAGTCAGTGTTTGTTGTAATCATTGTTTTTCTGTGTAACACACTGTGTTGTTTACTATGGTGGATATGGAATTATGAAATTTTAGAGTTACAAGATACTTGTAGGGATAATCACCTCCAGTTCCCTATGTGATATATGTGTTCTCTATCTCTAAATATCTCACCTGAGTGACATTATTTCTTTAAACAAAGCAAACTTCTGTAGCTGGAAATTCAGTACCACCTGAGGTAGCATATTCTGTTGATATTAAGGTACAGCTTAAGAAATAGAGTATTGCCAGTAAGAAGTTGATGTGCTCCCTCCCTATATAACAGAGGAAACCACTATCATTAATTTATTTTAACATTTTCCTTGCTTAGTAGTTTTACCATGTGTCTGTATTTCTAAAACATAAGAAATATATGAGGAATATTTATTTAGCCTATTTTGTGCATGGTTTTCATTGTTCATCCTTGCTGATGTATAACTGCAACTCATTCATTTTCTCTGATATATATTGTTACATTTATGCACATGTTTATCCAGTTAGCTGTGGATGGACATTTCGGCTCTTCCTGGTTTTGGTGTTTTAAAATAAAATTTGCTACTAAAAGCAGTGCTGCTGTGAAAGCTCTTGTATGTCACCTGGTGCACATGTTCGGGAGATTTTTCGGGATAGCTACATAGGAGTAACACATGCAGTATGTTCCCCTCTACCAGACAATGCCAGTTGTTTTCCCTCCACTAGTGTATGAGTGTTCTCCTAGCTCCCCATCCTTATGATGGGTGTTTTTCTCACTTTCCCACTTTTGATGATTGAGTACACTTGATATATTATCTCCGCTGTGATTTTCATTTTGCTGAATTAGTTATGAGGTTGAGTTTTTTTATGTTTATTTGCCATTTTACTTCCTCTTCTGGTTTAGATAAAGCTAAATTCTATACAGGCAAATAGTTAAGTCCTAGCAATTCATGTGTACTTACTAGTAAGGTTAAAAATATTTGTTCACTTCAGGTAATGCTGTAAGTTCAAACTTGAACATGATATTTTATTTCTTTTTCTTGCTTTGTTGTGTTCGTAGGATTTTCTAGTGCAAGGTAAAATAGAAGTGGTAATAATGGGCATCACTGTCTTATTTCTGATTTTAAAGGGAATGGTTCTAATATTTCACTATTGAACATAATGTTTACTGTACATTCTTTTATAGATACCCTTTATGGAGGAGCACATTCTCTTCCTAGTTTACTTTTTGAAAACTACAAATGGTTATTGACTTTAATTAAATGTAATTTACACATCTATTAAGATTATATTATTTTTTATTTAATCTGTTCACCTAAATAACATAAATCTTAAATAGAGCTTCTACCATAGTAACTTTGCATTCTAGATTTAAAATATCTTGGTGATTTGTTTTTACATTGCTAGATTCTGTTTGCTAATACTTTGTGTAGAATTTTACATCTCTATTGCTGGTGAAATTAGCCTGTAATTTATTTTTCCTTCCTTTCCTTCCTTCCTTCCTTCCTTCCTTCCTTCCTTCCTTCCTTCCTTCCTTCCTTCCTTCCCTCCCTCCCTCCTTCCTTTCCTCTTTCCTTCCCTCCTTCCTTCCCTCCCTCCCTCCTTCTCTCCTTCTTTCCCTCCTTCCCTCCCTCTCCCCCTTCCTCCTTCCCTCCTTCTTTCTCTCCTTCCCTCCTTCCCTCCCTCCTTCTTCCTTCCCTCCTTCCCCCCTCCCTCCTTTCCTCCTTCCTTCCCTCCTTTCTTCCCTCCCTCCCTCCTTTCTTTTCTTTTTTATTTCCTTTTCTTTTTCTCTTTTCTTTTCTTTCTTTCACTGTTCCTATCAAGCAATAGTATTGAGGCTACACTAGTCCCATAAAATGAGCTATAGAATATTCCTTTTTCTTTGTATAAAATTAGAAGGATCTGTTCATAAATGTTTGGTAAAACCTGTCTGCAAAACTGTCTGGACATGATATTTACATTGGGGGAAGATTTTGACTAGTGATTCAATTTTTTAATGGTTATAAATTCATTCAAATTTTCCATTTTGAGTTAATTTGTTGTGCATTTTTCTAGCCATATATTGAAATCTTCGAATTTATTGGCATAAATTTGTTCATATTCTTTTGCTATCTTTTAAATTTCTGCTGTATTCATAGCTTTGTATGCCTTTTTCATTCTTTATATGTTTTGCTATGGCTCTGTTCTTTTCTCTAGCTCTATCCAGCTCAATCTTTCCAGAGTTTTATGTACAGTTTACCCTTGAACAGTGTTTGGGGGATGGTCAGGGGTGCTACCCTCCCTCACAGTTGAAAATTTGTTTATAACTTCTGACTCCCTCAAAACTTAAGTACTGACAGCCTACTGTTGACTGGAAGCGTTACTGATAACACAGACAGTCAATTAACATATATTTTCTGTGTTGTGTGAATTACGTAGTGTATTTTTACAATAAAATAAGCTAGAGAAAAGAAAATGTTAAGAAAATTATAAGGAAGAGAAAATATGTTTACTGTCTATTAACTGGAAATGGATCATCATAAAGGTCTTCATCCTCATCACCTTCATGTTGAGGAGATTCAGGAGGAGGAGGAAGAGGGAGGGTTGGTCTTGCTGTCTCAAGGGGGGCAGAGGTAAAAGAAAATCTGTGTGTAAGTGGACCTGCACAGTTCAAATTCATGTCGTTCAAGGTCACCTGAATTTTACTCATCTCTTAAATATAGTCTGTTTTGGGGCTTGTTGAGATTCTGGATTTGTTTGCTATTTTATTATACTTATCCTACTATATTGTTTTATGTTGACAGACTTTTTGATTTAAAAAAAATTGGTGGTATAATTTCCTTCAAAGGAGCTGCATTCCCTGAGTTTTGACAAATGATATTTTTATTATTTTTCAATATTAGATATTAAAAATTTTTCCATTGTGAGTTCTTTGTCTTAGAATTACTTGGAAGTGAGTTTTTAAATTTCCACATGCGGCCAGGCATGGTGGCTCACGCCTGTAATCGCAGCACTTTGGGACAAGGCTGAGGTGGGCAGATCACAAGGTCAGGAGATCGAGACCATCCTGGCTAACACGGTGAAACCCTGTCTCTACTAAAAATACAAAAAATTACCCTGGTGTGGTGGCGGGTGCCTGTAGTCCCAGCTACTCAGGAGGATGAGGCAGGAGAATGGCGTGAACCCGGGAGGCAGAGCTTGCAGTGAGCTGAGATTGCACCACTGCACTCCAGCCTGGGCGACAGAGCGAGACTCCATCTAAAAAAAAAAAAAATAAAAAAAAAATAAATAAATAGATAAATAAATTTCCACATGCATAGGCAAAATTTACCTTTTTTGTTAATTGAATTCTTAATTAACTTATGACAAGATAATTTCGTTATTATGATATCATTTCTCCAAAATTCATTGAGGTTTGCTTTTTGACCTGTTGTACATTCAGGTTTTGTAATTGTCCAATGTGGCTTGAGAAGAATGTGAATGGGTGTAGGATTCTTAATAGATGACTGGCAAATCAAGCTTATTAATTGTGTTTAAATAATATATTTAATAATATTTGTATTTTCTTGACATATCAATAAGTGAGATTTGTTGACATTTCACACTACAATGGTAGGTTTATAATTTCCCCTTGCACTTCTATTAATTTTTACTCCATGTGTTTTGAGACTATGTCATTAGATGCCTGTAAATTTGAAATTATTATATTTTTACTGCAGAACAAAAAAGTTTATTAACTGTGAATTATTTCCCCTCACTTCTGATTATTTTATCCCATGTCTTCTGGCTTCCATTGCTGCTGTTGAGAAGTTTGCTCTGTTAAATAGTGGTACTTTAACTAAAGTTCATGTTAAACTTTATTAGTGAATATATTACTATATAGTACATATCTGTTCATTTCCTTTTTGTATTTTCTCTACCTGTGACTTTGTATGGCATATGGATAATTTTTTTAGACTCATCTGAGTCTCTCTTCAAGTCTGTCTTCTTTGCAGTTTTCTCTACCAATTTACTTTTACACTTCAGCCACTATATTTTTTTCATACCTGAAATTTCATTTTTTTCAAACCTGAAATTTGAGTTTTTTCAAATATATTTGGTCATTTTTGATCATGCTTTGTTGTTTCCTAATTTTTGTGATTCCCTATGGCTGTTTTATGGTCTGTATGTAGTAACTCGGAGATCCGATGTACTTGAGATTTTCTTGTTATTCTCACTCATGTTGTGTTTCATTATATTTTTGATCATCTTTGATTATGCGCTCATATCTTTTTTCAAATTGACTTCATTTTTAGAGCAGTTTTAGGTTTAGAGAAAAATTACACAGAAAGCACAGAGTTCCCATATAGTCCCTCTTCTTCTCTCTCTTTTTCTCTGATTGTTAACATCTAGAATAAGTGTGGTACATTCATTATAATTGATAAGCCAATATTGACACAGTATTTTTAAACTAAAATCCGTAATTTATTAAGATTCATTCTTTGTGTTGTTTAGTTATGGGTTTTGACAAATGCATAATGTCATGTATCCACCATTGCAGTGTCAAACAGAATAGCTTCATTGCTGTAAAAATTCTCTGTGCTTCACCTATTTGTCTCTCCCTCTGAACCCCTGAGTCCCTGGCAACCACTGATTTTTTTTCTCTGTAGTTTTGCCTTTTCCGGAATTTCATATAATTGGAATTATATAGTATGTAGCTTTTCCAGACTGGTTTCTTTTACTTAGCAGTATATGTTTAAGTTCTTCTACGTCCTTCTGCAGTTTAATGCCTCATTTTTTGTTATTGCTGAATAGTAGTCCCTTGTATTGTTTATCCATTCACCTATTGAAGGACATCTTGGTTGCTTCCAAATTTTGGCAATTATGAATAAAGCTGCTATAAACATTTGGGTGCGGGTTTTGAGCTCTTATCTTTTGACCTTAGTCCTGGGGTTGACATAGGGTATGTTTTCCTCCTTAGAGTATTTGTGATTGCCTTTGCCTGTTGCCAGGGGGCGCTGCTAGCCTGAGACCACATTACTCCCTTCCTATATACCTATTTTAAGGCAGGAGTTTTGGGTTTAGCTCCCCAAACTAGACACTTGCTCAGAGTTTCCTTAGTCTTTGGGTTGCAGATCTAGTGTTGTCATTTGCCTTCAGGGAAACTTACCTTGTGCCCTTGTTGCTTAGAGCTCTCTGATCAGGTTTCAGGTTACGTTTTTCCCTTAGAAGATGGAGGGTGGGGTCTCTGGGAGTTGTCCTTTGTTTTCTATGGGCCCAGAAATGTACTTAAAATAGGTTTATATCTAAGATCTAGTTGTTTTGTAATAGGAGGGCTCTTTGCAGTTTTAAGTTGGTCATTCTTGCCAAAGTCTTTGGGATGTATTTACTTCAAGTGTTCAGTGATTTTTTATTGTCATGAACCCACATTCTTTGGAACTTTGTATGTGGAATTCCTCTGAGGTCTGTAGTTAAGGCCTTATTGAGATTTTATTTGCCTCTGTGAAGCACTTTGGGACACTACATTCTGTAACCATATTGAACATACCTTTTGGCTTGGGTCTTTCGGGACCCCTTTAGATTGGACATTCTGGTCCCCACTCTTGAGTGAAAGTGAGCTTGTCTTTGTATATGGGAGCCTCAAGAGAATTTTTTCCCCTCTTTTGCTTTTGATGAGCGCCAAGGCCAAGATAGGAGCCCTTTTGCTCTTCTGTGGGCCATGTCTTTCCCTGGTTTATCATTGTGGGTATCACCCTCAGGTCTTCCTGACTCTATGCCAGGGTCTCTGATCAGACCTTCCATCTTGCATGGGATCTGGATTTTGTTTCCTTTTTACCGTGTGTGTGTGTGTGTGTCTGTGTATGATATAGCAAAACTCAGAATCCAGGTTATTAGGTATGGACTGATGCCCTCAGAGCCAACAATGAGTCTAGTGCTTGATTATTACTCTGAAATTTTTATGTATTTTCAGGGTTTCTGGCCTTGCTACTATAAACAGATATTTTAAATATTTTATCAATCACTTTTAGATGTTATACAGGAGGGATTTCTCTGCACTTTATCATTTTCTGTTTGATAATTCTTAACAAGAGACAACTCTTCTTTGTTTTGAGCCTGTGTATTTGTCTCAATAATATCTGTTCAAACCTATGCTAGGTTTGGGGCAACGTGAACGGTCACACTTAATGAACTGTCATGTTTCTCTAGAGTAAAATCTTTCTTTCAAATGCTGTGTAAAGTGTATATTTCAGTCCCGTTGCTTTCATGCTAACTTGCCTTTGTGCACACTTGAATTTCTCCTTTCCGTTCTTAAAGTTTGATATCTGGACTCAAATCTCATATTCCACTTGCCCTCAATGAACGAACACACTTCATGAACACCCAAAAAACAGAGTGACAAAGTAGTTGATTAAATACTGAACTATGTAGTACAGAAAAAGGCGAGGCCAGCGTGGGCCTGATGACTGAAAGAAGGCCTCACTCCGGATTCTGTGCATAGGCCTATTCTGAAGGATTGGGAGGAGTTAGCTAATGTATTCAAGAATAATGAGAGAAGTAAAGTTCAAGAATAAGCGATTTGTATTTGCAATGACTGGAAACTGGGAGCCTGTGAAGATTCTTGGGTAGGGAGGTGAGCCTACTATTTTGGAAAATTTAGTCTGACAGACTAAATGCTTCAGAAGAACAAGAGGCTGGGTTAGGACACCCATTAAGAGGCTCTTGCACGAATTCAGTTGTGAGCTTCTGAAAGCATGGACTAGTGAGGTAGCAGTAGAAATGTATGCAAATAGGTGGATTGGGAAGCTGGGAGAATGGTACCTATGTAATGGATTAATGTAAGGGGAACAAAAATGAGAAACTATGAAGTTACTAATTTATATACAGCCAAATAATCTGAATTATGCAATAACCCAGCAGCCAAAGATAGTGGCAATGTATTGTAAACAGGATGGAATATATCACAGTATCAATGGAAACAGCCAGTAGCAGGCAGCACACACACTAGCAGGCCAATACAAACAATACTCCTTTGTTGTTCAGTAAATCTTACAAAGGCTGTAAACACAGCATCATCAGCATTGTTCTAAAACAGCTCATAATGGTCTAACTTTGTGCCTGCTTAGATATCAGAAGACCAGATAACTTTAATGTGATTCTTCATTTTGAGAATAAAAAATATCTCCAATAACATAAAAGTGTGAGGGGAAAAAAAGTTTTTTCCCTCAGTGGTAAATTTGGTATACTCTGTTGACAATAAATGTGAATTGATGGTCTGTCTACTAACACTAAAGAATCTCAGTTTATAATCCAAAATTATACCATTACCATGCTTGATCTCTTATAAATAAGGAGAAGGAGATGGATTTGGTTGTCTATTAAGCCTATTGCATCCCTAGAGCCTAGGAGCTTTATTATCTATTGTATATTATAGTGTTTCCCTTTATTAAACTTATCGTCTCTAGCATTAAAAGACTGTACCATCATTTCTGAAAGCTTAAAGGCTAAAATATAACAAGTCGACAATATCAGTAGCATTAGGAGCAATTACTAATTCATCACTTTCAAATATGCGTTGACTTCTAAATATAGGAAGGAGAGATTAACTCAGGAAACCGTATCCGAGTAGGTTAAGTCAGGATTACCCTTTACGTTCATCCACTGCTTTATTTAGGGTTGAGAAGCAGGTCACGTGGGCATTGCAGTGCTTCAAAGGAAAGTTCCTCATGTTGTTTATTTTGATTGTTAACTTTTCTTACAGTGATTTGGTTTCTCTATTTGTGTGTATACCTATATTTATCTCTATATCTATCTACTCACCTATATATGGTTGCCAGCTTCTTTTTCTTTACTTTTTTTTAGAGATGGGTCTCGCTCTGTCACCCAGCTGGAGTGCAGTGGCCCTTTTTAAAAATTTGACTTAGACTGTCACTGATGCAAATTCTCATGCTTAAACTATCAATCTAGTTTTTACTTCAAGGACTATATAGTTCATTTTCAGGTTATTTAATTGGTTCTTTTTCATATCCATCTATTCTAGATTCATATCTGCCTGTTTTTACTTCATAATTATTTTTGTTCTTTTAATGGATGTGTGATGTAAGGAACAGAATTAACTAAAAAATGTCCCTAGGGGCTCACTCTGGGTTGTCTGGACAACGAGGTGGCTGGGACTGTTTTTGCAGATGAGGAGTCCCTTTCTTCCAAGGGGCTGTGTACTGATTTTGGCTTCTCATAGGACCCGTGGCTTTTGCCCCTCAGCAGGAACAATCCAATTTCTATGGGCCATGGGCTAGTGTTCAAAAGATTCCTGTAAACAACAGGCACTGCTTGGTGCTGGAACAGTTTGTGTGTCCCTTTATTGAGAAGGTTACACTCCAACTTGCCCCATAGGTAGTTACTGTGGTGTTGCGGGGAGTGGTTGCTTGGAAATCTAGACCCATACTATTCAGCAGGGCACCCAGCACTCCTGTGCGGGGAGGTGGGAGGAGGGGGAACCTGTGCCTTCTCTTCTCTTGCTGTTGCTTGGCTTGTAGCCTGTCCTTTCCCTGAAAAGGCTATCCTTCATTATCCATGCTGAGTGATGCTGTGACGCCATCCTGAACACTATTGCATGGCACATGGCAACCACAGAGGTACCCACTGGGCATGAGGGATGCTGTTCCTCACTATCTCTATGATTATTTTAAACATACCTACTTACAGAGCCTGTCAGAAAAGCTCTTGTTTAGGTTTCACTGGACATGATATAATGTTATTATTGAGTTTTTTGGTTGACATTTTTAGTATTAATGTTCCTCATAGGAGTTTGAATTATAGTTTGCAGATTTATCTTAATTATTATTTATTAATTATATTACTTTATTAATTATGAAGTAATTCCTTCCTTCCCTCTCTTTCCTTTTCTTCACTGATTTTTCTCTAGTTCTCCCTAGGCACACCTTCCCTATCTGATGGTTTTTCTATTACCTCCACATCTCATTACTTTTTGAAAGCAAAAACTGTATTCCATTCTTTGCCTGCCGCTTCTGATCTTTTTTCCTTTGATGAAGCAAGCAAAGTTGCAAATCCCTCTAGAAGGATATATATTAAGAAGGTTCTCCTTTTCCAAGTGTTGGTATGAGATTCTGTGCAGTGGGAAAATAGTTCTACATAAACTTGTTTCTTCAGCCAAACTTGTGACTGATTGGCTGACTTTTGACAGAATCTGGTAGAATGTCTAACCCTGATGGCCTGGGACAGAAGCAGTCCATGTGTTCTAGACAGAATCTTGCAGCTTGACCTGATGAATCAGGGACACGGTGGTAATTTCATGAAGAGCTTTTATTCATTAGTTTTGGACAGTGCTTTTCTGAATTTTCCTTTTATAGAATCTGTTTTCTTGTCTCCAGTTTCTATTTTTGCCTCAGACCTCATTGTATATTTATTTGTTTATATCGTTATACATATTCCCATACTTATGTCTGAGCTAATTCCACTTAAGGTGATTGTGACAGATGAGTTTCAATTAATAAGCCCCTTCACATGACATACATGTGAAAAATAACTTTTGGTTTATAATAAAATGCTTGTTTTACACATTCTTATCCTATTTGGTTATAATATAAATTCTTAAATGTGACAATTATACTTCCAGAATGTGTTATTTGAATTACTTGGTTATTAGATCCTTTTTTATGAGAATTTTTTCCCTTCTCATTTTCTAACCACATTTAAATTGATACTGTTTTAGTATAAACTTAGTATTTCCCTTCATGCTATAAATAAGTTACTATCTTTTTTCTTTTAACTTTTCCATTTGTTCTTTTTTTTAGACAGGGTCTTGCTCTGTCATTCAGGCTGGAGTGCAGTGGTGCGATCACAGCTCACTGCAGCCTCGACTTCCTAGGCTCCAGCGATCCTCCCTTAGCTTCCCGAGTAGCTGGGACCATATGTGTGCATCACCACGCCTGGCTAATTTTTGTATTTTTTGTAGGGATGGGGTTTCACCATATGGCCCAGGCTGGTCTTGAACTCTTGAGCTCAAGCAACCCACCTGCTTTAGCCTCCCAAAGTGCTGGGATTACAGGTGTGAGCCCCTGCGCCTGTCCTCCACTTCTTCTTAATTCAATACAAGTTGTTAATGAAGATTCTATGTTCCCATATGGTTTCTTTTTTTCAGCAAGTGGCTAACGAGGAAATAATAGTGACTGATTCATTCAAATCAGATAATACATTTGTTTTTAGATCAAGCAACAACATTTCTGTAATGATTTCTTGGGGGAACAAGTGAGTGTAAAAGGCAGTGCTGATTCGTCCCTCTCACACATTTCATACATACACCCTCCTTCTCACAACCACGTCCTGGGTGAGCTATAACCCTATTGTGACTAGGGAAGCTTCCTTCATACAATGTATCAGTATCAAAGTCAGTCTCTAAGGGTTCTATTATGTTGCTGTTTTCACTTCCTATACAGTGCTTTGTATGCTATTCTGTTGACCAAAAGGTTCCCCATGCTTTCTACATTTTATATAATACTGGTTGAGTTTTTAGCCATCCCTGGAGTTACATCAGAAAATTTCTGGGACATATTGCTGTATGATAATAGGTTCCTGATGTGTGTGTGTGTTTTTTTTTTTTTAAATTTAAAAGTAAACTTTAATGTCAAAACTGCAAACTTGGGGAGCGCAGAAAGATCACACACAAAGCTGCCACTTCACACACTTGGAGGGTTGCACAGCGGCCGGGCAGAGGGGCCCCTCACTTCACAGACGGTGGGGCCGCCAGGCAGAGGCGCTCGTCTCTTCCCAGCAAGGCGGCCAAGCAGAAGGACTCCTAACTTCATAGACTGTGGGGCGGCCAGGCAGAGGCGCTCGTCTCTTCCCAGCAAGTAGGGCGGCCAAGCAGGGGTGCTCCTCACTTCACAGACTGGAGGGCGGCCAGGCAGAGGCGTACCTCACTTCACAGACAGTGGGGGGCCCGGGGGAGAGGCGCTCCTCACTTCCCAGACGGTGGGGGGCCCGGGGAGAGGCTCTCCTCACTAGGTTCCTGATGTGTTCTTATGAAAGCAGTTAGTAGTTACATTAAACATTTCCAGTTTTTCCTAATACCTGTCTAAGCAAAGATGCTGCACCCAAGTGGCACGAACTTTTTTTGTTAACTTATTTATCAGAGATGCAGATTGTAAAGGAGATTTGGGTTGTGTACTAGAACATCAGGTTAAACATTATCAAATACTAACTAAAATGACATCAAATGAGTCAGAAAAATGCCATTATTTTATTTATTTATTTAGTTTTTTGAGACAGAGTCTCGCTCTGTCGCCCAGGCTGGAGTGCAGTGGCGCAATCTCGGCTCACTGCAAGCTCCGCCTCCTGGATTCCCGCCATTCTCCTGCCTCAGCCTCCCGAGTAGCTGGGACTACAGGCACCCGCCACCACGCCCGGCTAATTTTTTTGTATTTTTTAGTAGAGACGGGGTTTCACTATGTTAGCCAGGAGGGTCTCAATCTCCTGACCTCATGATCCACCTGCCTCGGCCTCCCAAAGTGCTGGGATTACAGGCGTCAGTCACCGCGCCCGGCCACCATTATTTTATTCGTCTTGGGACAGAGCGAAAGGAAAAAAGGTTTGGGGTAAGGTTATGAATATGTAGGTATTCTCTAGAAGGGTAGAGCTTTGTCCCTGACTTGAGGAAACATCTGGAAGGAAGTTATCTGCAAGTAATGCTGGTCACAGCCTCTTCTGCCCATTGTGGATTTTGAATCAAGCCTTCAAGCAGCCTTAGGTGCTTCCCAGGGAAGCAGAAACCGACAACCATGATACCAAGATCGTCCAAAGTAGCTTTCCAGGCAAGGTCATAGAAGTTGATCTAGAGTGATGTCTTCCTAAATGACTAGTACATGATGTTATCATTAGATGGGAGAGAGAAACACATACCTCCTTATCCCACAGAGGGTTATTCAGTTATCTGAAAGAGGCAATATTTATTCTGGACAGGTTCAACTACATTATAATCTATAATCTGATTGGTGAATCAAATATGGAAGACCGGTTATTAAATTTTTTTTTTTTTTTGCATGTTTTGAAGGGAGGTGAGGATAGAAGAAGGAACGCATTTGGCACCTGAAGTTGGGGGGGAGGGTGGCTGGTTTATGGTGTCACTGACTGGTTTAAAGAATGGTTACACCAGAGAAGACTACCAGTACAGATGGTGCGCAGAAGGCCTTGCAGTCTTGCTGACTTGGCAACTTTGCTGAGGATGGACCTCCTTAAACTTCAGTGGGATAGGGATAAATAGAAGGCATGCACCAAGCTATTTTAATCATGCAGCTGCAGATGTAGGCAGCTCTACATTGTAGGATTTGGGAAATTCTATTTTTAAAAGCATGAATGCCCTTGGTTAAATTAAGGAGCTGGTTTCCCATTAATCAGTGCCAGTATTTATTTATTTATTGAGATGGGTCTCACTCTGTTGCCCAGGCTGGAGTGATTAGCACAATCATAGCTCACTACAGCCTCAAACTCTTGGCTCAAGTGATCCTCCTGCCTCAGCTTCCTGAGTAGCTAGGGCTATGGGTGAGCCCACCATGCCCAACTAATAATTTTTTTAAAAATTTTTTATAGAGACAGAGTCTTTCTATGTGGCCCAAGCTAACCTCAAACTCCTGGCCTCAAGCAGTCCTCCCACCTTGGCCTCCCAAAGTATAGGGGTTATAGGCATGAGTCATCATACCTAGCCAGTGCTAAAATTTAGTTTACCATATAGTTCATATAATATTACTTTCTTGTATCATTTTTGCTATTGATATAAAAGTTTCCTTGCCTGATGCAAAAAAAAAAAAAAGGGAGAAACTATCTTTAGAACCAATATTCACTCTTTGTGTCTCTGCCTAGAACCCCGATGCCACCCAATTTCTAGACTATCCTTGGTCTCTTGTTTTTGAACCTACTGTTTTATGTTATGGTATATACTATGTAATTAAAAACATAGCTACCGCTAAAATCACTGAACTAAGCTGTTTCCCGTATTCTATTGGGGGAATAAATTTAGGTTCTCCAGACGATAGGAAGCAGTTACAATAAAATGCAAGGACGTTTGGAGCATCGTATTTATTTTTCATCACTATTGTCAAAAGGATCATTTGGAGATGTGCTACGAGCCCAATACTCTTCTAAGTGTCACATTTTTTTTTTTTTTTCTAGGCCCATTCAGCTCTGGGATGCTGCATAAGTCATACTTCTACATTTTGCACTTTTCTAATATTTTGTCATTAAAATAAATTCAGGGTTTTGTAGATTAGGCAGTGATGTAGGGCTAAAGTTTATCAAATGTAAAGCACTGTATAAGACGTGAAGAATACAGCCAATTTCAGCTCTTTCAGAAGGAAAACTTTTGGAGCACCTTTATTTAGACCATTTTGGCATCAGAATTAGAAAACAAAACCTAATTGTAGTTATATAGTTTACATATTTCTTAAATTACCCTGATGACTGCTTTGGAATCATCCAGATGTTCCATGGGTTTTTGTTCAATTTAATTAAATTGAATTATTTTCTGAAATTAAAAGGGGTTGTTTGTTGAATTTTCCAATGTTGCTGCCTTTTGTTGACTGCTAGCAATTTTAAATTAAAATCATTATTTTTCATAATTCCCACACATACAGAGTTTGGCATTGTCTATATCTTCACCTGGGCTGAACTAAAGAGCATAACTTTTTGTAATGTAGTACATTTTACCTAAGATTACTTTTCTTAAAACAAGACAGTTGCTTTTTCTTCAGATTATTGCTTGAAAAACGGGCTTAAGGATATCTACCAAAGCTTCACCTGCCTTTTTAACAGCTTTCTTTAAAGTTGACATATATCAAAAATATCTCTTTTCTAACTAAGGAGCTTTGTCAATCTTTAGAGCTGGTAACGTCTTAATCCTGGTTTGTGGTACAAGTGTGTGTGTTTGTGTGTATCTGTTTTAGTATTTCTTCTCTTACAGAAAAAAAAGAAATGGCCTTTTAAAAATCCAGCCTTCACCTTTGTGATCAGAAAAAGGAAATCTAATTATATTTCTAGCGTTTGCAGTTTCTACTTCTCATCAATTAATTATTTTTGCTATCGAATGGAAAATCTGTTTGTTTCATACTCTTACCTCTAGCCTCTTTCCATCTAAATAGTTTTCATTCATCTTAGCCACTGGGTTGTGTTTTCTCTTCTACATTGGCTTTACTTTTATATATAGTTTAACACTTTCTCATATACATATACATATTATATATATATAGAGAGAGAGAGAGAGACTGAGTCATGCTCTGTCGCCCAGGCTGCAGTGCAGTGGTGCGATCTCGGCTCACTGCCACCTCCGCCTCTCAGGTTCAAGCGATTCTCCTGCCTCAGCCTCCCGAGTAGCTGGGATTGCAGGCACCCACCACCACACCCAGCTAATTTTTGTATTTTTAGTAGAGATGGGCCAGACTGGCCAGACTGGTCTCGAACTCCTGACCTTGTGATCCACCCGCCTTGGCCTCCCAAAGTGCTGGGATTACAGGTGTGAGCCACTGCGCCCGGCCTCTCCTATAATTTTTAAGATTCACTTCATGGTTAATGTCTTGCAGGTAATATCCTGCATTCTTTTCTCTCTTTTATTACCTGAAGTGGTGGTTGGACTGCTTTCATTTCTGTCCAGATATTCATTATGATAGCTAGGTGATATAGCTCTGGAGTCTAACTTAGTAATGTTTTCAAGGCTTTCAGTGTTTGGATCTTTTACTTTTTGCATTTCCAATTCTAGTGAGTATGAGTGACAAGTGGTCAGCAAGGTAGAAGCTAAGAGATGAGAAAGAGTCATTAAAGGGTAGAAACTGCTGGTGTACAAGAAACAGGGATGAAGCAGGGAGAGGAGGAAGAGGAGATGGAATTTTTGAATTCATGCATCAAAAATTTTGTTCTCTGAGACAGTGGGGAAGATAGACAGGTTTGTGGGTATCACTGGAAATTTTTGGATGGAAAAGAGAAAGTGTCCATGTAGAGGCATTTCTGTCTACTCAGTAAAATGGGAGGAGGAGGTCACTTGTTAAAGTGAAGTTGAGACTGGGAGCCTCAGGACAATATTTGCCAGAAAAGAAGCAAAAGAAAAATATAAAGCTGAGTGGGGAGTGTGCTGGCTCAGCGTGGATTAAGTTGCTCTGCTGCTTGAAGCCTTTTATCAGAATTGTTTGATTAGCAAGGAAAGTATTTTTTTTCTTTCTTGATGTTTATTAATTTTGTGATTTGTCCTGGAGCACAGTAGGAGAAACAACTTGGGACTAATAAATCATATCAATTGGCCTCACGTATCTTTGTAACTTTTTCCTGAGCTTAAACTAGGGTCCCCTTCAACTGCAAGTGCCTAACACCATCATTATAGTCAGGAGTTTAGGGTGTTTTGGACCCACATTGAACTTGACATTCCTCCCAAATGCAATTTTGCATAGATTGTAAATGAAGGAGGCCATCAGCCCCACTCTGATTGCCCAGTCTTTGCAATGGACCCTGTCAGTTCTTGCTGTTTTCCATATAACTAGTGTGCTTTTCTTGCTGCAGTACCTTTGGCTAAGCTGACTTCTTCTTCACCTGGCAAAGCTTTTCCCTGCTCATTTAAACATCCTTTATGCCTAACTAGACAGTTTTCATCCTTCTAGACCTTGCCTTAAACTTGACCTCCTTCGTAAACTTGTCTAAAGCTGCAGCTGTTCTCTTTCTGTCTTTCTCTGAATAGTGAATTCTGCCCAGTTCAAATCTTTATTTATATATTTTTCCCTGTTTTCTTAGGTAGACTGTAATTTTCTTGTGAGAAGGACCATATCTGCTATGTATCTCTTTTAGATCTGTTCACCATAGTCTAGTACCAGGTGTGCATGACATCGTCATAAATGTTTGGAATGGAATTGTTTGTCACTGGTGTTTGATTTTCATAAGGTGACACCAGTAGTTGATGTTTCAAATATGTCCACTCCCCATATTTGCGATGCTACAGGAAATAGTTATTATAATTAAGTATTTTTGGTGTTTCAGGTTTTCTTAATAAGCTTTATTAATTTGGTAATTTAAACATTTTATTTTAATTTGCTTTTTATTTTTCTCTCTTCATTTTCATGGTTCTGTATGTTGGCCCTGAGTTGTGACTCTTAAGGATGCCATGGTAACCTGTCAGAGAATTGTTGTGTTAAGTTGTTCTTTGCTCCCTTCTCTGAGATGTGCTCAGCTATGATGATCTGCTCCATCACTCTTTTTCTTGCAGTTCATGCCTAGTGATTAAATTATATCTTTTATGCCCTGTATTTTCACTATTTCTTCTCATATAGGCAATATAAAGCCACAACATGTCTGAGATATATATGTCTCATATGGATATGCACTAATAATATGTATGAAAACTTTACAGTTTAGCTCATAATTACAGGTCATTCCAGTTAACTTGTCATTGGGTTCTCACTGGGTAGCGGTAATTTGCATGGCTCAGTCAAGCCAAGGAACTTTCTATGCAATAAAAAAGTACAAAAGAAACATAATTTGAATTATAGATTTATTACAAAATAGTTACAAAATATACTTATTATTTAATACAAAAGAAATAAGTTTGCCACAAAGCTACAAATGGCATAAAAGTACATATTTGTGTTCCTTTTAGGAATCGAACATTTTAAGTCCAGTGCAGGATGGAACAAAGAAACCTCAGATTGACAGCAACAAGAGCAATAACTACTGGATTGTCAAGGAGGTCAGCAGATACAAAATATTCTTATATAGGTTTATATTTGCATGCCAAATAAGTTTTGCTTATATATTATACTTAATATTGCTATTTGTTATATTTGATACTTTCCCTCTTCTTTTTAAAGATTTTGATCAGGCTAAGTAAACTCTGTGTACAGAATAAAAAGTGTCGGAATCAACATCAACGATTACTGAAAAATATGGGGGCACATTCGGTGGTGTTGGATCTTCTGCAGATACCCTACGAAAAGGTTAGTCCTGGTTATTTTTTTTTCTTTAGCTTTTTATTTTGATACAATTTCAAATGTTTTGCAAAGTTCCAAGAAATTTTTTTTCTTAATTATTTTAGAATAAATCACCCACCAGGTGCCCCATCACCCCTGAGCCCTTTTGTGTATGTTTCCTACAAACAAGAGTACACTACCATGTCACCACACTAGCACCTTCCAAATCAGGAAAGAGCAAAGCACTTTACTGCCACCTAGTCCCTACACACTACTCAGATTTCTCCCATTGTCCCAGTTGTTTTCGGCTTGAAAAAAAGATCCCCTTCAGAATCATGCGCTGTTTGTTGCCATGTTTATTTAAATCTCTTCATGCAGGGACTCCCATGACGTTGACACTCTTGAAAATAGCCAGTTATTTTGAAGGATGTCCCTTAATGTGGATCATCTGATGTTTTCTCATGATTAATACAGTTATGCATCTTTGGCAGGAACGTAACCGGAGTGACACTATGTTTGTCTCATTGCTTCCTATTTGTTGGTGCACGATTTTGATTTGTCCCATGACTGATGATGTTCACTTTGATCAATTGATTGAGGTTGTGTCTGCCAGGCTTCTCTGATTTTCCCTTTGTAATTCCCTTGTAATTAATAAGTATTTTGTGGAGCAGTTCTGTGAAACTAAGTAAATATCCCATTCTTCATCAAACTTTCAACTTATTCATTTATTGTGTTTATTTTTATCAGTATGGGTTTGTATATGTTCATTTTATTCAATAGGTTATAAAGTGTTCTATCATTATTTATTTTGATTTCCAGATTGTCTCAGATTTGACCAGTGGAGTTCCTTTGAGCTAGATTGTCTGTCTTCTAACATTCCCCCCAGCATTCTTTGATTACTTCCTTGCTTTCTGGCACAATAAAATGTTCCAGGCTCATCTTGGATTCTTCTTGCTTCAACTCTAGAATCAGCCATTTCTTCAAGAAGCCCCATTTCCATTTGGTGGGAAATGGTATTTAGGAGCAAAGTTCTGAGGACTGAGTGTGCTTATTGCTTCGGGGTGTTGCCCCCATAGGCCCTCTAAATAGGCAAGGCTAGGGAATATGCATATGTGTGGGTGCATGTAGAAGTTTATTTAATATTAATATAAAATACCACTGAAAACATGAGTCCATCTGAATTCCTAACAATGCCCACGTGACAAATGGTACAGTCAACTACACGGGGGAATTTTAGGTAGTTTCACTCATACTGTCACAAGACCACTTTTAAGATGACAAATTTGCTTCTCTGTGAATTTTGAGACTTAAGTTTCTTGTTAAGATTCTTATAACCAAATGATAGTAGTTTAGTATAGGACTTTGGAAAATGGCAATGAATAAGGATATTCATTATTAAGAGTGTTAAGAAAGAGGGGGACAAAAAGGAGGAGAAAATAGAAGAGAAAGCAAAGAGGAAAAGAAAAAGAAATAGGTGGAAATAAGAGACAAGGTAAATAGCAAAAGGAAGGGACAGAGAGATTGGAGAGAGGAAGAACTGAGATGAGTGAGTAATAAATATATATACAGAGAAGATTGACAGAATGGAGGAAGAGAGGAAGTTTGAATGGAGAGGAAATGGAGTGAGAGCAGAGCAGGAGAAAAGGGGACGGGAGCAGAAGAAATAATAGATGGGACAAGAGGAGAAGAAGAGAGGAGATGGAATAGACGTGGGAGAAAGAGTAGGAAGGAAGATATGTGAGAAAGAGAGTGAAATAGAATAGGGAAAGAGAGACAAAGAAGAAGAGAAGCAGAATGATGGAGATATAGGCATACTGCAAAATGAGACATTTAAAGGAGGGGAAGAATTATGGGGACTGGAGGGAGGAGAAACAGAGAAAAGAGAGAGGAAAGGAGGACAGAGGAGGTGTGGAGATGAAGCAGAGAAGGAGAAGGTGGCTATGTACAGAGATGGGGAAATGTGGTGGACAATTGGAAAGATTGGGGAGAGAGAAGGGCTGTGAAACGAAGGGGACATTGGAAGAGTAGAGCAGTATAGAATCAGGAGGAATAACAAAGAGATGGTGAGAAGGATCTAGAAAACAGAGAAGGGGGCAGAAGGGGAAACTGGGAGAGGTGTGAAACATAAAGGACACAGAGAAAGGAGAACAAAGATGGGCAGAGAGAAAAATGGTATATGGGTGAAAGGACAGATTTTTGCGTAACATTTGCAGTCTCCTATGTTCGTTTCTATCATGTGCCATTCTTTAACTTACAGAATGATGAAAAGATGAATGAAGTAATGAATCTAGCCCATACATTTCTGCAGAATTTCTGTCGAGGAAATCCACAGAATCAAGTTCTTCTTCATAAACATCTGAATTTGTTTTTAACTCCAGGTGTAAGTATTTTAGTGGCTTCTAATATTTCTAGTAAAGTGTGCATCAAATTTGTCTTAGTAACATTCATGAAGAGAATTTTGTTACACTTCATTGCTTCATTTTTTTTTTCCTTGTGGAAATTCTCTCTCCAAAAGTGAATATCTTTTTTTTTTCATTAAGGAAACTTTTAAAGAACTTGAAAAATTGCACAAGTTTTACATGCAAATGACAACATCTTTTATATGTATGTAGTTAAATGTTGGGGAAAAGATATAGTAGAACAAAGAACTAACCCACAATACCATGAGTAAGGTAAATATGGAAAACTCAGAGGTGGAGTTTGCCCTTGTCTGTAAAATGTGTTTGAGCAGATTTTATGGAAGACCTAATTTTGAATTCATAATTAATCTCAAGAATACTGTTGCCAATATGTTGCACTTTATGATAATAAGCTCCTTTCTCCAACTAAATTCCTCTGTGAGCTCAGTTTTCTTTTAATGGTTAATGATCTCATTGCATTTTTTGAAAGACATGCACAGAAAATTCACTGTGGCTTCGTATAAAATATAAAACTGATCACAAGCAGGGCAATTAGTCTAAGTACCGTAGAATGGAAAATTGATCTTGTCAGAATTACAAGGGCATGTTCCTCTGTGTTTAGCTCCTTGAAGCAGAAACCATGCGGCACATCTTCATGAACAATTACCATCTGTGCAACGAAATTAGCGAGAGAGTTGTACAGCACTTTGTGCACTGCATTGAGACACATGGCCGCCACGTGGAGTACCTGAGGTTTTTGCAAACAATTGTAAAAGCAGATGGTAAATATGTGAAGAAATGCCAGGATATGGTAATGACAGAGGTATGTTCTCAATTTGCCTTTTATCAGCTTCACATAAACAGTATGTTCAAATATGTATTTTCTATTACAGTGAAAAAGCCCCCAGCAACATAGGTTTGGAAAATTATTTAATTTAATCATGGCTGCTCAAGTGCAAATATATTTTGCTTTAATCTAGTGAAGCAACATATCTTAAGTTGGTTTTATGATTTTTCTGAGTTTATTTTTCTTTTTGACCTATAATGAATTTGTGTATTTTAAATAATGGGTAAAATCCTATGAAATGTTATCGATTGTTTGGAATGAAAGTGACAAAATTTTATATTTTTAAGTTTCCAATGATATAAGAAAGAAAGATTAAACTGTGCTTTTCCAGTGCCTTTATTGCTCTGTTTCTGAAATATAGAATGGGTGTTCTCTGCTGCTATTTGCAGAAAGCTTTGAAGAGAATCAAACTAAGTAATACAAACTACCCAACAGTGATTTTTTTTACAACATGCGGAAACTTACTATTTAGAGTAAGTTATAAATTTCAGCAAATGAATAGATGAAGGTACTTCATTTCTTTATTTGCCTTTTTCATGTTTATGTTTGACATTGAGTGATATTTATGTAATGAGTAAGTTACTAGGAAGCAAGTATGATACATTGGAGAAGTAGCAGCTTAAAGAGCCCGTTGATTAAATCACCGCTCTGTGACCAAATGGTTCTCTAGTGGCCCATATGGGTTAAGGGAGCTTCCACCCATGGCTACCAAACAGTTACATGGTAGATTTTTATTGGTTTCTGGGCATTTTCATTATGATATACCTTAAATTTGGGAATGGAGGAGATTTCCATAATGATTCAAGGAGTCCCTCCTGCTACTTAGAAATCTTAAATTTAGCTTAAAGCCTTGAATTTTTAAATGTAAATTATTGTTATTAAACATTTTAAGGAACATTTTAAGCTTGGAAAATGCACCTTTTTCTTATCTGCATTTGCCTTCACATTAGCCCTTCATTGTCTGGAAATGTGAGAACTAAAGGATTTTGTGTTATGATCAGCAAGGAAAGAATTATAATGGGGAAGCAGCAACAGTGAAACCATCCCTATAATACTGTTGGGTGAAGTGTTTCTGTGCACGAAGAAGTATTTGTAATATTATGTTAATATATAATACATACTTTTGATACACATACATTCTCTTTCAACAACACTTTCAAAGTAAGCCAACTAATTGGCTTATAGATTTAAATATGTTGTCACTTTAAATATAATACACAGAGAAAAAAATTGTATGTCCTTAGTTACCCACCAACATATCTCACACTGGGGTTAGAAAATTGGTACTGATAATAGACAGTAAGATATTATGGAGCTTGAGCAACAAAACTGCCACCTGATGGAATTTGCTACTAAAATTACATAAACAAAATGTGAAGGAAAATTTATGTCCTAAAAGCCCCTACCTATTCATATCTTTGTTTCTCTCGGTTTTTTGGTCTTAGTTTTCTACTTATTTCTCTTATCTCTGCTTTTACCTTCATTCTCTACTGATGCCTTCTTATGACACACGGAATTTTGTAGACTTTTGTAGACTTTTGTAGAGCTGTAAGTAGCTCAATGTACTTGCTTACTTATGTAGTCACTATGGCAATGGGTGAGGATATTTTACTCTGCTTTAGTAAAATTACGAGATTTCTTGTACTTTGGCCATGGAGTCTCCCAAAAAAAAGTAGAGGAAAATAACTTTATTTTTTTACAGGTTTAATTTCAGTGTGATGAACAATTTACTATCATCCCTGTTGTTTCATTCTTGCCCCATCTGCTGCTTCCACATCGCCCCCAACTGGTTTTGATAGCGTTCATAGCTGGTTCCTTGGCATGAGACCATAATCTTGTCACCACCCTCCCCAAGCATAGCTCTGCCTTTGCCATATTATATATGTTTTTACAAAGAGATACACGTGTTTCCAGATATATCAAGCCTTTGGAAATAACTGCAAGGATGAATGTTTGGACTGCTACATAGGCTGTCTTATTATCATTTCAGTTGATAAATGGGGGTGAAGACGTGCTGATATTTTACAATGATAGAGCATCATTTCCAATCCTTCTCCATATGATGTGTTCAGAGAGAGACCGAGGGGATGAGAGTGGCCCCTTAGCCTACCACATCACCCTGGTGGAGTTGCTGGCAGCATGCACAGAGGGGAAAAATGTCTACACTGAAATCAAGTGTAATTCCCTTCTCCCGCTGGACGACATAGTGAGGGTGGTGACCCATGATGACTGCATCCCTGAGGTAAACCTGGCAAAAGCTTAGCAGCTCTAATAGAATTGTTATTAATTTTTAAAGTTTATCTAGGTGCCAGAAGTCCCCCATACTAATATTTATGATGAGATCATATATTTAGTTAGGGAATTGTATTTAACTATACAATTTGGAAAATGTAAAAGAGCGTCAAAGGTCTACTTTTTAATAAGAAGGTCTATAAGAAGTTCTGCAAGATGATAAACTTCTTTTTTTTTTTGAGACAATGTTTTGCTCTGTTGCCCAGGCTGGAGTACGATGGCAAGATCTCGACTCACTGCAACCTCCACCTCTTGGGTTCAAGCGATTCTCCTGCCTCACCCTCCCGAGTGGCTGGGATTACAGGCATGTGCCACCATGCCCAGCTATTTTTGTATTTTTAGTAGAAATGGGGTTTCACCATGTTGGCCAGGCTGGTCTTGAACTCCTGACCTCAGGTGATTCACCTGCCTCGGCCTCCCAAAGTGTTGGATTTACAGGCGTGAGCCACCGCAGCCAGCCTGTGAGAAACTTTTAAGAACTATAGCCACTGCTAGTTTAGTGGAAGCTACTGGACAGCTCTCTTAAATTCTAAACATGGGCATATGATCAAACTGAAAGGTTTACTTGAACCTTTAGTAGGTACTTGAGCATAAAACAGGTGCTTCAAAAGTGATTCATAACCACTGATTGGAGAGGCTAGGATAGTGCTGCAGGACCACATAAAAGACTCTGCAGGTTTACCTGGCTTTATGGAATAGATGCATTCTTGAAAATATGCATGCACAGTTTGCTTTATTCCCACATCATTTACCCTCTGTCCTAGTTTGGCTCTGATGACAGAAAAAGTCTCAGTAGCAGCTGGTTGCCTGCCAATAGGTTTCTATTAATGAGGCATCCAGGAATGTACATTGCAATAATGTCTTTCTTTTCTACTGTTGGGAGGGGATTGGAGGGGAGGGAAGGAGAGGGGAAGAAGAAAGAAAGGGAAAGGGAGAGGAAGGAGAGGTTACTTTTGACTCCTTGTATCTCAAATACCGTAGGCTTGTTTTGCATAAAGTTATTTCTCACAGCAATGGTTGGGCCCAGGGGGATGGAGTGCTAGGCCCCATGTTTTCACCCCTAGGTCAGTGGACTCTTAGCAAAAGAAGAGAAATGGGAATACTTTCTGGATAGACAAAACTGTGCTATGATCTACCATAAAAACTAACAGATTTGATGTTAACCTTTCATAATTGATATTTGAAAGCCATCAATAAAGAAAACTAACTTTCTTTTGTATTTGAAACTTGCACAGGTTAAAATTGCTTATGTGAACTTTGTTAATCACTGTTATGTTGACACTGAAGTGGAAATGAAAGAAATCTATACAAGTAACCACATTTGGAAATTATTTGAGAACTTCTTGGTGGATATGGCAAGGGTAAGTTAGATTTTGACTACTGAAGGGTGTCAATAGATATTTCGACTAAATAGTATTAAACATCTGGATGAAAACTTGCAGTTAAATTCACTACCTTTTGATTTGATGCATTCATTCATAAAGTTGTGAATAAATTTCAGAAGATTGTGAATGAGATTTAATGAATTAATAAATACACAAAATACTTAGTGCATTGTAGATAACAATAGGTATTCATTTTTACCTTTATGAGTGACTGTATTTGTCTGTTATTAAATGGAATCTTAGTGGCCTTCTTATATTGGTTAGAGAAGATATTTGGCAGAGGTCCATTTGCATTTAATCTCTTATTCTAAGTGCAATTACAAAGCACAGATCAAGAGACCTAAAGAGGTCTTGACTACTGATTTCAGGCAGATAGGTACTTGACCAGCCAACTGAGGACTTAGCCTTGCTCACTGTTGCCTACTCAAAATCTTCTTTGGAAGTGTACTCCAGTAATTTAATCATCTGGCATTTTTCACTCATATCCACCAAATTATATTCTGCTCGTTATTGTTTGTTTTGTTGGGGGCTGTTGGGGAGGACGTGTGGAGCTGGTTGGCATTTTCTGGATACTGCCTGGCATATGTTTTTGCTCTGTTAATATTGAGTAAATGAATGAATGAAGAAATACAAGAAAGAAGGAATCTCTTTGATGGACAAAATTTTCTTTAGCACATCTTAGCCTTTTTGTTTTTTTTTGCATACTGAATTATCATAGCAGCCACGGTCTAAAAAAATATCTAATTTTCTCTTTAAAGTTATGGGACTTGATGTTCAAATAAGGTTTCACTAAAGAAGACGGTATTCAGATAACTCCTTAGACCTATTATGAATGATGGTGGCCGGACTCAGCCCCTTTGGCCTTCCAACATTCCTGAGCGCTGGTAGCTTTGTATAGGCCTTATATAGATGTATTTGGAGGAGAAAGATTAGTGAAGTCCATATTTTCATTATCTCAATTACAAGAACAGATGCTATTATCTGTTATCTCACTGCCTCTCTATACCTTTTTCTGAAAGGAGGGATGACAAAGTAAATCCTTGTCATCCCTCCTTTCACTGCCTGTAGACTCAGACATGTGAGAGCACCCTTGGATAATACAATGAATCATGTGTTATTCCAGACCATGGATTCTTTTTATTTAGCCAGGGTTTCCAAGTGAAATGTGCTTAGTTTACCTTTGGTGTGGTATAGTGTGGTGAGTAAGGTAGTTCTTGTTTTACTTCATTTCCATACAGCTAAAAGCTACTTATTGCCTATCTCAGGTAAATATGCACCTGTAAAGAAATTGTCCTGTTTTATGCAGCATTTAACGTAGTACTCTTATGTGTCCCCATTGACCTTGTGAAAACCTTAATTCTGACCAGCTGTAGTATCTCCAGAGACCTTGAAGTAAGGAGTGACTTCCATGCCAATGACTAAGCTTTAAAACTGCACGTGCAGGAGGATATTAAAGAGATTATAGACTGGATTGCGGGGTTGCACAGTGCTACTGACCAAAGATAAGCTTGAAACAGATCAAGGTCACATTATGGGCAGCATGAACTATAAAGCTGAAACGATTTTTATTTTTTAAGCCAAAGAAAGCCAATGATAACTTCCATTGATTATGCCACCTGGGAAATACTGTTTTCACTGATGTATGTGCCAGGCAAAGGTGTACAGATTTACATTCTTTTTTTGAAAAAAAAAAAAACAAAAACACATATAGCAACAATTTTAACTATTGCTTAATTGGATAATTAATGTTATTTATTATATTAAAGCTCTAGGGGAATTTCAATATCTTCTTGATCTATTTATTCTTAATGTCTAACCACAATAACTTAGCTATACTCTAAAAGGGTTTTTAAAAATATTTCCCTCTTGTTTATATTTTAAAACAGTAGCTCTCTAATCCCTTCACCAGGGTTGACAGGAATCACCTTTCCTTTTTCAGGGAAGGAAATAGAAACCTGACTTTTTCATATCTGGGATTTCTGTCTCTCCCCATGAAGAAAGATCAGAGTCACCACAAACTTTCAAATTCAAGTTATAAAACTAAGTGTGGTTAAATGAGTAGAATGTGGCCTTCTAGGTAAATTTTCAGTTCAGTTGAGCAGTTTTTAAGCTTTAGTGAGCATCAGGCTTAGCTGGAGGGCTTGGTAAAATGCAGATTGCTGGGCCTTGTCCCCAGAGTTTCTGATCTCCATACATGAGAGACTTTGCATTTTTAACAAATTCCTAGGTGATGCTGCAGATGCTGGTCCAGGGACCACATTTTGAGAATCACTGTAGTAGATAGAGGATAGTAGCTAAGAGTAGGGATTTCAAAAGATTTAGCCAGACCAGGGTTCAAGTCTAGACTGTGCCTCTCAGTAACTCAGTTTATCTTGGGCAAAGTTCTTAACCCCTCTGGGCCCTGCGTTTCCTGATTTGTAAAATGAATACAATAAATTCCCATTCCCCATAGGGTTAGTGGGAGAATCCAATGAAATAATGTGTATAAAATTCTTAGCACGTATTAGCATCAGTAAGAGAGTTGGTAACATCATTCATATCATTGTATCCAGAGGACCATTCAGCATAGGCAAACACTAGAAATTATGTCCATAAAGCTGGACATCCACAACAGTAGTTGACATGAATAGTCACGTATGAGATAAACCAAATCCAGATGTTCCAACAAAGTTATGAAATCCTGGAAGAACTGATTTATATCCATGAGAAATGATGAAGGTAATCTGGAGGAAAGGAATTTGGTAAGTTGAACCTAAAGAATCATAGCATCTTAGGGTGGTAAGAGACTAGTAGTCAAATTTATATCCAGTTCATAGTCTTCAGCACTTACTCAAATACCTGATTAACAATGATCTTACTACTTTTTTCTTTTTCTTTTTAATTTTTGTGGATAAATAGTAGCTGTATATATTTATGAGGTACAGGAGATATTTTGATACAGCCATATGATGTGTAATGAACACATCAAGGTAAATGGGATATCCATCACCTGAAGCATTTATCCTTTCTTTCTGTTACAAACAATCCAATTATATTTCTTTAGTTATTTTAAAATGTACAAGAAATTATTGTTGACTGTAGTCACTCTGTTGTGCTATCAAATATTAGATTTTATTCATTGTTTTCAACTGTATATTTGTACCCATTAACATCCCCACTTCCCCTCTGCCCCACTACCCTTCCTAGCCTCTAGTAACCATCCTTTTATTCTCTGTCTCCATGAATTTAGTTGTTGCAATTTTTTTGGTGTCCACAAATAAATGAGAACATGCAAAATTTGTCTTTGTGTGCCTGGCTTATTACTTAACATAATGACCTCCAGTTCCGTCTATGTTGTTGCAGATGACTGGATCTCATTCCTTTTTACTGGCTGAATAGTACTCTGTTGTGTATATGTACCACATTTTCTTTATCCATTCATCTGTTGATGAGCACTTAGGTTGCTTCCAAATTTTGGCTATTGTGAACTGTGCTGCAACAAACATGGGAGTGCAGATATCTCTTCAATGTACAATTTCCTTTCTTGTGGGAATATATCCAGAAGTGAGAATATGGTAGCTCTATTTTTAGTTGTTGCTTTTTTTTTTTAAGATGGAGTCTGGGGCCGGGCACAGTGGCTCACGCTTGTAATCCCAGCACTTTGGGAGGCCGAGGCGGGCGGATCACGAGGTCAGGAGATCGAGACCACGGTGAAACCCCGTCTCTACTAAAAATACAAAAAATTAGCCGGGCGTGGTGGCGGGCGCTGTAGTCCCAGCTACTCGGAGAGGCTGAGGCAGGAGAATGGCGTGAACCCGGGAGGCGGAGCTTGCAGTGAGCCGAGATTGCACCACTGCACTCCAGCCTGGGCGACAGAGCGAGACTCCATCTCAAGAAAAAAAAAAAAAAAAAAGATGGAGTCTGGTTCTGTCACCCAAACTGGAGTACAGTGGTGTGATCTCAGCTCACTGCAACCTCTGCCTCCGGGGTTCAACCATCTCCTGCCTCAGCGTCTCGAGTAGCTGGGACTACAGGCATGCACCACCATGCCTGGCTAATTTTTGTACTTTTTTTTTTTAGTAGAGATGGGGTTTCACCATGTTGGCCAGGCTGGTCTTGAACTCCTGACCTCAAGTGATCCACCCATCTTGGCCTCCCAAAGTACTGGGATTACAGGCATGAGCCTCTGCACCCGGCTATTTTTAGTTTTTTGAGGAACCTCCAAAATGTTCTCCCTAGTGATTGTACAAATTTACATTCCCACTAATGTGTACGAGGGTTTCCATTTCTCCACATGCTCTCCAGCATTTGTTATTGCCTGTCTTTTGGATAAAAGCCACTTTAACTGGGGTGAGATGATATCTCATTGTAGTTTCGATTTGCGTTTCTCTTGTGATCAATGATGCTGAGCACCTTTTCATATACCTGTTTGCCATTTGTATGTCTTCTTTTGAGAAATGTCTATTCAGATCTTTTGCCCATTTTTAAATCGGATTATTCTATTTTTCCTGTAGAGTTGTTCGAGGTCCTTATAGATTCTAGTTATTAATCGCTTGTCAGATGGACAGTTTGCAAATATTTTCTCCCATTCTGTGGATTATCTCTTCACTTTGTTGATTTGCTGCACAAAAGGCTTTTTCTTTTTTTTTTTGAGATGCAGTCTCACTCTGTCACCCAGGCTGGAGTGCAGAGGTGCTATCTCAGGTCACTGCAACACCTGCCTCCTGGGTTCCAGTGATTCTCCTGCTTCAGCCTCCCGAGTAGCTGGGAATATAGGCACCCACCACCACTCCCAGCTAATTTTTGTATTTTTAGTAGAGATGGAGTTTTACCATGTTGGCCAGGCTGGTCTTGAACTCCTGACCTCAAGTGATCTGCCCACCTAGGCCTCACAAAGTGCTGGGATTACAGGCATGAGCTACTGTGCCCGACCTGAAGCCTTTTAACTTAATGTCACCCCATTTGTCCGTTTTTGCTTTGGTTGCCTGTGCTTGTTGGGTGTTACTCTAGAAATTTTTGCCTAGACCAATGTCCTGGACAGTTTCCCTGATGTTTTCTTGTAGTAGTTTCAAGGTTTGAGATCTTAGATTTAAGTCTTTAATCCATTTTGATTTGATTTTTGTATATCATGAGAGATAGGGATATAGTTTCATTTCTTCTGCTTATGAATATTCAGTTTTCCTACCACTATTTATTGAAGAGACTGTCTTTTTCCCAGTGTATGTTTTTGGCACCTTTGTGGAAAATGAATTCATTGTAGGTATGTGGATTTGTTTCTGAGTCTTCTTTTCTGTTCCGTTGGTCTATGTGTCTTTTTATGCCAGAACCTTGCTGTCAAATTTTTCCTTATTATGTTTTTTGCCTAGTTATTTTTTCTTCAGCAACACAAAATAATTCAGTTAAAGATGTGTTTACTATAAACACCTCCTCACTATTCTTGCTAGCGACCTATTTTGAAATGATAAAATTATATAACTTGAAGAAAATGAAGATCATCTTAGTTGGTCTCATAGTTTTGCCTGTGGCTTCTACAGAGAGAATTTTCTGGGTGACTCTCTTAGCTAGATGTAGAGTGGGAGGGCTGCTGTAGCATCATTCAGTGCTTTTCCCCAACAGCTGGTCAGATATCTTACGATAGCCTTCATGTCTCCCATCATTTTCTCCATGTCTTTCAGTTATTCCTCTTCTGATATAGTTTCTGGGATTCTAGTTTCAACATACTTTTGAGATCCCTCTAGTTTCTGTGTTTTGTTGAAAGGTATGACATTCAGGATGGAACCCAGTACTTCAGGTAGCAGATGACCCAGCACAGTTTATTTTAGTGGACATCTGGAGAAATGTCTACGTGTGTGTATATATACGTATATATATATACACACATATGTATACGTATATATACACATATATATACATATATACACATATGTATACGTATACACATATATATACCTATATATACACATATACATATATATACACATATATATACCTATATATACACATATACATATATATACACATATATATACCTATATATACACATATACGTATATATACACATATATATACCTATATATACACATATACGTATATATACACATATATATACATATATATACATATACATATATATACACATATATATACATATATATACATATACATATATATATTTTTTGAAACAGAGTTTTGCTCTTTCACTCAGGCTGGAGTGCAGTGGGGCGATCTCAGCTCACTGAAACCTCTGTCTTCCAGTTTCAAGTGATTCTCCTGCCTCAGCCTCCCGAGTAGCTGGGATTATAGGCGCCCGCCACCAGGCCCGACTAATTTTTCTATTTTTAGTCGAGACAGGGTTTCACCATGTTGGCCACCCTGGTCTCGAACCCCTGACCTCATGATCTGCCTGCCTCGGCCTCCCAAAGTGCTGGGATTCCAGGTGTGAGCCACTGCGCCTGACCTGACAACAATATTTTTTAAAATGCAAACGAAATTACTAATAGTGATGAAATTGTCACTCATACCACCTTCCATCATTCTTCTCTTGTTTTTCTGGAGTCAGCACTACCAGGGTCTTTTTGTCTGTCCTTGAGTAAAGCTGTCTAAAGTCACCTTTTTTAGTATTTTTTCATTGTCCTATTGGCATTTCCTTGTCTCTTATCTTGTTAGGACCCATACAAGAAAATCTTTCCCAAAAGATTATTTTTAATAAACTGGTGCTAGATTGTTTCACATTCTTATTCCATTCTAATATCCTGACAGAGACAGTATCCATGTCCTGTAAGCACACCAGATCTAGGCAGGCAGCGATGCTATTAGACCCATGGAAAGTTGTTACACTGTCTTTCAAAGCATTTAATGACAGCCCACTTTGATCTATGTTCCAGTGCAGCTAAAACTGGTGTTTGTAGGGCAGAAAAGCTTTTCTTTGGCTTTATAACCGATTGTTGTTGATAGTCAGGGGATTTGAGTCATTATTAGAAGGCACATAAAGAGGGTAGACTATGATCAATGTTAGCCTCAGACTATATTTTTTCTTTGAAGATGTTTCCAATTTTGCTATCAATGTCAGGATCCTATAAGGACCAACAGTACCTAAGTGATGTACTGGCAGAATGAAATTAGACCAAGAAATAATTTAGGAGGCTCACCTACCTCTCTGTCATGTCAGTATCCTATCAGTTACTGGTTAACAAGACAAACTTGTGTATTTCACTTTCAGGTAGACAACGTGAGCCATTTTTTTGATATAATTGGTTTTATTATTCTACAACTTTGTTAACAACTCTTATATTGAGTCAAGTTTTTACTTAAAATTTTTGCTCCCTTAACTTACCAAATAAATATGTAAGAGGTTGGAGTACAGATATAATTTATATGCACATTGAAACACACTTTCCTAGTTCTTTAATTTGGTGATATTAAGTCAATTTAAAAAAATAATTTTCTTGAATTTCTTAAGTTGAATGAGCTATTAAAAAATCTCATTTGAAAGGGCTCATTTTATATGGTCTTTTAACTAACATTTCGGGAAGTGAAGAAATATAAACTATTCTATAACTTATACAAGGCTTATACAAGGCTTCTTCCCTTGGACCCCAGGATGTCAATCTCACTCTATTTGCCACCCACCACACTGTCCACTCCTCAGTCTCTTGTCTGTTTTCTCTGCATCTTCCCAACTTCTAAATATTGGAGTGTGCGAGACTCAGACTTTGGAATGGATCCCTTCTCTGTCTATAGTCACTGTTGGCTAATCTCATTTACTCTCATAACTTTCTATGCTTCTCCTGATGTCTAGTTTCACATACTCAGCTGTCTACATGACACCTCCACTTGGCTGTCTAACCTCAAACTCTTTATTCATTCCCATGCCTCACTCTAAAATAACCCCTTTTCAAGACCGTAGCATCTCTATAAATGGCAATTCTATTACTCACTCTAGGCATTCAGGCAAACCATTGTGGTGCCATCTGTAAATCTTATTTTCTTCTACCCAAAATCCAGTCCTTCCACAAATTCTGCAAGTTCTAACCATAAAATATTCCAAATTTGACTACTCCTGAACACTCCCATCACAACTACCCTACCGCAAGGTACCATTCTCTCTCATTTGGATGATTTCAATAGCTTCATAACCTGTTTCCAAGCTTCTGCTCTTGTCCCTCTCTCCATCTGTTCTTTATCTAGCAGCCATCATGATTGAAGGAGGCGGAAGAGGAGGTGGAGGAGATGGAGGAGAAAGGGGTGAAGGGGAAAGAGAGGGAGAAGAAAAAGGAGAAGATGATCACCACTCCTCTGCTCAGATTCCTCCAGTGACTTCCTGTCTTGCTCAGAGTATAACCCCTGTGTGACTTAGCCTCCACCCTATGACCACCCTTCTTCCCCTTGTCCTCTTATTCTCCTCCTAGCTAGCTCTCTGTTCCATGCTGTGGCCTCCTTGCTGCTCCTCAGGTATGCCAAATGCATTCCTATCTCAGCAACTGTACATTTTCCAGGGATGCTGGACTCCCCTGTATCTGCGTAACTTCTTCCTTTTCTTTTAGGTTCTTCCTTCAAACTCACTCCTTCAGAGAGGGCTTTGCCAACCACCCTATATAAAATAACAGCCTCTTTTCTTTATCCTTCTTACACTTGCTTCATTTTTCTCCATAGAATTTATTACCACCTGACATTTACATATATATATGTGTATATATATATATATATATATATTTGTATTTGTTTCAGTAGGAACAAATGAAAAACAGGAGTTTTATCTGTGTTCACTGCTGCATACCTGATCTAGAACAATGTCTCACACATAATAGATACTCAGTAAATATTTGTGAAATAAATAAATCAGTCATATGAAGCTAAAAATATTTAAAAAGTGGATTTGAAAACAAAGAAAATGTGGTCTGAGCATAGAATTAAGTAGGCAAATCAATAGAATGAAATGAATAGCCAGAATAGACTTTTGCATATATAATATATTAATATATAATAAAGAAATTATCACCTGTTGAAAAGGATTGGATATTTCCAGGGATTGGTGAACTTTTTCTGTAAACAGCAAAATAGTAGATATTTCAACTTTGTCGACTCCTATTGCCACTATTATGACAATTACTATAGAGAAAGGTGTCCTAGGCAATACAGACATGAATGGATCTGGCTAGATTTGATGCATGTGCTGTACTTTGCCCACCCTTGGATTATTAGTAATAGAAACTCCATTAGAATAGTGGTTTTTATATATTTTGTTTACTGATGGATCTCAAGTATGTAGAATATTCTTGGCATGGAATGGACACTCAATAAAAATTGTTTATTTGAAGTAAAAATGACTGTTGATGACACTGGCTATTTAGGGTGAAATGAACTCACATAATAGCAATAATTGAAATGGATTTCATAGCTAAATAGAAAAAAACCTGAACCAGTAAAAATGGATGGAAATGTAGATAATATTTATCTGTCTTTAGATGAAAGCAGTAGATGAAATTAGCTAAGGAAAATCATAGCCATTTCATTGTTTGAAAATTTAATACTTAAGTACATAAAAACATCATAAATAAAAATGAAAAATATCCTCACACTTGTAAACCCAGTGTTTTGGGAGGCCCAGTTCAGGGATTGCTTAAGGCCAGGAGCTCGAGACCCAGCCTGGGCAACATAGAGGGAGCCTGTCTCTACAAAAAAATAAGCTAGGCATGGTGGTATATGCCTGTAGTCCCAGCTACTAGGGACGCTGAGGGAGGAGGATCCCCTGAACCCAGGAGTTTGAGGCTTTAGTGAGCCGAGATCATGCCCCTGCACTCCAGCCTGGGCAACAGAGCGAGACCCTGTCTCTGAAAATAAATGAATAAATAAAATAAAACACATCAAAATGTAAATAGCTATGATACAGTTTTAAAAAGGGTAATAACCATCACATGAAGAACTTATATATATTTATAAGAAAAACTCTTAACAATTTAATAAGAAAATGGGAAAAACCAAGCATTCATGATTTATAGAACAGGAAATACAAGTAGTTAATAAACCTCTGAAAAATGTTCAAATATTAATAATTTTTAAAATAACACAAAAAAGAAATAAGATCCAATTTTCAACCATCTAAGCTGCAAGCTTGGAAAGATAATATTAAATGTCGGTGATGGTTCAAGGTATGTATTTGCATATCCTGCTGATGAGAGTATAATTTCATGCAGTCTTTCTAGAAAGCGTTTAGAAAAACCCTTCATACTTTTCTAATATGTCAAGTAATTTACCCTCCAAAAATCTGTCCTTGGGAAATAATTAGAAATTCTATAAAGGGTCGGGTGCAGTGGCTCAGACCTGTAATCCCAGTACTTTGGGAGTCTGAGGCAGCTAGATTGCTTGAGCCCAGGAGTTCGAGACCAGTCTGGGAAACATGGCGAAACCCCATCTCTACAAAAAATACAAAAATTAGCCAGGTGTTGTGGCATGCACCTGTACTCCCTGCTACTTGGGAGGCTGAGGTAGGAGGATCCCTTAAACCTGGGAGGCAGAGGTTGCAATGAGCTGATTGCACCACTGCACTCCAACCTGGGTGACAGAGCGAGACTCCGTCCTAAAAAACAAAACAAAACAAAACAGAAACAAATGCTGTAAAGGATTTATGGTCAAAGAAGTTCAATGTACTTTTATGATAATATGATAATATATAGTAGGAAATAGCTTAAATATTTAATATTTGAGAAATGGTTAAATAAATTATGATATATCTATATGATGGATGTTAGAGTCACTGAGATTATTCTTTGAGAATTTTTAATAATATGAAATGCTTAAGCATGAAGTACAAAAGGGAAGATGTGAAACACATAATCTAGAATTGTTTCAATTATGTAAAATATATATGGCAGGACAAGAAGATTAGAAGAAAAAATTCCAACATGTTAATCAGTCTTATCTGAATTGTAGGATTATAGATAATTTTCATTTTTCCATTTTATATTTTCTGTATTTTTCAGAGTTCCTACAATTAATATGTATTGCTATTATGAAAATGTTTTCTGTTCAAAAAAAGAATTTAGAATTCTAAGAAAGCCAGTTGAGTGTATGAGCTGATGATTCACATAAAAAGGAGATATAGAAAGCAAATGCTTGGAAAAGTTTTGGCCTCAAAAGTAATAGAATGCAAATTAAAATAAATATGAGATATCACCTCAGATATTTAGAGGAACACTTTTACTGTTTTTGTAAAATACTAAAGTGATCTTAGGATTTGTATTCCTTATGATCAAAAGTATGACTGGCTCTAGAGCTGCCCTGCCCTGTAGAGTAGCCACTTGCCAACTGTGGCTATTTAAATGTAAATTTTAATTCAGATAAATTAAAAAAATGTAGAAATTCAGTTCCTCAGTTGCACTAGCCACATTTCAAATGTTCAGTATGCACCTGTGTCTAATGGCTACCATATTGGACATCACAGATATAGACGATTTCCATCATTATAGGAAGTTCTGTAGGACAGTGCTGCTCAACATATGGTAACTTATTTACCATAGATGATCATCCTTGGAAGGGTAGCAGTCACTTTTAGAGCAGAAGAGAGGAAGGACATCATATATGCAAGGGGAGAAATTCAGACACAATTGTTTCTAGAAATTTCACTTAATATCTGTTTGTTCAACAAATAATTTTAGAATATCTGTTATGGGCTGAGGTGCTGCATGTCCAGTGGTGAGCAAGACAGACTTGTTCCTGGTGTCCAGGAACATATATCCTAATGGCAGAGACAACATTTTACTTGCTCTTCCCACAGAAATGTTGATGGCTGCTTCCAACTTCAGTTCTTTGTGAAATGTTGCCTCATACAGAGATACAGCCAAGCTGTTTAAATAAACGGGAATGCTTGACCATCCCCACCCAGCCTGCTGCATTCCCTGTACCACTTGCCCTGCTTTATTTTTCTCTAGTCTGTTATTTTCTTTATTTTTACCACTTAGCATGTTATATATTTATTAATTTGTCTGTTGTGTGTCTCTCTTGATTGGGAGAAAGGGTCTAATAGAGTAGGGACGTTGTTTTGTTTGGTTCATTGTTCTAACTTCTAGTCCAATATGTAGCCTCAATTTAATAATTTGTGTCCTTATGTGATAGGCCATTAAATCTGACAAATATATAGTAAAATTCATCTGGAAGTAGAAGAAGACACATATTTCAAAAGATGGATTTTTTTTTTTTTCTTGGAAAAGACAATGATGGTCGACTTGGTTGTTTCAAGTTGTGAAACATATTTATAGATTGGGAATCATTTCATTCTGTGGAGTTAGGTTAAAATATTTTTTAAAAAAATCCATGGAGTATATTAGAGATTTGGGGAGAGATTTAGGTACTCAGTAGTGACACACTATAAGACAAACCTCAGGTAACCTAGGAATGAAGCAGGAATTAATATTTAATAAATGTTTTGAGGACAACTGAATATCTGTATGGAGAAAAATTAATCAGAATTCATAAATTAGGTCACCTTCAGCAACAATTTGCAGATATTTTAAAGAGTTAAAAACTAGAGTAAAAATGTATAGACTATTCTTTTTAAGAGGGAGCTTTTTTCTTCTTTATATTAAATATTAATAAATAGTAACGATCAAAATAAATAAGTGACTGAATGTTGAAAAGTAGTTTACACAATGAAATATAATGAAATATTCTAAATAGAATGCAAAAATACGTATGAAATGACAATTGAAAAGAGCTCATAAAAATATGTTAAAACTCATACTAAATGTACAGTCATTAGGTTTTTGGAAAATGGTTTACAGGGCTTGAATTGTTTGTGTATGACAGAAGATAGAAATGAAATGATTCCATGAAAAACGGCCAACCTTGTTAACAGCGAGGGAAATGAAAAATAACTTTTAGGTATACTTAAATTGATAAAAACAATTATAATTTACTGGTAAAGCAGTCAGTTCTAGTAGGAAATAAATGGCACAATTCAAGAAACGAGGGCAGATTTAAGAAGGGACAGGAGAGTGCTGAGGGATTTTACCACCTCTAGACCCTGAAGGCTCATGGAGCAGGCATTATTACTAGATCCTGGGGAAAGCTTGGAGACATGGAGGAAGGGCTTCAGTAGTAGCCGTATCCAGAGAACACAGAAGCCCCTGCAAGGAGAAGGAGATGGGGATGGAGGCAGAGGTAGAGTAGGTGCCTGACTTCTTTCTCTTCCGCTCTGTAATCTCCTGCAAGAGCCTTGCATTAGTTGAGTACAACCAGAGCCCCAAAGCAAAAACTATTTGGTGGTAATAAGGGAACATCTTGTGTATCTGTGGATAGTTTGTTGATAGTATTGTAAATTTATTATTTTAGAGGATCAGCCCAGCAAGCAGTATAAAACTGTCTACATACCCTCATCTGGTGATTTCTCTTTTGGTGAAATATGCCAAAAAATATGAAAGTAAAAACAGTAATTTTGCACAATTCTTTATAATAGCAAAAAAAAATCACATCATAAAAGATGAGCAAGAAGGAAATAACTAAGAAGATAAGAAAATGATTTGTAATATTGATAATGTGTACCTCAACTCACTCCAAAAATGGATTAAAGCATGATGGTGCATTAGAATGATGGAATAAATATAGCTTTTTAAAATAAGTGTTTAGATAATGGCAGTACATGAAAGTGTTTTATAGGAAAGAATGTTATGTGAATAATATGTGCAAATGGATTAAAAGTTTTAAACTGTATGTATTGCACATAAAAAGATCATTTGATATGATGTAATTTTATTTGAGCCATGTCCAATCTATTGTAAAGAGAAAATAAATAAAAATAAAAGAAAAATAAAGAAATATTCGTATGTATGAGGATCATTTTCCTGAAAAATTTTAAAAGATTTTAATAAGTGCTTCCTACATTTCTTGGCTGTCCATGATATTATAATGTAAGATGCAAGGTGAAATGTTATCGTTCATAGGGGACAAGAAAAACATCTTGAAAAATTATTTGAATTTCTTGTTTAAATGAACTGAGGAATAGGTTCCACATAGCTTTGTAAAACACAGACTATTCATAACCCAGGATTTTGAAGAAAGTCTTGATCCAGAAATAGATTATTTTTATTAACCCACTGACTAAAAAGCAAATTTCTGGGTGGTTTTTTGGCAAGTGTCCAGTTGCAGAAAATGCAGTGTGGTATACTCTAATGACTCCAGAGAGCCCCACACAATTGCATGAAATGTCACTGAATGAGGGAGGTCATTTGTATTGGTTGTGATGGAATTGGTCTGCTACCTCTTCAACTTTATTATATTTTTAACCTATGTATCAGAAAGGTTCACTGTAAAGCCAGTGTTAGGAAGATACTAAAAGAAGTAAATCCTAATGCTTATCCATCATAGGAAGATCAATTTTATATTAGATTTGGGACCATGTAAATTAAATTAAATTTTAATCCTAGGTTAGATGTTTCAGGAATATAGCCCAGCCTAAAGTTAACCTAAAACAAAATAAGAGTCCTTAATCCCCCTTTCATTTAAAAATTTACTAAATTATTCATTCATTCCACAAACGTTTGTTGAACATCTTGTGTATGCCAGGCACCATGTTATATGCTGGAACAATAACTAGAGGATTACATAATTTGACATAATTTATGTCCATTAATTGCACTGTGCCTGCAGTTATCCTATGAAATTAGATACACTAAAAATCTTTAAAAACAAAGTCAGTAGGGGTCAATTAATAGATGAGGAAAAAGTGAACTGCTCAGATGGGAAGTGACTTAGATGCAAAACAAACCCTGTTCTCTTTCTCCTGCCTCCATTTGGCAAATGCTGGCATTAGTACTCCCAGATCCCAAAACAAAAGCCCCGGGACACATGGTTGGAGAAGGAAAATTTTCTCTTTTATGAATTCGTGTGAAAGCTTTTAAAACACTATCGGATTAAGTGACATTGACTTATTCTTTTGGTTAAGTGCCTTACTCAAAGTTTTTAAAAATTTCATAAAAATTTGGATGGTCTAAGAACATCTGGAACATCTGGCCACCATATTACCCACCACAATTTTGTGAAAATTTAAACTTTCTTTCTCTGCTGCAGTTTTTCAGTCTTTTCTAACATTCTCTGCCCACCACTCCCACTTCTTTTTCTTTTTATCTCTATGTTTTTCTGTCTTTTCACCAGCCAACTTTTTTTCATGTGTTTTTAATTAGGTATCTTAGCTTTTGCAGTTTGTTCATGCTGACATTGAAATTTACAGCGAAATGCAAAATGACCAATTACTGCCTCATTTCATCAGATGTAAAGATCAGAGCAGGAGCCAGGGATGCTCTTTTCTGGTCTTTCTCCAGCTTCAGCATTGTCTCATTGGCTGAGTCCACTCTGAGAAGAATGCACGCAAACCTATACTCCCATGCTTCTCAGATAATCAATCCATGGATGAAAACATCAAAATTATTGGGAGGGGTTTGATTTATCTTCTCCTACCTTTCTGTTTTCCTCTCCAGATGCTTTCTGTGTTTGTGTCCTCCAATTTGAGTGAGGGTTAGGAGTGAAAATGTTTGGAGTTACTAACTACCATTAATCACCTTTCTTACACTTAGAATGACTGTTTCGTCTTTGGTCTCTGACACTGAGTGGAAAAGTGTTCTCCAGCAAAGCCAAGCTTGGAGGCTGAGGGAGAGGTTAGTGTGCAAGAGAAGGGAGAAGCAAATTAAGAAAAGAGGCTGGGGATCTGTGAAAGAATTCTGGTTTCAAGGCTGAAATGACAGGCTAACTTGATGGAGAAGCTACTGAAGATTGATACAATTTTCATGATTTCAGGCTGAAATGCTTCTCTTCTCAGCAACTTTAAAAAGCAGAAGAAATGTTACTGACAACTATTTCAGGACAATTTTTAGGTGGTTCCAGTACTGAGTTGTGGTTTAAAAATGTGATAAAACATATTGAGTTGTTTTGTTTTCTCTCCAGGTTTGCAACACAACTACAGACAGGAAACATGCAGACATCTTTTTGGAAAAGTGTGTTACTGAGTCAATAATGAATATTGTGAGCGGCTTCTTTAATTCTCCCTTTTCAGACAATAGTACCAGCCTCCAGGTAAGTTAAACAATTGCAAGGCATTCTGTTGCAAAGAGTTTCTCTTATTTGAGTAGGAGAAATTTTTTCTGGTCTGGAAGTCATTTCCTACACTTCAGATGTTTATTCTTCTCTTATATTATTTACTATTATGTCTCTTTCTGAGTTTACCAAACTTTACTCTAAATAAAGAGACCTCATCTTTAAATTGAATTATTTTTCCTTTTTCTCTAAGCAGACTAAGAATTTCATATCTGTATGTTGATTGCCAAGTGTTGAAATAACTGCACAATTAATTCTTTAAATGATAGACATTTTGCCCCTAAAGTTTTACTTTAGTAACTTATCCTAAAAGAATTAACAAAGGTTTATATACTAAAACTTTTAATTCAAGTATTTATAATACTAAAAATTTAATCAAACATCCTTAAAAGGAGGAAAAGCTAAATAAATTATGATATATCTGTAGGATGGTTTATTATATAGCAATTAAAAATCGTGTTTTAAAGGGAAAATTGATGACCAAGAAAATAAACATGAAGTAATATTAGGCCACTGAATTCCATTATAGTATCATCCAAATTTGTTTGTGTAAAGAATATATAAACATACATACATCAAAAAACTTGGGGAGTAAATATCTTCAAATATTGATACTGTATCTCTATGTTCTAGGATTCTTGATGATTTTCATTTCTGTGGTCCACAAATATTCTACAGTGATTGTGTATAACTCTTCTAAAAATATCATTTCAATTATACTTTCTTTAGGGAAAAATTTTAAACTATTAGATAGAACCATAGGAAATTGTTTCTGTAGTTCAAAATGGTTGTCTCCTCTAGTTGCCCATCATATGAAACCAAAACAAACCAACCAACCCAGAAACACCTGCTTATTTGCTCATGGGAATAAACCATGGATTGTAAAAGATATTCATGTCATTGGCTTCAGGAAATGGCATATTTTTCTGATTAAGAATATAATTAAAATGAAAATAATCAATTCCCTATAGTGTGTAGCATGTTGCCTCTCATGAAGAGAGTACCTAATAAATGTTTCATGAATGAGATATTTATTAACTAGCACTGAAACTTGAAAGATCATATTTTATTTTATTTTGGTGAACCTTTCTGAGAATGCATAGATACTACATCAGGGCTATTAATGGTTTAGCATCTCTTTTTGCCTACCTTCTTTCTGGTTTTAGACACATCAGCCAGTTTTTATTCAGCTACTGCAATCTGCCTTCAGAATTTACAATTGCACCTGGCCAAACCCAGCGCAGAAAGCCTCGGTGGAATCCTGTATCAGAACTTTGGCTGAAGTGGGTAAGTCATGGTTTGAGTTTTACTTATTTTTACATTTCTTGAAGAAATTAGGTTTTTGGCTAATGGGCAACACAAGCAGCTTCCCAATTAACAACTTAAGAAAACTGGTATGTTTTCTGTTAAACCGAAGAGCAGCCATCAGCAAATGATTCTGAATGTTGCATACTTTTTGGGAGGAGGATATAATCATTATATTAAAAATCTTAAATTTAATATTATTGCATATGGAACTTTAATATGGCTCAGTCAGATTTTAGAGAATTTTAGTTAATTGTTACCTCAGATTTCATTATGGAATTGTCTTGTCTATTAAGTGGCCTTACTTGCTAATACCTTCATATGACATAGGACTTTTTGAGGGTCTTGTAGTTTTCCAATTTTGTTTGAAGTACGTCAATATTTATTGAAGGCCTATTATATATACAAGGCTTCAGAAATTACAAATGAAATTGAAGGCAAGGGAATTACAGCTAAAGGAAGGTGAGTAGATTCTAGAAGAGTTTCTCATAGATTCTTCTTTGTGTATGGGGGTGGGGTGTCGAGAGAGAGAGAGAGAGAGACACAGAGAGAGAGAGAAAGTTAATAAGTTAATTAGGGCCATTCCCCCAATGGTGGAGGGGAGAGGAGAGAAGAAATGCACACTTGGCTGTACTGAACAAAAAAGGAAGAGCTTGATCATCCTCTCAACTAATGGTGGCTCTGCAGGCATTGGGAAAGGCAGTTTATAGAGTATTTCATTATCAGTCATCATCACTGTTAACATTTATTGGGTATTTACCATGTGCAATGCCAGCCATTTGCATGCATTATCTAATTTAATCCTTAGATAGGTTTTAAATTATTTACATTTGATAGTTAAGAAAACAGAGAGTTTTATAGGTTATGTAATTTGGCCAGGGTTATGGCATACCTCAACAAATATGTGAGAAATGAATAAATGACTTAACTAATTAATGACCGTTTAAAATGTTTTTAGTCATTTCTCCCTGTTTGCAGTTTGACCTAGGTTATTTTATATTAACAAAATTTAGTGACAGCCCCAATTTTGATTTGAATACATTGAAAGGCAGTTATAACCCAAGAGGATCAATTGAAAATTACTGGAACTAATAGACTAATAATACAGTTGACTTAAGTAACTAATTATAAATGAGTATTATACTTAACAGACTTTCTGTATATCACAAGAGAGAATGTAATATGAAAAAGATGTCATTATTAGTAGCAAGAAAAACATTAAACATCTAAGGGTAAACTTAATATGAGAGAATAAAATTTTACTATGTTGAAGAATATAAAAGATTTTAATAAATAGAGAAACATAATTTCTATGATTGGAAAATTCAATTGATAAAGATGCCAGTTCTCCTCAAATAAACTAATAACTTTAATGTTTCCACACCTGGAACCATTCTTTGCACATACCCTCCTCACCTCAGAGCCCACATGAGCTGGGATCCCCCTTGGTGGGCCACACCCCACAAGGATGCTGTCCTTTTGCAACTTGGCCTCTGCTACCCTCCTATGGAGGGGCATCGTCCTCATCTCTGGTCTTAGTCTGTTTTGTGCTTACTCTGTTTTGCACTGCTATAACAGATTACCTGAGACTGAGTAATTTATCAAGAATAGAGATTTATTTCTAACAGTTCTGGAGGCTGGGAAGTCCAGGATGGAGAGGCGTGCATCTGGTGAGGGCCTTCTTGCTGCATCACCCCATGGGGGAAGGCAGAAGGTGGAAGGCAGGAGAGGAAAAGAGAGAGAGAGAGAGAGTGAAAGGATGGGGGCTAAACTCATATTTTCATTAGAGACCTACTCCCAGGATAATTAACCCACACATAACAGCATCAATTCATTTATGAGGGCTCTGCCCTCTTAAAAGTCCCACCTCTCACCTCTGTTTTATTGAGGATTAAGTTTCTAACACATGAACTTCGAGGGACCCAGTAAAGCCATAGCACCTCCCTTGGGCTGGTGCTAGGTCAGGCTGCTGCTCTGCAGGGGATCCCCTTCACCTGGCTTGGCCTCTACCTTTCTATCCTGGGCCACTCCTTTGCATGGGTACACTCCTTGCCTGTAACCCCCAACCCAGGCTGCTCGTCGCATGGACACCCTCCTCACTCCACTTGAGTGATGATTCTCTACAGGCAGTCCTCCTCCATAGACCTTCCACTCCCTTTTGGGTCCGCACATTCTGGAGTGCCATGGCTCCTTTGCACATCTTACCCAGCACGGACACTTACTGTGCTGCGCTCCTTAAGATTTTAGAACTGAATGGTGAGGGAGGGGAAGTGAAGAGGTACAGGAAGAGGAAGTGGTCACAATATGTATCGTATCAAGAATAAAGAATTTTAGGTACATGTGACAATGTGGTTTTTTACATATGTATCCATGTCCATTTTGTTTCCTGTACATTAATCCTTACATTAGCCCCCCTCCCCCCACCCCACAACAGTCCCCGGAGTGTGATGTTCCCCTTCCTGTGTCCATGAGTTCTCATTGTTCAATTCCCACCTATGAGTGAGAACATGCGGTGTTTGGTTTTTTGTCCTTGCGATAGTTTACTGAGAATGATGTTTTCCAGTTTCATCCATGTCCCTACAAAGGACACGAACTCATCATTTTTTATGGCTGCATAGTATTCCATGGTGTATATGTGCCACATTTTCTTAATCCAGTCTATCGTTGTTGGACATTTGGGTTGGTTCCAACTCTTTGCTATTGTGAATAGTGCTGCAATAAACATACGTGTGCATGTGTCTTTATAGCAGCATGATTTATAGTCCTTTGGGTATATACCCAGTAATGGGATGGCTGGGTCAAATGGTATTTCTAGTTCTAGATCCCTGAGGAATCGCCACACTGACTTCCACAATGGTTGAACTAGTTTACAGTCCCACCAACAGTGTAAAAGTGTTCCTATTTCTCCACATCCTCTCCAGCACCTATTGTTTCCTGATTTTTTAATGATGGCCATTCTAACTGGTGTGAGATGGTATCTCACTGTGGTTTTGATTTGCATTTCTCTGATGGCCAGTGATGATGAGCATTTCTTCATGTGTTTTTTGGCTGCATAAATGTTTTCTTTTGAGAGGTGTCTGTTCATGTCCTCTGCCCACTTTTTGATGGGGTTGTTTGTTTTTTTCTTGTAAATTTGTTGGAGTTCATTGTAGATTCTGGATATTAGCCCTTTGTCAGATGAGTAGGTTGCAAAAATTTTCTCCCATTCTGTAGGTTGCCTGTTCACTCTGATGGTAGTTTCTTTTGCTGTGCAGAAGCTCTTTAGTTTAATGAGATCCCATTTGTCGATTTTTGCTTTTGTTGCCATTGCTTTTGGTGTTTTAGACATGAAGTCCTTGCCCATGCCTATGTCCTGAATGGTATTGCCTAGGTTTTCTTGTAGGATTTTAATGGTTTTAGGTCTAACATATAAGTCTTTAATCCATCTTGAATTAATTTTTGTATAAGGTGTAAGGAAGGGATCCAGTTTCAGCTTTCTACATATGGCTAGCCAGTTTTCCCAGCACCATTTATTAAATAGGGAATCCTTTCCCCATTTCTTGTTTTTGTCAGGTTTGTCAAAGATCAGATAGTTGTAGCTATGCGGCGTCATTTCTGAGGGCTCTGTTCTGTTCCATTGATCTATGTCTCTGTTGTGGTACCAGTACCATGCTGTTTTGGTTACTGTAGCCTTGTAGTATAGTTTAAAGTCAGGTAGCGTGATGCCTCCGGCTTTGTTCTTTTGGCTTAGGATTGACTTGGCGATGCGGGCTCTTTTTTGGTTCCATATGAACTTTAAAGTAGTTTTTTCCAATTCTGTGAAGAAAGTCATTGGTAGCTTGATGGGGATGGCATTGTATCTATTAATGACCTTGGGCAGTATGGCCATTTTCACGATATTGATTCTTCCAACCCATGAGCATGGAATGTTCTTCCATTTGTTTGTATCCTCTTTTATTTCATTGAGCAGTGGTTTGTAGTTCTCCTTGAAGAGGTCCTTCACATCCCTTGTAAGGTGGATTCCTAGGTATTTTATTCTCTTTGAAGCAATTGTGAATGGGAGTTCACTCATGATTTGGCTCTCTGTTTGTCTGTTATTGGTGTACAAGAATGCTTGTGATTTTTGTACATTAATTTTGTATCCTGAGACTTTGCTGAAGTTGCTAATCAGCTTAAGGAGATTTTGGGCTGAGACAATGGGGTTTTCTAGATATACAATCATGTCATCTGCAAACAGGGCCAATTTGACTTCCTCTTTTCCTAGTTGAATACCCTTTATTTCCTTCTCCTGCCTGATTGCTCTGGCCAGAACTTCCAGCACTATGTTGAAAAGGAGCGGTGAGAGAGGGCATCCCTGTCTTGTGCCAGTTTTCAGAGGGAATGCTTCCAGTTTTTGCCCATTCAGTATGATATTGGCTGTGGGTTTGTCATAGATAGCTCTTATTATCTTGAGATACGTCCCATCAATACCTAATTTATTGAGAGTTTTTAGCATGAAGGGTTGTTGAATTTTGTCAAAGGCCTTTTCTGCATCTATTGAGATAATCATGTGGTTTTTGTCTTTGGTTTTGTTTATATGCTGGATTACATTTATTGATTTGCGTATGTTGAACCAGCCTTGCATCCCAGGGATGAAGCCCACTTGATCATGGTGGATAAGCTTTTTGATGTGCTGCTGGATTCGGTTTGCCAGTATTTTATTGAGGATTTTTGCATCAATGTTCATCAAGGATATTGGTCTGAAATTCTCTTTTTTGGTTATGTCTCTGCTAGGTTTTGGTATCAGGACGATGCTGGCTTCATAAAATGTGTTAGGGAGGATTCCCTCTTTTTCTATCGATTGGAATAGTTTCAGAAGGAATGGTACCAGTTCCTCCTTGTACCTCTGGTAGAATTCAGCTGTGAATCCGTCAGGTCCTGGACTCTTTTTGGTTGGTAAGCTATTGATTATTGCCACAATTTCAGAACCTGTTATTGGTCTATTCAGAGATTCAACTTCTTCCTGGTTTAGTCTTGGGAGGGTGTATTTGTCAAGGAATTTATCCATTTCTTCTAGATTTTCTAGTTTATTTGCATAGAGGTGTTTGTAGTATTCTCTGATGGTAGATTGTATTTCTGTGGGATCGGTGGTGATATCCCCTTTTTCGTTTTTTATTGCATCTATTTGATTCTTCTCTCTTTTCTTCTTTATTAGTCTTGCTAGCGGTCCCTCAATTTTGTTGATCTTTTAAAAAAACCAGCTCCTGGATTCATTAATTTTTTGAAGGGTTTTTTGTGTCTCTATTTCCTTCAGTTCTGCTCTGATTTTAGTTATTTCTAGCCTTCTGCTAGCTTTTGAATGTGTTTGCTCTTGCTTTTCTAGTTCTTTTAATTGTGATGTTAGGGTGTCAATTTTGGATCTTTCCTGCTTTCTCTTGTGGGCATTTAGTGCTATAAATTTCCCTCTACACACTGCTTTGAATGTGTCCCAGAGATTCTGGTATGTTGTATCTTTGTTCTCGTTGGTTTCAAAGAACATCTTTATTTCTGCCTTCATTTCATTATGTACCCAATAGTCATTCAGGAGCAGGTTGTTCAGTTTCCATGTAGTTGAGCGGTTTTGAGTGAATTTCTTAATCCTGAGTTCTAGTTTGATTGCACTGTGGTCTGAGAGACAGTTTGTTATAATTTCTGTTCTTTTACATTTGCTGAGGAGAGCTTTACTTCCAACTATGTGGTCAATTTTGGAATAGGTGTGGTGTGGTGCTGAAAAAAATGTATATTCTGTTGTCTTGGGGTGGAGAGTTCTGTAGATGTCTATTAGGTCCACTTTATGTAGAGCTGAGTTCAATTCCTGGATATCCTTGTTAACTTTCTGTCTCGTTGATCTGTCTAATGCTGACAGTGGGGTGTTAAAATCTCCCATTATTATTGTGTGGGAGTTTAAGTCCCTTTGTAGGTCACTGAGGACTTGCTTTATGAATCTGGGTGCTCCTGTGTTGGGTGCATATATATTTAGGATAGTTAGCTCTTCTTGTTGAATTGATCCCTTTACCATTATGTAATGGCCTTCTTTGTCTCTTTTGATCTTTGTTGGTTTAAAGTCTATTTTATCAGAGACTAGGATTGCAACCCCTGCCTTTTTTTGTTTTCCAGTTGCTTGATAGATCTTCCTCCATCCCTTTATTTTGAGTCTATGTGTGTCTCTGCACGTGAGATGGGTTTCCTGAATACAGCACACTGATGGGTCCTGACTCCTTATCCAGTTTGCCAGTCTGTGTCTTTTGATTGGAGCATTTAGCCCATTTACATTTAACGTTAATATTGTTATGTGTGAATCTGATCCTGTCATTATGATGTTAGTTGGTTATTTTGCTCGTTAGTTGCTATTGTTTCTTCCTAGCCTCGATGGTCTTTACAATTTGGCATGTTTTTGCAGTGGCTGGTACCAGTTGTTCCTTTCCATGTTTAGTGCTTCCTTCAGGAGCTCTTTTAGGGCAGGCCTGGTGGTGACAAAATCACTCAGCGTTTGCTTGTCTGTAAAGTATTTTATTTCTCCTTCACTTATGAAGCTTAGTTTGGCGGGATAGCAAATTCTGGGTTGAAAATTCTTTTCTTTAAGAATGTTGAATATCGGCCCCCACTCTCTTCTGGCTTGTAGAGTTTCTGCTGAGAGATCAGCTGTTAGTCTGATGGGCTTCCCTTTGTGGGTAACCCGACCTTTCTCTCTGGCTGCCCTTAACATTTTTTCCTTCATTTCAACTTTGGTGAATCTGACAATTATGTGTCTTGGAGTTGCCCTTCTCGAGGAGTATCTTTGTGGCGTTCTCTGTATTTCCTGAATCTGAATGCTGGCCTGCCTTGCTAGATTGGGGAAGTTCTCCTGGATAATATCTTGCAGAGTGTTTTCCAACTTGGTTCCATTCTCCCCATCATTTTCAGGTACACCAATCAGACGTAGGTTTGGTCTTTTCACATAGTCCCAAATTTCTCGGAGGCTTTGTTCATTTCTTTTTATTCTTTTTTCTCTAAACTTCCCTTCTCTCTTCATTTCATCCATTTCATCTTCCATCAGCGATACCCTTTCTTCCAGTTGACCGCATCTGCTACTGAGGCTTCTGCAATCTTCGCGTAGTTCTCGAAACTTGGCTTTCAGCTCCATCAGCTCCTTTAAGCCCTTCTCTCCATTAGTTATTCTAGTTATCCATTCTTCTAATATTTTTTCAAAGTTTTTAACTTCTTTGCTATTGTTTTGAATTTCCTCTCATAGCTCAGAGTAGTTTGATCGTCTGAAGCCTTCTTCTCTCAACTCATCAAAGTCATCCTCCATCCAGCTTTGTTCCGTTGCTGGTGAGGAACTGCGTTCCTTTGGAGGAGGAGAGGTGCTCTGTTTTTTAGAGTTTCCAGTTTTTTTGTTCTGTTTTTTCCCCATCTTTGTGGTTTTATCTACTTTTGGTCTTTGATGATGGTGATGTACAGATGGGTTTTTGGTGTGGATGTCCTTTCTGTTTGTTAGTTTTCCTTCTACCAGACAGGACCCTCAGCTGCAGGTCTGTTGGAGTTTACTAGAGGTCCACTCCAGACCCTGTTTGGCTGGGTGTCAGCAGTGGTGGCTGCAGAACAGCGGATTTTCGTGAGACCACAAATTCAGCTGTCTGATAGTTCGTCTGAAAGTTTTGTCTCAGAGGAGTACCCGGTTGAATGAGGTGTCAGTCTGTCCCTACTGGGGGGGTGCCTCCCAGTTAGGCTGCTCAGGGGTGAGGGACCCACTTTAGGAGGCAGTCTGTCCGTTCTCAGATCTCCAGCTGCGTGCTGGGAGAACCACTACTCTCTTCAAAGCTGTCAGTCAGACAGGGACCTTTAAGTCTGTGGAGGTTCTTGCTGAGTTTTTGTTTGTCTGTGCCCTGCCCCCAGAGGTGGAGCCTATAGAGGCAGGCAGGCCTCCTTGAGCTGTGGTGGGCTCCACCCAGTTCGAGCTTCCTGGCTGCTTTGTTTACCTAAGCAAGCCTGGGCAATGGCGGGCGCCCCTCCCGCAGCCTCGCTGCCGCCTTGCAGCTTGATCTCAGACTGCTGTGCTAGCAATCAGCGAGACTCCGTGGGCACAGGACCCTCCGAGCCAGGTGCGGGACACAATCTCCTAGTGTGCCGTTTTCCAGGCCCGTTGGAAAAGCGCAGTATTGGGGTGGGACTGACCCGATATTCCAGGTGCCGTCTGTTTCCCCTTTCTTTGACTAGGAAAGGGAACTCCCTGACCCCTTGCGCTTCCCGAGTGAGGTAATGCCTCGCCCTGCTTCGGCTCGCACACAGTGCGCTTCACCGACTGTCCTGCACCCACTGTTAGGCACTCCCTAGTGAGATGAAACCGGTACCTCAAGCAGAAATGCAGAAATCATCCGTCTTCTGTGTCGCTGGGGCTGGGAGCTGGAGACCGGAGCTGTTCCTATTCAGCCATCTTGGCTCCACCCCCTAATTTTTATTTTAAAGGGGTGCACGGCAGAAAGTGTTCAGAGAGATAAATAAAATGTTAACATTGATTATCTCTGAGTGGTGGATGGATGATGTGTGGATCTGGTTTTCTGCTTCACACTTTTATGTAATTTCTGCTAATATATTACTTTCAAGTTACAATGAAACAGCAGTAAATATATTTTTATTTGGGCCAAATCAGTTAGGAAACACATTAACCAATAAAAGATAAAATCCAAAGGAAAAGCAAATAAATATGATGGTGTTAATTTTTACATGGGAATACATTGTCTTAGCTGCTAAGTATTTTTCTTATAGTATTTCACATATTAAGGCAGTCTCTTCTCTTTTTCCTTCTTTCTCTCTCCTCTCTCCTCTTGTTCCTCCTCCTCTACCCCTCAATATTTAGCAAACGCAAGGCGGGGAAATACCAGTTGGCCCTACACAGGGCATAGCGGGCATGTTGATCACATGTATACATTGAGCGAGAAAGAACTTAGAGCCACAAGTGAAATTCCATGTTGTGACTGCTTTCTGAATTCTGACTTCAGTGATACCCATTGTATAATCCAATCAGTTCATGCATAGAATTGCAGAGATTTGGGGACTTAATATAGTTAGTGAAACTATATTAGTCTAAATACATCTTTTATTTCTAAGTAATAAGATTTCTTTTCCTACCGTTTCCATACTGGCCAAAGCATTATAATTTAAGAGGAAATTTTAGTTCCTTTTTGTATGCTATAAAGACATGTGTGATAAGTCTAAAAATAATTATATTGAAGTGTATAATCAAGATAGGTGAAGAGCGAGGTTTCCATATCAATCTCAGTTTTCTCTTTGTGAGAAGGCATGCCTTCTTCATTTTCCTTGTTGGTCCCTTCCATCTGAACAGTTAAAGCTCTGGAAATTCTGTCCCCACTCTCCTTCTGCATTTGTTCCTCCCTTCCCCTTCCCCGCATCATGGCCTCATTAACCCTTCATTACTTTCTTCTTGGACCACTGCAGGAAATTAATGTTATCTCCTTCTGTCCTTCCTTATTTAGATAAGCCTGATACCAGAGTAATCTTTCTGAAGTGAAATTCTTTCTGTTGGTTTAAAAAATCAACACTACGTCCCCAACCTTCAGCAACATCCCTATGCCTAACAACCTAAGGCTAGATTCCTCACTGTTACATCTAGGATGCCCCTACATGGCTCACACTAGCTTTCTCCAGTTTCCACCATTGCCGTTCCTCAGCATCTTTCCCATTACTCAACTTTTTTCTGCTCAAATTCCTCCATAGCCACCCTTGGCTCTTACATCCAAATCTGAACTTACCCCATTGGTCCACGTATGCCTTTCTTAGAGTCTATGATATGGTTTAGATGTTTGTCCCCTCCAAATCTCATGTGGAAATGGGATTCCGATGTTGGAGGTGGGGTCTGGTTGGAGGTGACTGGATCATGGGGACAGATCTGTCATGAATGGTTTAGCACCATCCCCTTGGTGATAAGTGAGTTCTTACTTGCTGAGGTCCCTTGAGTTCTGGTTGTTTAAAAGTTTGGGACTTGCCCCCACTCCTTGCTCCTGCCCTCGCCATGTGACCCCATCTGCTCTCCCTGTGCCTTCCACCAAGAGTGGAAGCTTCCTGAGGCCTCACCAGAAGCTGGACAGGTGCAAAGGCCATGCTTGTATGGCCCGCAGAATGACAAGCCAGTTAAAACTCTTTTCTTTATCAATTATTCAGCGCCAGGTATTTCTTTTTAGCAACACAAGAACAGCCTGATACAGTCTCATTTCATTCTAACTTACATCATCACAAGTACTATTCTTGTCTCCGATATTAGATTTTGATGGGCAACTATAAAGTAGCTGTCAAAAAGAAATTAATAGAAAGTTGTTACCTAGGATGAAGGTGAAAAGCAGATTCTGCTTAATGATGATTAGACTGTATGCTTTTTGGTTGTTGTTGGACGCTGGTCATAGAAACAGAGAACCAAAGTGGAACACATTCAGAAGTGAACCCTCACAGTCGTCAAGGAATCTAAAATCACCCCACTTTAGTGATTGAAAACATTTGAAATATTTAGACAAAGAAAAGAAATCTGAGGAGGAACACAATAATTTTTAAACTTTTGAAGGTTAAAATGGGCTTTTTTTTTTTTTTTTTAACAGGTTCCCAAAGACAGAATTATAACTCATATATGGCAGCTGCAAGAGGCAGATTTCTGTGCTACTTGAAAAAGTAACTCTTTTGCAGTTAGTACTCTTTTAAAACCTTAGGGGTCACAATAGATTCTTCCCTTTTGTTTACTCTCATTAAACGCAGCAGCAGATTCTGTCAGACCCATTTCCACAATCTCTCTTTTCCTTTCTCTTGTGTCGCCCTTGTCCAAATCCACCATCATCGGACATGGATGACAGAAGAGTGTCCTTACTAAATGTGCCACTGCAATCCATTGCCTGCACAGTTGTTAGAGGATCTTAACATGTAAACCAGAGCATGTCACTCATCCACTGACAACTCCCCATTGCACTTACAAAAGCCCTTCCTCATCTGAGCTGGTCTAGTCCTACCTTTTCCCATCACCGTCCATCTCCTCCAACTCTGCTCCATCCACACTGACCTTCTTTCGGAGTCTCATCTGCTTCAGGCATTTCCTCACCTAAGGACATTTGCATATGCCATTCCCTCTGTTTGGATCCTCTTCCTGGAGAATGTCACTTGCTGGTTTCCTCCTTCAGTCAGATCTCAGTTGAAAATATAAGGGCTTGGTGAAGTATTCCAGAACACTCCCCATGCAGTGTCTCAGCTTCTTCCTGCACCTTATCATCTAAGACCATTTCATTTTCCTTTTAGCTCCTGTCAGTATTTGAAAGCAGCTTGTTTGTTTATTTATTGCTTCTTTGTTGTCTGCCCCACCCCCCTTTAGCATGTAAATGATAAAAAGAGGAACTTTCCTTTCTTCACCACTGGAGCCTGAAAGTGTTTGTTCTTGACTAAGCAGATGAGTAAGTGTTTGTTGACTGACAATAATCCATAGGCTAGGAGTTTCACAGAGTGAAAGTTAGGCTTAGAAAGGTTAAGTAACTTGTCCAATTAATAAGTATTTGAGTTGGGTTTGAAATCCAAGTTTCAGCCAGGCACGATAGCTCATGCCTACAATCCCAGCACTTTAGGAGGCCAAAAAAAAAATTTGCTGGGCTTGATGGTGCACACCTGTAGTCCTAGCTACTTAGGAGCTTAAGTGGGAGATCTTTTCTGCCCAGGAGTTTGCAGCTTCAGTGAACTGTGTTCGCACCATTACACTCCAGCCTGGGTGACAGAGCCAGACCCTGTTTCTAAAATTAAATAAATAAATAAATGAAATCCAAGTTTCTTTGAGTATGAATTTTATGCTTTATCATGTTGCCCCGAAAGTCCTATCTTAGAAAGTCCTAATATATAAACTAGAACTATGGACAGCTTACTGGAGTCAAAAGACAAAATTACAACAAATTTAATTTAAAGATCTAATTGCTTTTTATTTGCCACTATTACCATGTCAACCCTGTTTCTACTACTCTCACCAATACTTTCAACATGAAACTAGAAATTTAGGTTAAGTCAGACCAAGAACCTTCAAAGCCCCAAGTAAGGAAACCATACTTAATTTCTGTTAGCCAACAATAAGGACTGCAAGATCTTATCTTACATCAATTGAATGCAAGTCAATCACTTTAATTGAGCTAACTCCTTCCTAGATTGGTGGGATCCAATCCCACGAAAATTTAGCCAATAGCTAAATACCCTAGTCAACTGGCTTCAGTCTACTTAACGATTCCATTCTAGAATCAAGCAGCACCTCAGTTGCTTTTTAGACAGAAAAGGGCTGAAGAAAGTAGAAACAAGGAACAAGAAGCAAATTGGCCTTTTCAAAGTTCCTTTCCTTAAAGGGTTAAAACATCATGCCAGACTAGGCACCTTTTTGTTGATCGCCATGAATCTCCTGTTTTCTTCCATAACCGGCCCATTTCAGAGTTCTGTTTGATTGTGTGGCACTTAGCATGAATGACTTCATTCTGGTCTGGTCTGCTGGGGCCTAGTGCAGGAGGCTAGATCAAAACGATGGCCTCCCATAAACTTTGTTGGGTGGGGATCTGTCTGACATTTTACAACTCAGGTGCAAAATTATTTTTGTGTTTCAGCAATTCTTTAAAAACACATAGAGGCACTAAAGTTTAGCAGAATTCAAATATGCAAGAATTTTTAATATTAAACAGAACAAGGGATATGCATATTTAAGATGCAACAAAGTCAAGAGAGTACTTTGTTTATAAGGCAGATTTTCAGTGCATTTCCAAGTTGGTAAACACATTGCCGTCAATGTAAAGATCAATTATAGTCATATTTATATAACATTTTATGATTTGTAAATTGCTCTCAAGTACAGTAGCTCAACTCATCTAGCATCAAAAATACTTCGTTCTTTTTCTTAGTTGTACATGGAATACAAAAGGTAGTAAAAATCAGCAAAAGCACTCTCTAAGTCAGTGTTTGCCTTGCTGAGAGCAGCAAGCATTTACTGAGTGTTGGAAAATCTGATGAAATCTATGATGTGGACATAATTCTTAGCTCTATTTTATAGATGGGGAAATGACGCTATCAGGGTTTGGCAGCTTTCTGAAGGTCACACAGGTAGGCAGGGCCTGAGCCAGGATCTGAATCCCTTCTGCACTGAAGGGCTAGCAGGCATTAACCTCTCCTATCACAAATCTCTGCTCTGCTATCACAAATCAGTTTAAGCAGATGCGTTACCTGTTTTATACCGTATGCATTATGATCAAGATGGTAATTTAAGCTATACATGAAACAAATATATAGAGTTTTCAAATAAAGTAAAAAGAAGGTGAGGAACTAGTGAACTGAGTTTTAAGGGTTTTGGGGAAGTCCTTTATAGAAAAAGAATACTTCCTATCATCTATTGCTTTTCCTCCTTTCCCTTGATTGCTCCAGAAGTTTGCTGTAACTTTATCTATTGCCATTAATGTTTTGAGGCTATGATCCTTTGTGAGTTTACTATGTCATGTCAAATTTTTCTGATAAAACTTCAGAAGTTTTTAAAACTGAAGCCGTGATCAGTTGTGAATATACCATGTATATCATGTTAGATTTTTCTGATAAAACATTTTAAACTTTTAAAGGCTAAAGTGCTTTTGAATGTCTTTTTATATGTAGAAATTACTGATATTTACCTCCATTGCTACACTGTCTTGTAAGATGTAGGACTTGAAATTGATAAGAAGATACAAGCTTTTAAGTGATCATAAATGCAAATTCCCCAGCGAAGTCATTACAGGCAGGGGGCCTAACTGGAATGTAAGGTATAAACATCTTTATCATCCTCTGCCCTCAATGAGCTAAATTAAGGGTGATGGTGGGAGCAAGTAAGGATGGAGAGCTCTGCAGTAAATGTACACCATGGTGTTCACAGAGATTTGAGAAATGTTCAGGCCATTAAGGCTATGCGAATTTTTTTTAATGCACTTGGTCAATTGCTGTTCCTCAGTTTATTCATTTATTTAAAGTAAAATAGCACATGGTAGAAGTATAGGACTTTGAGAAAAAGCATCCAAGAATTACTTCCATATTATTCCACTTAAAAAAGAATTTTGTTCCATGTGTTTCATAATCTTCAAATGATTTGGGGGAATTAATGCTGGGTACTTTGTTGGCAGCATAATCTATTTTCCAAGTGGAAATTCCATAAAATATCTTTTACAAATGTTTTGAATAATAAACATCAATTTACAAGCCAACTTGTCCCCAAAAATTGTACATGTAGAAAATATTAACTCTTTGAGAAAAGAAGTTCAATCTCTATTAAATAGACATATCTATTTTAATCTATCTAAGGTGTTGTGGTTGATTTTAGAAGGAGCTTGACATCATATATCCCTGTGATCACAGTTTTTAAAAACTCCATTATTACTAAAAAAAATTAAATCTGAGTAAGTTATAAAATAGGACAATATCATCCAATTTTTCACATATTTATTAACTCAATTGATTTATAATGATTCCTCATTATCTGAAATGCATTATCCTAATTTTGGGGGAAATGCAATATGTCAAACCATATTTTCTACCCTTGATTAATTTCCAGCATATTAGGGGTAGATATAACATGTTACAGAAATAACAAAGCAGAATAAAACTAAGTACCCTACCTGTTATAAAATTCTAGAGCCTGACCTTGTCTACAGCACAGTAGATACTCAATGTATATTTATCACATGAATAAAATAAATGAATATAAATAAATGAGTGAGTATCTCATTCTCTTTGGCTGCATAACATCCCATTGCATGACTATTAAAATAGATTTAACATCACTATTGGATATTTATGTTGTTTTCAATCGTTTTGCACATGTGAATAAGGTAAATACCTAGGAGTGGAATTTCTGGGTTATTTCACTTCTGACGGACGCTGCCCTCTGTAGAGATTGTTCAATTTACACTCCACCAGCAATGTAGGAGAACATCTTTCTTCTTCAGTGTGTTAGATTTTTGCCAACCTTGTACATAAAAATATTTTTATAGTTTTAATGTGTGTTTCTCTTTTATGAGTGAGGAAAAAAACATTATATGATTGATATTTCCTTTTCTGTGAACTGTCACTTCTTGTGCTTTCCTTATTTCTCCTAATGGGTTTTTTTCTTAATAATTTGTATAACCATTATTAAGAAAATGATCTCTTTGCCTGTAAGTAACAGTTTTTTTCTCTTTTTTTCTTTTCTTATTAATTTTTTTTTTTTTTTTTTTTTTTTGAGACAGAGTCTTGCTCTGTCGCCCAGGGTGGAGTGCAGTGGCATGATCATGGCTGGCTACAGCCCCGACCCCCCTGGGTTCAAGTGACCCTCCCATCTCAGTCTGCCAAGTAGCTGGGACTACAGGCACGTGCTGCCACACCCGGCTAATTTTTGTATTTTTTTGTATAAAGAGTTTTTGCCATGTTACCCAGGCTGGTCTCAAATTTCTGGGCTCAATCAATCCACCCGCCTTGACCTCCCTAATTGTTGGGATTGCAGGTGTGAGCTACCGTGCCCACCACATTTTTTTTCTTGCCATTTGTCATTTGAACTTTTATTTATTTTTTGGCATGCAATATTTTTAAATTTTCTTTTAGGCTTTTAATGTTTTCTTTCATCTTCAGAATAGCCCTTATCAGGCTAAGATGTTTTTTGAATTCTCATGGAGAATTTTCATAGTTTTGGTTCGTCTGTTTTGGGAGTTACTGTTTAAAATTGTGAGCTATCTGGGATACATTTAGTTGTAAGGTATAAGGTATGGAATCAACTTTATTTTTTCCAGATGACTAGTCAAGTGTGCCAATACTAGTTCTTCAATAACCCATAAAAATTACATGCATTATTCAATGTAATGATTAATTGAGGATTCATTCAGTATAATTTGAGTGCCAAACAGGAAAGATGCATTTAATATATTTAATGTTCTTCCTGTTTATGTATACTGGTGCTTCAGTACAGCTTTATTCTGGGTCCTTTGACATGATACAGGAAATGTGCCATTCTCTGCCCCTGCCATTCCACTTTCCTGTGCTCCACCTGGGCTGTACAATAGAACTTGACAACCAACCATGTTTTCTAATTAATGCTTACACTTTGTTGCCTTTCCCCCCTACCTGTCAGTTTATCTAGCTAAGCATTTTTCTCCATGGCACCTATCACTGCATTGTACGTATTCTCAGAGATTTTGGTCTGGCAGATACCATCAGCAATTCCATCTAATTAAAATTTTTTTACATAATAAGCAATATTTAATAATAATAATTAGAAATAGATTTTGATTACATCTTAAAATCACTGCAAAGACTTGTCATATCTGGAGAACTTCCGAGATTTATAAGCCTAATTAGAAGTTGTTGCCTAAAAATAAAAAAATTGTGAATAAAGATAGCCTATTTCAGAGAACTGTTATCTCTAGGCAGAGCTCTACAAAAGATAAATGCATTGATAACAACTCATCCTCTCTCTTATTAGTTTTTTAAGGGATCCATATACTTACTTGCTGACAGTGTATCCTTAACGAGGTGTATCTCAATTGCATTCCAACTTAGAAGTGAACCAGGAGCAAGTATTTTTAAAAATATTTTAAACTTTAAAGTGACCCTTTGTATTAAAGTACATAGTTGGAGTTAATGCTATAGACCAGAAGAATGGCTAACTGTAGTAAATGTATTAGCTCTTCCTTATTGAGAGACAGATGGGGCAGAGAATAACTGCTAATCCCAAGAATATATTCTAGTTCACATTTTGACATTTTATATATATATTTATATATATACCAGAATTTTTCTAGCTTAATAAAAGTAAGCTAACTTTGGATTGTGTTTTTGGTTGCATTTGAAAAATATTGTTCTATTTATTAATGTCCTTGTAAGTGAAATGATAAATCAATTATTTTCATTTTTTAGACATAATTTTCTTTTTTGTTTTTTTTCTGCTTTAATTTTTAAGCAATGGACAGCTAAATTAGCATTGTTAATTTTGGTTTTGGATTAGTATTTATACTATTTGGACAGTGCAGCGAATTTATTTCCGACTATGTCTTTAGAAATATTTGTGTTTTTACAATTGTTTGAAAAAATTTTGTCTACAAAGCAGACTTATTTTGACTCAAAATATCTTTTTCTCAATTGCATAGTTAATTTTCTATTATTGCCTAAAAATTGTCATTTAGCTCTGTTCAAAGTTTACCTACAGATGTGGAAAGTAGTAAATTTTACCTTGCTAATTTTCATTGTACAATTCATGTGAAGACAGGAGACTAGATAATATCAATCGAAGTGGGATGGTTTGAGGGAAACAAAAAACCTTTCAACAGAGTTTGGGATCGTGGAGTCTCCCCAGTCTGGTTTGTCCATGGTGCTAGCTATAGAAGAATGTGTTCCATCAGCAGCTTACCGGAGATTCTGGAGGTGGATGAGACTTCCCTGAAGTCACTAATAAAAAGGCGGCATTGTTAATAACAGAGGTGCTGCCATTGAACTAAATTTTCACTGGTGTCATTAGAAAAATATTCATTGAGCACTTCTCTGTGTAAGTCATATTCATAGCAACAACACTTATTTGATGGTCAATTTCACCTAATGTACCTGATTCCTAAAGCGCAGATAAATCCCAATCTCCTCCCCGATTTGTTTAAATGTCAGTGGAAACTTGTTTGTAACATGTTTTGAGAAACGTTGAAGTTTATAATTTTTGTTATTTTCGTTGCTTAGAAAATAACATAGAAGCAGTATTGTCTTCTGTTTGATTTTTGAATGTTTAGAGCAAACCCAGTTTATGTGTGAAGCAGCCAGAAAAGGATGAAAATCTTGCCAGGATTTGATCGTGGTGCAGGATTAAGTATTTATAAAACTATGTGCTGTTTGGCAGAGTTGAGGCTGTCTGTCCTTCGGATGAGACAGAAGTGCAATTGCACTGCTGTGTGTGAAGGACATAAACAGAGATATTGCATGCTTTGGGAAAGGGAAGCGTATCATGGACATTAGGAAAACATTTACTAAGGAAATTTAAGCAGTGGTGAAATTGATTGTTTAAGGTTGCCTTATAGCTGTTATTATTTCTATAAAACTTCAGTGTGAGTTTTTGTCTACATTGGTACATATTTTTGGTGTGGCTAGTGAAAATTATCTATTTTCTTTCTTCCTTTTTCCTTTCCTTTCCTTTTCCTCTCCTCTCCTCTTCTCCTTATCCTTCTCTCCTCTTTCCTCTCCTCCTCCTCCTCCTCTCCTCTGCTTCTCCTCCCCTCTCTCCTCTCCTTCTCCTCTTACCTCTCCTTCTCCTTCTCTTCTCCTCTCCTTCTCCTCTCCCTCTCCTCTCACTCTTCCTTTCCCTCTCCCTCTCCTCTCCTCTCCTTCTCCTCTCCCTCTCATCTCCCCTCTCCTCTTTCCTGTCCGTCTCCTTTCCTCACCTTCTCCTCTCCATCTCCTCTCCTTCTCCTTTCCTCTCCTCTTCTCCTTCTCCTCTCCTTCGCCTCTCCTTCTCCCCTCCCCTCCCCTCCCCTGTCCTTCTCCCTTCCCCTCCCCTCCCATCCCCTCCACTCCCCTCTCCTTCTCCTTCTCCTTCTCCCCTCCCCTCCCCTCCCCCCTCCACTCCTCTCTCCTTCTCCTTCTCCCCTCCCCTCCCCCCTCCACTCCCCTCTCCTTCTCCTTCTCATTCTCCCCTCCCCTCCCCTCCCCCCTCCACTCCCCTCTCCTTCTCCTCCTCTCCTCTCCTCTCCTCTCCTCTCCTCTATCCTCTCCTCCCCTCTCTTCTTTTCTTTCCTATTTAGAGACAGGGTTTTGCAGTGTTGCCCAGGCTAGATGCAGTCGCTATTCGCATCACAGTGCACTACAACCTCAAACTCCTGGACTCAAGTGATCCACCTGACTCAGCCTCCTGAATAGCTGAGGCTACCACTGCATCTAGCAAATTGTCTATTTTCAAACAAGTTTTTGAGTATCTTTAAGCTTCAGAGAATTTTCATCAGCTGGTAATATTATCTACTGTTTGCATTCCTTTCATTATATGAAGCAAGCCAGATTATCTATCTATCTATCTATCTATCTATCTATCTATCTATCTATCTATCTATCTATCTATCCAATTTTTTTTTATCTCTTCCTTCCTATTTTCATTCATTTAAAGTAAGCCTTCTGGGACTATCATTATAACTTTAAATATGATCTTTATAGCTCTGCTATAACCATTTAGGACAAAAATGTAGCACTATGATATTAAAACTTTTCCAAGTAGAAGAGAATTTCCTAACCATGGAAATAGCTCATGGATCTTTTTTCATTTGTTTCTAACTTTATTTTCTTCTTCAGATTCATACTTAGTTGCCATTGTTTCTCATATCCATGTGGACATTTAAAAATTATTTGCTCTTTTTTTAGAGTAATTTTTTCATAGGGGGTTCATTGAAGAATTTCTGAGCCTTTACATATTTTGAAATGTTTTTGTTTGGGAATTACATTTGATTTTTAGTTTAGATGGACATAAAGTCCTTGTTTCACAATTTTTCATCTATAAAGGTATTCGATCTTTTAGCATTCAATGCTGATGATGAGAAGTCTGATGCTAGTCAGATTCTTTTTAGGAATCATCTTTTCTCTCTGGAAGTACTGGAGATTTTCTCCATACTATTGACATTTGTATAGTTTCTACTGCTGGCCATAAATTAGCATAAAGTAGCTTAAAACGACAGAAATTTTACTGTCTCATAATTAGGAGACTAGGAGTCTGGAATCAAGGGTTCATCAGCACCATGCTTTCTCTGAAGGCTCCAGGGAAGAATTCGTTCCATGCCTTTCTCTTAGCTTCTGGGGTTTGCCGACAATCTTTGGCATTCTTTGGCTTGCAGCTGCATAAATCCAGTCTCTGCCTCCATCTTCACATTGTGTGTGTCCCTCAGGTATTTCTCTGTGTCTCTCCTTCCCTTCTTATAAGGACACCAGTTGAATTGGATTGGGGTCCACCATGATTCAGTATGACCTCAACTTAAGTTGATTACATCTGCAAAGACCCTATTTCCAAATAAGGTCACATTCAGAGGGAGTGATGATTAGTACTTCAACATATACTTTTTGGGGATGCAGTTCAGCCCAAAACAGCATTCTAAAGTTCCTCCAGAATACGGCCAGTGTGCTTACTTAATCCTGTTTAACATATTGTGGACCTTTTCAATTTGGAGATGTACATGTGTCTTAAGCTCAAAGAAGTTGTCTTCTATTGTTTTCTTAATAATTTCTTCTCTCACATTGTATCTGCTGTTTCTTTCTGGAACTTATATTTGTTAGATATTTAAATTCCTGGGTTGACCCTCTTTATTTCAAAATCTCTGTTTTATTCTCCTTTTTGATCTTTTATGCTTAATTTTTAGAAGATTCCTTGACTTCCTTTCCAGATTACCAATTGTGTTTCTATCAATTATTTTTCAGCCAATTTTTGACTTGTTTATGTATGCAAGGGCATTTTAATTTCTAAGATGTCATTCTTCTTTCTGATTTTCTAATTTTTTGGATGCAGTATATACTCAGATTCTCTGAGGACAATAATTAGGATTATTTAAATATTTTTTGCTTTTCCTTGAGTCATCCCTGTTTTCACTAGGATTGGTTATTCTTAATGGTATTGGTTTTCCTTGCGATCCTTGGTGGTGTGTTCGTAATTAGGAAAGTCCGTAATGACTGGCATAGGTTTCCACTGCAGTTTTAAAGGCCTGTTTCCTTCCTAGAATTCTTGTATAAATGACAGGGCTGACCTGGAATTCTGTATGAGAGGTCAAAGGCTGACCAAATGATACACAGGCTTTCCTTTTGGCTGTGTGTGTGTTTGTGTGCGTTCATGCGTATGTGCATGTGTGTGTATAGCAGAGGTCAGGCTGAGAACACCAGTAAGTGTTAAGTAAGGAGGGCTTTGTGCAGGAGTTGGAGAATTTAATATATTTCCTCTCTCTGCTGGTGCTGCCTCTTCTCTCTCCCCACATTCTCTCTCTTTTTTTTTTTTTTAGATGAAGTCTAGCTCTGTCACCAGGCTGCAGTGCAGTGGTGTGCAACCTCTGCCTACTGGTTTCAAGCGATTCTCCTGCCTCAGCTTCCCAAGTAGCTGGGATTACAGGCACGCACCACCACACCCAGCTAATTTTTGTATTTTTAGTAGAAATGGGGTTTCACCATGTTGGCCAGGGTGGTCTTGATCTCCTGACCTCGTGATCCGCCTGCCTCAGCCTCCCAAAGTGCTGGGATTATAGGCGTGAGCCAGCACGCCCGGCCCACGTTGTACCTCTTACTTGATGGTCTCTGGCATTACTTCAAGCTCCATTTTGCTTCTCTATCAAGTTCTAACACCTGCATTTGGCATTCTGTCCAGTTAGGTATTCTACTTTCTTGAGAGAACATTTCTTCATTTCTCTGACTTTGTCCTCCAGGTAAAAACTGCTTCTGCCAACTGCTATGTCTATGCTAATCGGAGGGAGGAGGGCCTTAGCTTCCCAGCTCTTCAGCTGTTATTCTTTTTTTTTTTTTTAATCCGTTGTCATTGATTTAATTTGGATAAAATATAGAAAAATATATCCTTTGTATCTTATCTTTGTCTTTTTTTTTGCTGTACAAGTTTTTCTTCATGTTTTGTGTTATTTCTTTTTTTTAATTATACTTTAAGTTCTAGGGTACATGTGCACAAAGTGCAGGTTTGTTACATATGTATACATGTGCCATGTTGGTGTGCTGCACCCATTAACTTGTCATTTACATTGGGTATATCTCCTAATGCTATCCTTCCCCCCTTCCCCCACCCCTCAACAGGCCCTGGTGTGTGATGTTCCCCTTCCTGTGTCCAAGTGTTCTCATTGTTCAGCTGTTATTCTTTAATGAGTTGCCCCATATCCCTGCCGCACTTTGTTTTGGTTGACTGCACACCTGGGAAGACCTTTTCTAACTCTAATCTCTTGTGGGGCAGTTTCTTCTCTTTCTCTGATGGGCTAATCCCATCTTCATTTTGCCTTGCAAAAATGCTTGAACATTACTGCTTTCTTTGTGACAATCATTCTCAATTTTCAGTATTGTTGTGATGTAAACCTGTTAAAATATAAATTTCAGCAGATCTTGGAAAGTGAGCAGATCTTGGGAAGAGAGCAGATCTTGGGAAGAGTGCCCTCTTCCAATGCAGAGTTTTTATACTCTTCAACTTTTTATTTCTATTCTCAGATGTTTCATCACATACAATTTTGTGTGCACACAAACACTACTTAAATTAATGAATGGAGTGGAAGAATTATATCATGTGTTTAATGTCTGCTTTCTTACTTATGTTGGCATCTGGGAAGGTACAAATATGCTGGTTGTTATACAGTGTTTTTCTGTATTGATGCTGTATAAAGTACATTTCAAGCATGAATCATTAAGAAATCAAATAAGTTCTTGAATGTTTCATGAACCCGCTTTACTAATTGGTCTTAAGAATTGAAATACATGCAGGTTAGAAGCTTTTACAGTTATATAAAACAAGTTAATGGCAGAGTTTAAAGATTTAATATTTTTTCTTTTATGTTTATAAGATTGTATGGATAATGTGTAAGAAACTTTAGTCAAATTAAGAGGGAAATATTTTAAATCTTTCTTTTTCAGCAAAAAATCGTGGAATTGCCATTCCAGTGGATTTGGACAGCCAAGTTAATACTCTTTTCATGAAGAGCCATTCAAATATGGTGCAGAGAGCAGCAATGGGTTGGAGACTATCAGCTCGCTCTGGGCCACGCTTTAAGGAAGCTCTTGGAGGGCCTGCTTGGGATTACAGAAATATTATTGAAAAGTTACAGGTACATGAGAGCATGAAATAGCATTAATATTTTCTAAATTATGTTTTTTAAAAATATGTAGTCACATAAATAAAATATGGTTAAAAATATCAAGTTCTATTTGGGGACCAGGCCTTGCTTTACAACTCTCTACTACCACTGCTCTTTTTAAACATATAGCTTCCATATGTTGTGAGTTGTTTTTTAATGAGTGTATATTAATAACTGTGTTTTGATAGTATAGTAGTGAATAGTGGGTCTTAATGTCAAAATAATGATCATAATACCAATGATAACACTGGTAAATCAACTAAATATTCATAATCTTCCTTCAACTTATGTTTCAGTATTCCCTTCTAATCCTTTGGTCAGAATGATGCAAGCACCTTGCTCCCAAATTACTTGTATAGTATCTCACTCTTGATTTTGGCCTGGAAATTGTATTAGTTTGCCAGGGCTGCTGTTGCAGAATGTCACAGACTTGGTGGCTTAAACAACAGAAATTTATTTTCTCATAGTTTTGGAGGCTAGAAGTCCAAGATCAAGGTATCAGCAGGTATGCTTTCTCCTGAGGCTTCTCTCCTGGGCTTGCACATGGCAGACTTCCTGCTGTGTCCTCATAGGCTCTTTCCTCTGTGTTTGCACAAGTCTATGTCCTAATCCCTTCTTCTGATAAGGATAACAGTTATGTTGGATTAGGGTCCGCTCATATGAACTCATTTTATCTTAATTACACTTTTGAAAGCCCTAGCTCTAAATACAGTCACATTCTGAGGTACTGTGAGTTAGGCCTTCAGCATATGAAATTTGGGGGACTTATGATTCAGCTCATAACAGACATCTTCCCATTCACCATTCACATAATTAGTAGAATATTGCATGGAGTTGAATTGGGATATAGTTTGAAGAAGTTTTTTTTCTACAAAATGGCCAAGACATTAACTGAAATAAATATTATGAGAGGTCACATGTAGATGAGTGTTATAAGGGATTAGAAGGACAAGTTAGATTCAGAGAGTGTGAGAAACCTAAATGGTGTGAGACATTAAAAATTTGGGGGAAAATGCCATTATAAGTGGTTCTTGATTTGTAGGACAGGGTTATCTAAAAGAGACTAGAGGAAGAGGGACTAGTGAGAAGTTACTTAAGGTCTAAGCCAGGTGGTGATATGGATGAAATGAAGAAATAGGTGTTGCAGATAATAATGAAAGCAGGGTCAGCAGACCTGGAGGCTCTTAGATGGAAGTAGAGACGGGGCATGAGAGGAGTTTAAGAGGCCCTGATGATTACAGACTAGGTAGTATTATTAAGACTGTTTATTGTAAGAGCAGAGAAGAGAATGCAATAGGAGGGCAATGGAAAATGCAGTGAGCTAGAGTAGCAGGCTACTGAGAATATTGGAAGTTAAGTCTATATTTGAAGATAATAGTTGGAGCAAGGATAGTAGTTGTTATTGCTAAAAGAGAAAATACAGTGATAGGAAAAAAAAAAAAGAACACCCTATGAGAGGCTGAGAGTACCAGAATGGCCACATAAAGAGTGAAAGAAAAAAAAGCGGGTCAGAAAGGAGGAGGGTCAGGAGAGCAAAGGGAGTGGAACATTTTAGAGGAGAGGTATATAGTAGTGTCAACCAGCACAGAGAGAGTGTGCCTTAAACTTCTTTTAGTAAACTTCTTTTAATAGATTGATATCCGTTAAGTAAGTATTTATTTAGTGAAAATTCTATACTAGCCACTGTGTGAAGTGCTAAAGAGAGAGCCATGGGGTCATGCTCTTCTGGGACATGCATTCTAACTCATTAAATAAATGATAAATTGTTGGATAATTAAAACTGCAATGAATAAAATAGAGCAGAGTAACAGAATGGTGGAGAATTACTGGGAGAGTGACCCTGTAATTGTGAAGTTCCTCTCTGCCAGAGTAACAGTTGTGTTGAGATCTGAATAATGAAGATGAATAATCTATTCCAAGATTTAGGTTCAGATAGTTTTATGGGAAGGAAATAGGAAATGCAAAGGTGCTTAGGCAGGAGTGAGGTTGATGGGTTTGAAGATCCAGGAAAAGCCCACTGGAGCAGGAGTTTAGTGAGTAAAGGAAGAAAATATTATGAGATAAGGGGCCAAATCATGTAGAGACTTATATGGTGCTATGGCTGTGCCCTGAGTGTTTGTGTCCTCCCCCACCCCAAATTCATATGCTGAAATTCTAAACCCCAAGGTGATAGTATTAGGAGGTGATGTCTTCTGGGAGTTGAGATTAGAGTCCCTATAAATAGGCCCATGCAAGCTCATTCAGCCCTTCCACCATGTGAGGACACAGCAAGAGAGGCACCCCCTATGAACCAGGAAGTGCATCCTCACCAGACAACAAATCTGCTGGTGCCTGATCTTGGACTTCCCATCCTTCAGAACTATGAGAAATAATTTCTGTTGTTTATAAGCTACTCAGTTTATGGTATTTTGTTATAGCAGCGTGAACAGATTAAGGCACATATTAAGGCATTTTAATTGTATTCTATGTGTGATGACAAGTCATTGAAGATTTTCAGCAGAGGAGAGGCTGACCTGGTTTACTTTTTAAAAGATCACTGTGAATTCTGAGTGTATTATAAGATCCAGACATGGAAGCAGTGAATCTAGTTAGGTAGCATTAATTCAGGCAAAAGGTGATGGTAGCTTGGCTTAAGGAGGTAACAATAGTAATGCAGAGAAGTATATTAATTTTGTATGTATTTAGTTGTAGAACTAATAGAACTTGGTGGATGAATCGATGTGTTGTAGGATAATGGAAAGAAGAATCAAGGATGACTGTGGTTTTGATATGATATGATTGTGTTATTTACTAAGATAGGAAGTAATGGGAGAGAAGGAAGTTGGGGCTGAGTTGAGATTAGGAGTTCTATTTGGGGAATTTTAAAGTTGAGATGCCTATTTAGATACCTAAGTGAGTGTGTCAACTAGGCTGTTGGATAAATGAGTCTGAAGTGGTTAAGAAAGATGTCCATGCTAGAAATATAAATGTGGGAGTTCCAACATGTAGATGATATTAAAACCATAGAATTGGATGAGATTTCTCAGAAGAAAGTGTAGATATCAGAGAGAAAAGGAGCAGGAGCTATCAAGAGTTGATGAAGAAATAGTAAGGACATAGGTGGAAAATAAAGTGTGGTGTCATAGAAGTCAAGAGCAGAAAGTGTTTCAAAGAGCAGAAACCAGTGTGTAAAATGCTTAGGAGTGATTAAGATGAAAACAGGCAGGTAAACCACTGAGTTTGGGTGATGATCACAGCTAACTGGTGCTCAATAATAAAGATTACTAGCATTTATATGGAATAAGTGGCCAGTATGTGTTAGAGGATGCACTTACCTTTAATCCTTGCAGCAAACTCACGTGATTGTTAGTATCATTATCCTAAGCTTTCAAGTGGGGAAACAATGACTCAGGGAGGTTGCATAGTTGCCTCATGACCAAAATAAGAGTTAAAGACAAAATTCACATCATAGCAGCCTGAATGCTATTTGTTTAGTAGATGAAACAAAGAAGAGGTAATCTAAACAACAGGGACATTTATTTAAATATTGTCATATTTGATAAACATGCTCTCCCCACTTTTATATAATATCTAGTTTTCCTTTTTATGCTATTTCCCGTTAGTCTCTTTTAATTGTTTTTGGACATTTCTCAGAAAGCTTATTTAGAGTGGTTGAAGTAGAAATGATCATTTTTGCAAGAAGAGAAAGAGTTAAAACATGAATTAACATAATTCATAAGAAATCAAGAGGGTGACATCCCCATCTGTGCTTCTGTAGCTAAGAGTGACAATAAGCAATTGGCAGTGTTCTGCTTAATAAAAATATGCCATAGCTATGGGTGAATAAATTGTTCCTTTATGTAAGAAGTTAGTTTTTTTTTTTCTTCTAACGTAGTTTAAAAATAAAATGGGGATGCTTTAACCATTAAAGAATGTTTAGGAAATTATGATTACCTGCAGTTCATTTTAGAAACATATCAGTTAAGATGCTTTCAGCTTTAATTAACAACATTCAACTAAATGTGACTTAAATAATAAAGACCATATCATTTCACATAGCAAGAAACCTGGAGCTGTGGCTCTCCTTGAGTTTGCTAATTGTAGGCCTGGGCCCCTAAAACCAAAGGTCTGTAGGCATTCAGCTTAATGCTGGTCTCCCAGGGTCACACGAGGGCTATCTCAGATTTTGGATTCACACCCTCAAGCTGTCTTGAGAGCAGTGGGTGGTTTTGCAAAAACCTCCCCACACACCACACGTACCCTGCTGTCTCAGCTGACTTCACCTGATGTCTCATTGACTGGGACTGTGACACATAATCATACTTAGACAGATTGCTAGAGGCGGAAATGGGATAACCATGCCTGGCTTAGAGTAATCAACCTTGACCCTAAGCTGAAGGGGCTCATCCCCTGAGAATGTTGTTGCCTGACTCAGAAATGACATTGAGATTCTGTTAGCAAGGAAGAGGGTAAAGAAAGGCTGTTGAGTAGGTGACCAATAGGGTCTCTCAAAAAATGTAATTTGAAATTCTGTTGAATGTCATTGAACCCATTATAGTACTAATATTGCTTCAAATAATACTTCAGTGACTTTCCCCATTAGATGAAATGATTCATTCTGAATGACCAATGACAGATGGGATTTTTTTTTTTTTTTTTCAATTTGAGACAGGGTTTCGCTCTGTCACTCAGGCTGGAGTTCAATGGCGCTATCTTGCGTCATTGCAAACCTCCGCCTCCCAGGCTCAGATGATTCTCCCACCTCAGGCTCCTGAGTAGCTGGGACCACAGGTGCATGCCACCATGCCTGGCTGATTTTTGTATTTTTAGTAGAGACAGGGTTTCACCATGTTGACCAGGCTGGTCCCCAAATCCTGGCCCCATGCAATCCACCTGCCTTGGCCTCCCAAAGTGCTGGGATTACATGCGTGAGGCGCCGCACCTGGCTGGAAATCTTTTTTTTTTTTTTTTTAGCTGTTCCCTGGGTATGTCTCTAATTTATTGCAATGTAATGAGTACCTGTCATGTGTCCATTATAATCCTAGGCACTGCAGGGCACATACAGTGGCTTAACTGACTTTTCCTCTTACAGGTCTGTATCCTTAGAAATCTTATAGCTACCTGTCCCCCCTTATCTTGTAAATGAAAACACACACACACACACACACACACACACACACACACACACACACACACACACAAATAGAGACCCAGGCAGTATTCATATATAAAACCAGACTGTAATTATGGCACAGACATTTGGTGCTATGGAAATAGAGGGGGCATCTATAAAATTCCCATTAGTATTCTTAGGCTTGTCTTATCTTCGAAAGATCAAATCTGACTTACATCTTCATGTGGGTTCTCTTGTGTTTCATTCCCTAGGATGTCGTGGCCTCCTTGGAGCACCAGTTCAGCCCAATGATGCAGGCTGAATTCTCGGTGTTGGTTGATGTATTGTACAGTCCAGAACTGCTGTTCCCTGAGGGAAGTGATGCAAGAATAAGATGTGGCGCTTTCATGTCGAAGTAAGTGGATCCAATCTGAGGTTCTGCTAGTGTCGTCAAACTGAGATGGCCTCTAACATTTCCACTTTATACTTCACTGATATAAAATGACAGTCCGCAAAGTATGTGAAAGGTCTAAAATCCATGTTAAAATATACTGCCAGAATAATTAAATTGAGTCATTTGAAATTTTATTTTGGTGAAGGTCAAGTTATCATATTTTACTAAATTGACTGAAAATAAAGTGTGTCATTATGGGGCACAAAGTATCATGCAAAATAATATTTTGGTCCTAATTCCTTTCCATAATGATATGGTGTGACCTTTTAAAAAATTCTTGTTTAAAGTCACTTATTTTCATTAACATAGGGAGAAAGGAAAAAGAGCTAGCTTTTATTGAGGTCTTACTATTGTCATATGTCTTTAACTATTATTTTATCTAATCTGCATAAACACCCAGAGACTGGGAGGTCAGCCTGATTCAGAGAGGAGATTGCTGAGGACCAGGTGTGCTTCAGGTGCAGGGTTAGTAAGACTCAGACCCAGCACGTGGCCCTGCTGCCTGGATGATCCTCATCTGCAGCTCTTTTGTTTACTGATGTTTCTCAGCATTTGTGATATTGCAGATCTATTATAGCTGATATGTTTACCCTAGAGTATCTTCATCTTAATGGTAAGTGAAAAATTCTCAAGGGAGATGTGCAAGGATAAGCAGTTGTGAGAAAAAGCATAACTAGTTCCAGAAAGAAGAGACTTGTCTTTATGTGGAGGGCACGTTATTGAGGGGGATCCGCAGTTCGTCACATGTAGACCCTAGATGGCCAGTCAGAAAGAGGGTGCTTGGTCTTTCTGGGAAGAGTATCTGGATGAAGAGTCAGTGAGATGAACTTGCCAAGCCCCTTGACCATGACCCATCCCAGCTAATTCCTTTGTGGTAGAGGGTATTGCCGAAAGAGATCTGGAAACTTCTATCAACTGTGATGTATCGAGGCAGAGATTGAAGGACTAGGGCACAGAAGTGTGTTCCTTTCTTTCACCATTTAAGCGGGGACCTTGGGAGTGAAAACAAGGTATGGGATGAGAAAAACTGACTACAGGGATCATGTTGAGGAATAGGTGGGGTTTTTATACTATGGCCAGAATCAGGTGTTTTTGGCTTTAGACTCATTGTGTCTTAGGGAGATTGGGAAGAATGTATTTGTCCGGACACCTGCCAGTCTTGTGAGTAAGGATTTTAAAGTGAAGAGGCCCTGAGTGTGCAACTGATGACTGCTGAGAACATTAGAAAGAAAATTTTAAGTGGAGATATTGCCTAGTAATTCACTATAAAAATAGGCTGTTGAGCACAGTTCACTATTCAGATGATGGGTATGTTGAAAGCCCAGACTTCACCACTACACATACATGCATGTGAGAACTCTGCACCTGTACCCATTACAGATCTAAACATAAGAACTAAATGAAAAAAAAAGCAAAGATAATAGGATCTTTGATAAATACCCTTCACCTCCTATAAATATATGTCAGTGTATGGAATATGGGTTAAAAGTTAGGCGATAAACCTGTTAAGTTCAGTAAATTAACATAATTAACTATATCCCCGAGATATGACAGCCTGGAACAGGGGTTGGCAAGCTCTGGCCCTCAGGCTAAATTGGTCCTGCTACTCATTTCTGTAAATAAAGTTTTACTGAAATATAGTGGTGCTCATTCATTTCTGGATTGTCTGTGGCTGCTTTCATGCCACTGTGGCAGAATCAGCTAGTTGCCACAGAGACTGTGTACCCCACAAAGCCTAAAATATTTACTGTCTGATCCTTTAGAGAAAAGGTTTCCTGACTCCTTTTCGAGAACTAGGGTGCCAATATGGTAGCTAGTAGCCACACATGGTTATTTAAATTATAGTTTAAATGAATTAAAATGAAATAAAAATGCACTTCCTCAGTCATATTTGCAACATTTCAAGTGCTCAGTAGCCACATGTGGCTAATGGCTACCAAATTTGGCAGCACAAATATGGAACATGTGTATTATTGCAGAGAGTTCTGTTAGACAGCACTGGTCTAGAACTTGGAGATATTGGTCTATGAGAAAGTGATAATGAAGTAACTCATGATATCAAGTAAATATTGAGCTGTGCTACAGATGGAGACAAGCTTGTGGCACCATTAGGTAACCTGAAAGGAGAGAAGCAGAAGTGATATGATAATAAGAATACATTGCAGATCCTACACCCACATGAAGGAAAATGATGTGTTTACATGAGTGGTTCTAGAAGGGATTTTTGGGCTATTGCAATTGTTTTACAGCCAGAGCCTCAGGATTGTCTGTTTTCTGCCTTACTGCTCACCCTACCACTTCCCTAACTCTGTGAAGAACTAACGGTTTCCTTTGTAAGAATATCTTACAAAATTAAAATCCAACTTTATGAATAGCTTTGCCAGGGGTCTTTTTTTTGAGACGGAGTCTTGCTCTGTCACCCAGGCTGGAGTGCAGTGGCGCAATCTCGGCTCACTGCAAGCTCTGCCTCCCGGGTTCATGCCATTATCCTGCCTCCGCCTCCCGAGTAGCTGAGACTACAGGCACCCGCCATCACGCCCAGCTAATTTTTTGTGTTTTTTTAGAGACAGGATTTCTCCGTGTTAGCCAGGATGGTCTCGATCTCCTGACCTCATGATCCGCCCACGTCGACCTCCCAAAGTGCTGGGATTACAGGCGTGAGCTACCATGCCCGGCTGCCAGGGGTCTTGCATTGCTGTGCATGCCGTCCTGGTAAAGCTTAGCTGGAGAGTATAAATTTAGGGCCAAGCCCTAAGTAGGGCTTCCTACTTTCTCAAATGAATCTAATTCTTGGAATCTGTTGACTCAGATGAGTCTGCAGGAGAATATGAGGATAGACCCCAGGACAGGGGTCTACTTAACACATAGAGTGAAAGAGAACAGAATAGGCCAGTGATACTGTTAACCTTTAAGGCGGCTGATTAGAGTTCATTCAAATCAACACCTACTCCTCTCTTGTGAAGGAGAATCTCAGTGTTTCTCAAACCGTGGGGTGTGATCCATTTATAGATTTTTAAACTGACTTAGGTAGATGCAACTCTAATTTAAAAAATGAATTAGAGAAGATACAAATTATCAGAGTGCATCTCATAGTGAGGGTGACATTTGTGTGAGTTTATACACACACTCCCACACAGGTACTTCTTTACCCGGTTGTTTTGTGAAATATATTTCTTACTTTGATCATAGAAAAAATATTTGAAAGTCACCGACCTAACTCAACCAAACATTATGTGGCCTATGAATACCTTTTATAAATCTGTAACAAGTGGTCATTCAACCTTATGGTTGATATTTTCAATACGATTAATGAATTAAATCCTTTAAGGAAGAGTTAAAGAAAATGGAAATACTTAGCCTGAGAGAGCAAAAAACAAAATCAAAAGAAATTTATCATGTCCACCAAAACTATTTTCACATATTTAAAGACTATTATGGGAATGTATATACCTACTATGTATCCACAAACATTAAAAATTAAAAAAAAAACTATTGTGTGAAAGAAAGAATCAAATAATAGAAGTTTTAGGAAGGCAGGCTTCACTTTCCTTGCCAGGAGAACTTTTGAAATTCTTCTGCCTGCTAGGCCTGACTGCATGGATATAACACCTTTTCTAGACTCAACATGTCTAAAAGGACATCAGTGTTACTTTCATTGTGTGTTTGCTACTTCTTCACCATGGAACAGTGTCATTTTAAACTGTCACTATTGAGCTGGGTGTGGTGGCTCACACTTCTAATCCCAGCACTTTGGGAGACTGAAGCAGGGGGATCCCTTGAGTTTGAAACCAGGCTGGACCACAAAGCAAGACCCTATCTCTGCAAAAAGTAAAAAAAATTAGCCAGGCATGGTGGCGTATACCTGTGGTCCCAGCTACTCAGGAGGCCGAGGTGGGAGGATAGCTTGAGCCCAGGTGGTCTAGGCTGCAATGAGCTGTGATCACATCACTGCACTCCAGCCTGGGTGACAGAGACCCTGTCTTATTAAATAAATTTGAAAAATTTAAAAAAACTGATCACCATCTACACATTAGCCTAGCCTATACATTTCAGGGGTCTCTGATCTGCCCTGCTTCCTCTTCCACTTCCTACATGTCCTCATTTACAGGTCTCTGCTGTGAGTCTTCTCTGTTGCTTCCTATATCCTCACCCAACCTCTGCCACTGCTCTCTCGCCTTGCTCTGTCTCCTCTGCTTCATCTTTCCCGCTGCCATAATTGGTCTCTTTCTCTTGGGAAGAGGCATTCAGGTCCTTTAGAACAGTGGTTCCCTATTTTCTCTAGAAAACATTCCAGACTCTTGAGGTTAATATCCAGTCCCTTCTTTCCAAACCACATCTCTTACACTTTCCTCTTCCAGGTCTTTAAGTGTCAGCGGGCAATTGTCATGCTTCTCATTTCCTGGACATGCCAGCCAGGTTTCTGCCTCTGTCCTGTGTTCATACCATTCCCTTTGCAGGGATGTCTTCTCTCCCGAGCCTTCCTTGCCAGGTGAAATCTTCATTAGTTGCATGCTATCTCTTCACTGAAACCTTCTCTGATCAGCCCTAGGTAATTCCCCCCAGCAAAATGAAGTGGTTTCATGTCTGGTTCACAGCATTTGCCAATGCCTCTGTTGTGGCACTTGCTCATTCAGGGGGCTGTGTGCAGCCTAGCATGTGTGGGGACTCTGCATAAGACCCCTGAGACTCAGGAGATCAATGACCTGAGTCCTGTCACCACAGAGTCGTTCTTAAGAATTTTGGCTCTGAGGTCAGATGGACCTGAATGCATTTGCAGTTCTCACCACTTAACAATTTAGGTAACCAGAGGCCAGTTGCTATATCTCCCTGGGCCTCTGTTCAGTCATGAGCAAAATTAGTCTGAAACTGTCTCATAGGCTTGGTGTGAGGATAAATTGGGAGAGGCCCTGGGAAGCCCTTACACTTGACCCTGACACCTGATAAGCACTTGGTAGCCATTAACCAGTGAAAGTTCACTTTTTACCCAGGGTTATATCCCGTGGTACTCATGTTATGTCACTGAAATTGGATCATTTGAGGAAGACATCTTACAGGGTCATTTTGAGGATCAGCTTTTTAACAACATGAGCTATATATGTAGCTATATAAGCTAAACTCTGATAATGAACATTTTATTTGATTTTAAGTTCTTGGGGATGGTGATCCTGAAACTCTTCTCCTAACAGAGCACCAGTGCACAGTGTACCACTTGATGAAAATTGGTTGGAGTTTTTGCTCAAATTATACCCAAACTAGTAAATGGTTAGACTGTCTTGATGTCACTTTTGTTTTGTTTTGTTTTTTGCTCTTAATACAAAAACTGCTTGTTCCTACCAAACCCCGGCAGTGAAAAATACATTATTATGAACAGAAACTGGAAAGCAGCCTGTTATATTAAGGTTGCAGAGTTGTATACAGCCACTGCTACTGTATGCTTAATGTAATACAGTATATAAAAATAATATAGTGTAACATAATAAAATGTAATATAATATAAATATTTATATTTCTCTAATAAATTTGTTTTAGTTCATATATTGGGGTGAGAATATTAGTATTTCATTGTTTCTCAGAGTACTGTATCCCACTAAAAGAATGTCACCTAAGTAAGTTTGAGAAGCCCTGAGATATTTTGTTGTAAAACAAAAATAATGTGTTGTAATACAAAATTTATAAGCTGAAGTGTAATCTTCAAACTTTTGAAAACATGTACCTTGTTTACTTCCTATTCTCAAATAATTGTGTGGGTTTTTTTCCCCATGGCCTTTGATGTTTGTATATAGCTTGAAGAGAAATCACTGTCTTTCTAAGGGTTTCATGTTTTGCTTTAAGGTTGATTAATCATACAAAGAAACTAATGGAGAAAGAAGAAAAACTGTGCATTAAAATTCTTCAGACATTACGAGAAATGTTAGAGAAGAAAGACAGCTTTGTGGAAGAGGTATTTTTTTAAAAAACTTTATTATTTAAAAATAAAGTCGGATTTCCACAATACTGTAACCTATGAATTACAATAGGCTATTACGTGATTATATCTTAATGGTGCATTATATCTTAATGGTGCATGTACTTAGATGAATTACATAATTTGAGTTTTTATGATATTCATCTCTCATGCCTTGTTTTAAATTGGGAAATAACTAAAATTAGAGTGGCCTAGATATTTGTTTTATTATATTCTTATATTATATTCTTGGATCTGTGTTTTTTCCTCTTATGGCTTTAGTGGACCAAATGACCTTTTTAAACAATGAGTAACTGAGATGCATTATTTAGATTTTGTGTAAAGTTCTGCCACATATTGAGAATGTCTATGCATTTTGGCATATGTTGATTTTTTTATTATAAATATACGTGTTATTTTTTATAATATGCTGGCAAGTATTATAAAATAATACTATTTTAGTAAGTGGAATAGTCAGGTTCTATTCTTAACTGTATTAACTTGAGATTCACAAATGATTTTCAGGGAAATATCAACCTATAGATAATAATTGTCAGTCTGTTATTAAAAATGACAGCTCAGGTGCTCATTAAAAGATAGCTAGCAGCATGTTTGATACCCAAGGTGATACACTTAAATATAAAATATAAATCTAGAGAATTTTTTTTAGCTAGCTGTCTGTACTTTTATGTTAGATATTAAACAAAATTTGTACCATGTTCCTCAATAACTTTTTGGTCTGTTTTGGTAAATATTAATCATCTGATATTTTAAAACTGGAAGGATTTTATTTATTACTTTATGTATATGCTAAATTCCAGAAAGACTGTAGTGGTTGGGTTTTTAAAAATGCATTCCCATCTTAGAAAAAAATGCAATGGAAACTTAGATATTAATAGAAAGAGCATTGCTTCAAAATATTCCACGTGAATCAATGTTTGTTTCAGTAATCAAAATGCCTTCTACTTTGCATTAGTTCTCTGCATCACTTAAATTATATTTGGAAAACAAATGATCAAAATAAAGGTGGTCAGTACAATTTTAGCAAATGTTTCTCTAAGATAGGACTCAAAAACATGCTTTTATATTTAAAAAATGATAAAGAGAATTCCTTGGGACTTATTGTTGTCTTTCTCTTAAAATATTGCTGTAGATTGTGTGATATTGACTGAGGTACCAGATTCTGAAGTAGAAAAATGAGGTCAATATACTTTTCTGGCAGAGGACGAGGTTCACAATAAAAGTGACTTGTACTTAACACGAGGTACATGGCAAGTCTTCCATTTTTATGTAACAGATTTTTATTGAATTACTCCAAAGGAAAATCGGAAAGAAATCAGGTTAAATTTTTACTTTGGCTAGTCAAGAGTATTTTTATGTGTCTCACAAACCACTCTAAAATAAATCACTTGTTTTCTCCTTTCCATTCCCACTGCTGTCACTAGTTCAGGCTTTTATTATCTCCCGTCGAGAAAATTCCAGGAGTGCGGTTTCCTGAGACAGAACTGCTCCCTTGGGCGGAGGCAGGGCTGCTGTTTTCCTAACTCCAGGGGTCCCCATTTATGCAAGATGTGATGTAAAGTACACCCCCAGCACACAGCCCTCACGGAAGAGTTGAGATGGGAAAGGCTAATTGCAAGTTCTTCATTCAGTCACCCAACACACATGTTGTGAGCAAACTATTAAATGGTGATTATTGTGCCTGAGAACTGGGGATACTGAGATGAATGACACAGCTTGCCAAGGGCCATGAATGGGTACATGTGATGTGATTTGACTGAGGTTACACAGCAAGAGCTAGAACCAAAGTTTAAATTGGAACTCCTCCTCTCTGTTTAATCTTCTTACTCCTTTGATCATAGCCAAGTTTTACAAATTTTTTGCATTGCTATTAAGAAAGGTTAGTATACTTTGTCTAGCAGGTTTATGGCTCCAAATTTTAACACATAGGCAGACAGGATATAAGACAGAATAACATCCAAAATAGGTAAAGATTCAGATAAACTTCTCAGAAAATAGTAAAGATGGGGGAAATGAAGTCATTTAACTAAGAAAGAAAAACCTAATTTCATTTTTTTATGGCTGAATAAAATTCCATTGCACATATATCCATCACATTTTCTTTACCCATTCATCTGTTGAGGGACATGTGGGTTGATTCCATGTCTTTGCTGTGGTGAATAATGTTGCAGTAAACATGTGAGTGCAGGTATCCCTTTGATATGTTGATTTCTTTTCCTTGGATAAATACTCAGTAGTGGGATTGCTGAATCCAATGGTAATTCTGTTTTTCGTTTTTTGAGAAATCTCTGTACTGTTTTTCATAGTGGCTCTACTAGTTTACATTCCCACCAGCAAGGTTTGAGTTTCCTTTTCTCCGCATCCTCACCAATGTCTGTTTTTTTTTTTTTTGGCTTTTTAATAATAGCCATTCTGGCTGGGGAAAGATAATATCCTGTTGTCATTTTGAGTTGCATTTCTCTGATGATTAGTCATGTTGAGGAGTTTTTCATATGCTTGTTGGCCATTTCTCCGTCTTCCTTTGAGAAATATCTAGTCATGTCTTTTGCCCACTTTCTAATGAGGTTATTTGCTTTTGTCCTGTTGAGTTGTTTGAGTTTCTTATATATTTTGGTTACTAGTCTCCTGTCAGATAAATAATTTGCAAATATTTTCTCCCATTCAACAGGTTGTCTCTTCACTCTGTTGAGTGTTTCCTCTGTGGTGCAGAAGCTTTTTAGTTTAAGATAGTCCCATTTGTCTACTTTTGTTTCTGTTGCCTGTGCTTTTCAGATCTTAGTCATAAATTCTTTGCCTAGACCAATGTCCAGGAGAGTTTTCCCTAGGTTTTCTTCCAGTATTTTTATCGTTTCAAGTTTTATATTTAAGTCTTTAATCCATTTTGAGTTGATTTTTGTATATGGTGAGAGATAGGGATCCAGTTGCTTCTGCATGTGACTGTCCAATTTTCCCAGTGTCATTTATTGGAGAGAGTGTTCTTTCCCCAGTGTAAGTTCTTATCTGCTTTGTTGAAGATCAGTTGGCTGTAAATATATGGCTTTGTTCCTGGATTCTTCATTCTGTTCCATTGGTCTGTGTGTCTATTTTTATACCAATACTGTGCTGCTTTGGTTAGTATAGTGTAGCCCTGCAATATATTATAAGTTAGATAATATGATGCCTCCAGCTTTGTTCTTTTTGCTCAGGATTGCTTTGGCTATTCCAACTCTTTTTTGGTTCCATATGAATTTTAGGATTCTTCCAAAAGAATATGATATCATGTCATTTGCAGCAACATGGATGCTGCATGGAACTGAAGGTCATTATCTTAAGTGAAATAAGCCAGGTACAAAAAGACAAATACTGCATGTTCTCACTTATATGTGGGAGCTAATACATTTGATCATATGAAGGTAAGAGAGTGGAAAGATAGATAACAGAGACTTGGAAGGGTGGGAGTGGGAGAATGAAGGGAACTGGCTTAAAGGGTACAAACATACTGTATGACAGAAGGAATAAATTCAGTGTTCGATAGCAGAGTAGGGTGACTAACAAAATATATTGTACTTGAGTGATGGACACATCACATACACTGACTTTATCACTACACATTTATATACATGTAACAAAATGTCTCATTTATCCTATAAACTTATAAAAACAAAAAAAAGAAGGGAAAAACCTAATAAAAAGCATACATATCTTATTTCTTAATTATCTTGTTTCTTAATTTTCACATTTACTAAGGACAGAATAAAAAATTATAGCTAAAGCAATTCTAGTTCTTAGACAACTTTTTGATTTTAAGTGTTTTGAAATGAGAAGTATTTCTATCAGTGGAAGCAGAAGACATCTCATCCCCTTCTCAGGAAATCTTAAAGAAAAGCATATTGGATCTAGAAGGATTCAAACAACCAGTTTGAGAATGAGTCAGGACTCCATGAACTCTATATTTTTCTGTTGGTCCTTCTGAAACAGCTGGTGCTCAGTGATCCATGCTAGTGGAGGGGAGCTAAATGGCTCACCCATCTGGGTGAAATGGCATTGGATAACAGATTCAAAAAGTAGCCAAAGACACTGTTGTACAACTAATGGTGGGCTCTAATAACAAACCCTAATTATCAGTAGTGGGATAAGGGGGTGGCTTTGTTTCCATAATTGTATTTTTTCCTACTGACCGAAAACTTTGTGGTGTGTAAAACCACACAAATTTATTATCTTACAGTTTTGAAAGTCAAAAGCTTAAAATCGAGGTGTGAGCAGTAGTGTGTTTCTTCTGGAGACTCTAGGGGAGAGTTCATTTCCTTGCCTTTTCTGGATTCTGGAGGCCACCTGCATTCCTTGGCTCGTGGCCCCATCCCCTATCTTTAAAGCCAGTAGTGTAGTACCTTTCAATCTCCACTCCCTAGTCCCCCCACTTCCCACAATTGTCACATCTCCTCCTACTCTGATGCTCCTGCCTCCTTCCTATAAGAACACCTGTGATTACATTGGAACCACCTGGATAATCTGGTATAATTTTCCCATCTCAAGAGCCTTAACTCAAATCACACCTGCCAAATCCCTTTTGGCATGTGAGGTAACATGTTTACAGGTTCTGGTGACTAGGAAAGGGATCATGAGGCCATGTGCATCTTTGGGGAGGGCCATTATTCTGCCTATCACAATGACTCTTTTGTTGACAGTGAGAAATAACATCTAGAATGTAGATGTAGTATTTACTTGTGGCTGATTAATATTACTATGTAGGGCAATTTAAATGCAAATGAATAGAACAAAAATGCTTGGACTCTATAGCACTTTGCTGTTTTCAAAAAATATTTTAGAATATTTTGCTACCTTTCAACAATTCTAATGTGTACACAGAACAGGCAGTGTTACCTCCACATTGCAAATGTGAAAAGAGAGACTCAGAAAAGTGAATTGCATTAAGTCACATAGGTTACCTAATAGCTGTCCTGTAATGCCTAACCAGCTGGATTTCGACTGTGTATTGAAGCATTCCCAAGAGATTTATCAGAATTAAATCAAAACAGAAAACTCAAACCAGGGTTTTTCACACGAGCTATTCTAATATTACATTTGAGACTCCACTTATTTGAATTTAAAATGTCAACTTAAAAGAAAATTACTATTTTTATTTCCTTGGTTCCTGACACCAGAGGTGGTGTGTGTGTGTGTCTATGTGTGAAACTGGTAAAAATTTAAAAATAGGGCAATGAAGCATAAATTTGCTTCATGGTTGAACCAAAGTCCTTTAAATCAATTCCCAACCCTGGGATTCTAAATTTCCTGAGTTTGTTAGCCTTCTCTGTATGATGTATTAAGGAATTACATTAAGGATATTTAATGTAATTAAATGCAACTAGATTTTACCTACTGGTCAATTATTTATTAAAAGCTTATGATTTAGAATACCCTTGAGTACAATTTCTAAATTCATTATACTTAGGGATATTCTTCCTTGACCCATGTTTTTTAGTTTCTGCCTAAGACACTGAGAAATAAGATGTGGGTGGGCAACATCTTAAAGATTCTTGAAAGAATAAAATAAAGGAAAATTTAATTTTCTGTGATGTGTGCCTATATGTGAAATCATCTAGGGATCATATAGTTAGTTAAGCTATAGTATTTATTTTTAATGGAAGGATAAAATGTGAAAATTTTTTATAGAAAGTCTTTAAGGAGAAAATTACCTGAATTTTAGAAAAATTCCCCCTTAAAATGCTGTTTAGGTGACTGTGATAGAAAAGCAAGAGTTTACAAAGGATATAACTAACAACCCTAACAAGTCTGAGAGCTTAGTATTCCTTTGGGGTTGGCATATTTAGAAGGCTTTTTAAAGGTAACAACAGCGGGCATATTTATTTGTACTTTAAAAAATATGTATGTTGGAATATTGGGGGAGGGAAAGAAAAGAGAAGGAATGCTTCAAAATGGCTGGAGGGCAGTGTTGATTTCTCTTTTTCTTTGAGACACAGTCTTGCTCTGTCACCCAGGCTGGAGTGCAGTGATGCTATCTTGGCTCACTGCGATCTCCACCTCCTGGGTTCCAGTGATTCTCCTGCCTCAGCCTCCTGAGTAGCTGGGATTACAGGCGCCTGCCACCTAGCTAATTTTTGTATTTTTGGTAGAAACAGGGTTTCACCATCTTGGTCAGGCTGGTCTTGAACTCCTGACCTCAAGCAATCCACCTGCTTCAGCCTCCCAAAGTGCTGTGAGCTACCGTGCCCAGCCTGAGGGCAATGTGATTTCCAAAATCCTCTATCCTTAAAGCCATTTTGTTCTGCTCTTATTTCCATGACACTCTCTCTCGCTCTCCCTCTCTCTCCTCTCTCTCTCTTCCCCTCTCTCTGTCACACACACACATAAACACACACAATATCTGATAGTATGTGTGTGCTGTTGAAGGGAGTAGCTTTATTACAGTACTGTGCCTTCGTTCTGTGTATTTAAAGATAATTTAGAGGTCCAAATCTGTGTAGTGGTGATTTGGTAATGGAGACAGAAAGAGCTTACGTGGATTTGATAAAGGTGGGCTGATGAAGTTGGAGCAGGCAATAAGGACTGCACTCAGAGGAATGGTTTGGTTTGGTTTGAAGGGTTTTGGGGGTCAATTTCCCGCATCTTGTACTCTTTCGCATACATTTTCATTAAGATTTATAGAGCATTACAAATTATTGCTCTCATAAAAAGGGAAAAACATATATAAATCATGAAAGTAGAGATGTCTGTCAACTCCAATCCTAAGTATATAAAATTCATAGCTTCTGTACTTTAGAATTGGAGAAGAGAATGAGCACTGAAAATATTCATGGATCGCCTGTGGAATTGGTAATTTACAGTTACTCTCTTTACATTCCAGTCAAAGAAGTTGACCTATTTAGAATGACAGTCACAATTTCCCCGTGACTGTATTCCTATCTATTAATGTTACACTGACATATGTGTAATCTATAGGGCAACAAAGATGTTTTTATAGTAAAGTTCAATATTCTTAAAATGATCAGATTTAAAATACCATCTATCGTTGGAATATAGTTGCAAAGATATTGAGAGCTGCCTCTGCAATAGCTATTAAGCAATGGTTTTAAGGATTAATAGCTAGCATTTATTAAGAGCTTACTGTATGACATTGTTATTATCAGACAGTACTATCAGACACTGTTCCTAATCATTGATATATGTTACCTTATTTATTCTTCAACCCTATGTCATAGTTTTATTATCTCCATTTTACTGGTTAGGAAACTGAGGTATAGAAAGTTTAAGGTCACACATCTTAGGAGAAGGAGACCTGGGATTCCACCCTAAACAGTTGGGCTTCTGAGCTCACACACTTAATTGGCATGTTAGATCCAAACAGGTTATAGGACTTATAATCACAACTCATTTATTTTCTCAGTTACAAAACTAAATAACATGAAAAGTTCTTCAATTTTATTCTTGACAAAATTTGCCTAAGTGTGTACTGGAAAGCATAATCCATTTATTCAGTGAGCTGCCCAGGAAAGGCTTGACACCCACCTTGTGATCATGGTCTGAGTTGTTATTAACTAGAATATTAGTTATAAAAGTTCTAAACAATATTTTGTAAGATGACTACTTGAGATAGCCCCTTGTTGAAGTGTGGCATTCAACAAATGGCATAGCATCTAATTGAGAGCTGTGATCTTTACAAATGCCCAGGTGGGGTAGGTGATATTTAGACATTGAACAGTGATAGCAGAGAATGGATTCTTGATTTGAAAGTTGATATCTGGAGTGATATGGAATAAAGATCTTTAACAAATGATGCCAGAATTATTTTTAAGATTTCCTCTTTTTTTTTAACTCTAAAATATACTGACTCCTGAGTTAACAAGAAATTTATTCTTATCCTCAGGAGGAAAAAATATTGTAACTAATCTTTTATTTCTAATTTTGAGAAGTCGCAAAAAGAATGTCATAATTATACCAAGCAACTTAACTCCTACATGGAATATGCATGTGTCAGTCCCAGCAATAATTGCATTGTTGCAAATTTGTAAATTGTATCAAGCTCCTCTTATTGTAACAATCTGTACGGAATCATTCACATCTATGCATATACTCATTTCAGTTTCTAGCAGGCAAATAAATGAATTTAAATAGAAATGCTACATAGACTGCATTGTAGCTTAAGAATTGGATAATAACTGTTTTGCTGAGAGAAGTACATTTTAGTTTTAGTATCAGCTGTATTTTATAGTATTTCTTATTAAATACATTTTAGAGGTGAGTACATTTGTAATATAAGTGCTCTAATGTTGTTTTAAATCAAATATTGGTGATGCTGCAACTGTGTACCGTCTTAGTCATTCCCAGGTATATTGTGGTTGTGTGCACCTGCATGTGTTATTTTATTTTTTTTGAGGTGGAGTTTTCACTCTTGTCACCCAGGCTGGAGTGCAATGGCACGATCTCAGCTCACTGCAACCTCTGCCTCCCGGGTTCAAGTGATTCTCCTGTCTCAGCCTCCTGAGTAGCTGGGATTACAGGCGCCTGCCACCATGTCCAGCTAATTTGTTTTTTTATTTTAAGTAGAGACAGGGTTTCACCATGTTGACCAGGCTAGTCTCGAACTCCTGACCTAAGGAGATCCACCGGCCTCGGCCTCCCAAAGTGCTGGGATTATAGGTTTGAGCCACCACGCCCAGCCATGTTATGTTTTAACACATGTGCTGTGTCACTAAATGGTTGGAAATACGAAAATGAGTTGATGTGTTCTTATAATAAGAAATCTGCTTTAGTATATATTATTAGCATGCTCTTCCACTTTGGAATTTTTATTTTATATTTTCACTTAGGCAAAAATACTTTCAACCATTAAAGTGGGTATAAAAGCAACAGTTGCTTTTAGAAATTTACTCTTTTCAGTTGCTGGGCTGGTTTGGTCACTTGTTAGACTATGAAAGTGATACATTTACTGGATGAATTATAGTCATTTTAACCTCATTATTACAAAAAAATTACAAAGTTCTTAACTGTGCCTCACATTTACTTTACTCTTTCAAAATCTCACATAATAGCACTCATTGTTTCAAGAGTTTTTGAGATATGCTACCACTCTTTAGAGATCTATGGCTAAAAAGTCATATTGAAAATATTGCCTGTACTCAGAAGGTAACCACCATTCATTGCCTCCAGTAAATATAGGACATTTGATAGCTAATGATGGTAGGTGAAAAATGGCATTGTGATTAAAAAACAAACCTGGATAACATTTAAAAAAAAAGAAGAGAATAAGGAACTAAAAGGAGAATCACTAAAATCAATGTATTATTAAGTTATCATGTTCATCATTTCCACCTAAATCTAACCTAAAACCTCTTCCATGAAGTATTTCCCATTTAGTTTAATTCCATATCATTCTAATTTGTAATCATTTCAGCACTTATAAAATTATATTTATCTTATTAGTGTAGACCTTTTCATATCATGCCTTATGAAGGTTTTCTTTGGTGTATGTACTGCCATTTTAAATAAGTTAGAAACTCCTTGGGGATAGGTCTGATGCATAACGTAGGGTGAAGGAATGCCTAAAAGGCGTTTCAGTGCTGAGATTCTAGGAGGGTAGAGTACTGGATTTCTCTCCAGTTCCAGCCCACCCTCCACAAAATGCTATGCTATTTGAAGGCAGAGACTGTTGATCTTATTCACTGAAGTATTTCTGTATCTAGAATTGTGCCCTGCACTTAGTTGGTGCTCAATAAATGTTTGCAGACGGACAGACTGACATATAGTAGATGTAAACGTTACCAGCTCTCTGCCATGCAGCACATTGACCTTCCCTAGTCCTATCCAAGAAGTAGATTCTAGGCATATCATGTCCTGTTATACTTTGCGTATCTCTGTTACCCAGGTAACAGCAGATTTCTCTGTATTTGACATACCTGCAAACTTGGGTGGGCAGCAGAGAACCACAGCATAGAGGGCTGAGGAAGAAGACGTCTCGCAGAAAGCACTGGGACCAGTGGATTCCTGTTGTCTTTTGCTCACTGTGTGGCTTAGAAAGCAAAAGGGGATCCCAGACACTGTGCACAGTAATGGTGTGAGCTCAGCCGAGGGGGATTGGAGCAGATGATGACCAAATCTGAAAGCCAGCCAGTGGGGAGGGGGTTCCAGCCATGGGGCTTCTGTCCCAGGAAGGGCGCTCGTCCCTGGACCCAGTAGGAACAAGCAAGAGACCCAGGCTACAAAAAGAAACCATGTAGGTTTTCAAAAAGAAAAACCATGTAGGCTTTGAACCAGGAAAAACAACAACAACAACAACAAAAAATAAACCAAAAAAAAACCTTACTATAAAACCAGGAGAACATGGCAGCATTCGGGACTCATGGAGAGAGGCCAAGGTCCTGTCACCTGAACTGGTACACTGAGTTAGATTAACGAGAGCAACTAGCTGCAGAGTCCAAGAACTGTTGATCTCAAGCAGCATCAGGCTCTCCTGCCACAGGATGAAATTGGTGTTCTGAACTGTTGAATGGTGTTATGGTTGAGAGGAGAAGGAATACAAAGGCTGTGGAGAAGACTGGGCCTGGTGCATTTCACCTTTTCTATCAAATACAGTAATTTCGGGATACTGTTTGAACAGGTCCTCACAGAGAAGATTTGCAAGGTGGTTTATGAGGCACCAAAACCACACTATTATTGTTGTTATTATTTAACTGCTGTTGACTATGCATATCTAGAGAAGCTGTTTGCAAGGTAACAATGTGTCTGTGTCTGCTTGGATCTTCATACTAACTCTCTGAGGAAAGAAAGTATTTTAATCTCCATTTTATAGATAAAAAGAGAGGCATAGTAGGTAAAATGACCTGGTAAGAATCACAGGCTGGCCGGGCGCAGTGGCTCACACCTGTAATCCTAGCACTTCGGGAGGTGGAGGCAGGCGGATCACGAGGTCAGGAGTTCGAGACCAGCCTGGCCAGCACGGTGAAACCCCGTCTCTACTAAACATACAAAAATTAGCCTGGCATGGTTGTGCGCACCTGTAGTCCCAGCTACTCTGGAGGATGAGGCAGAAGAATTGCTTGTGCCCAGAAGGTGGAGGTTGCAGTGAGCTGAGATCATGCCACTGCACTCCAGCATGGGTGACAGAGAGAGATTCTGTCTCAAAAAAAAAAAAAACAAAAAACAAAAGAAGAAAAAATCATACGCTTTGTAAATGGCAGAGCGGGAATATGAATCAAGGTTTTCTGATTCTGCTTTCTTTGATGCTTCTCCACATAGTAGGGAATTAAATAATGCTGGTGAAAGTAAATGATAATTTGAATTTGATTTCAGTTTTTCAAGCCACTTCTTTCAGACTTATTTCTTTTGCTAGTTCTAGCAACCTGAAGGTTAAGCAAATCTTTTTTTTAAAAAAAGGTGTGTTTGTGGGGGATATATTATTATCTAACTTTCAGGTACATGCCCCAAATAATAGTAACAGCTTAAACTTTTATGGGGTTTACTCTGTTGTTAGTTCGTTTAACAGTCATAACACATTGAAGACCTGTAGCACAGAAAGGTTAAGAAACTTGCCCAAGATCACACAGCAAAAGATGACACAACCAGGAGGAAAATCCAGCCAGTCTGGCCCTAGAGCCATGTTTCCAATCACTACGTGATACTGTCTCTCATTCTATGATGATATCAATTTGCAAAGCTGTAGGAATTTCACACATGGCTGCCAGAGGAAATTATTTTCTTATGTAAAATAACAGAAGCCAACTGAAGATATTTTTTATGTATAATGATTTTGAGTATCTACCATTTACTGATTTCTTCAGAGTAGGCCTGGTTCCTGCGTATTCCATCTGGTGCTTGAACATCTTAAACATTTTTGGATAAATTTTAGTTGCTTAAAACAAAACAACACAGAACATTATGAATATTTGCAGATTGCTTGGTGAAGTTGTTAGGTCTGTCTTATCTCAGTTATCGCTGGCTTTTGGCTGGGTTTTTAATTAAAACTCAATATAGACTATATTACTTATACAGTCATGGAATACAGAAAACAAATGTGATATGTAAATGAGCACAGCATGGTAGCTTGATAAAATGAGTCTGTGGCACAAAATAATTTAAATGAGGACACATGGACAATTAAAATCTAATCAAATGCTTATAATTAATATCACATAGCTGGAATGATGTTGAACATACTGACTCAGAGACATGTACTTATATAATTCCATCCCAGGTATTGAGTTGATTTTGTTTTCTCTGACAATGCCAGAGTATAGTAATCAGGGAAACCTTCACCAGAAGGTAAGTGATAACCGGGCAATAATCTCATACTTGGGTGCACCTTTAAGGATGCTTCGTTAGGCTTCTCGCCATCTCTACCACCCTGGCGTATGCAGCCATTTATTCATTCAACAAATAGACTGCAGCATATGTACAATTGGCAAAGGGTCCCCCATCCTCTTGGCTGAGTCAGGCAAGACCTCTGGCTACTAGGCCCACTGCCCACTCTCTTGAAAGAAACTGTTGGTATCAACTCCACCATGCTTGGATCAGTTAATGCACGAAATGTACAGACCAAACCCTTCCTATCACCCCCATGACATCGAACATCTCCTTGCCATTTCTCAACACTTCGTCTCCCGCTCCGGAACTGCCACTCAGCAAGCTCTTCTCTATCCTTGTCCTGTTCTCTAAGCGGTCCCTCCAGCTTCTTGCTTTATTTGAAGACTCCCTGTCCCCCAAGGTCAGCCCACTTTCTGAGCAGCTGTGTCAAGTGCTGTCTCTTTTCTCCTTCATCCTCCAGGGGAAGAAGCTTTTTGTCCCTGTGGTTTCCGATTGTTATTTCAAGACAGATTCCTCTGCCTTCTTTTAAAATTCTTAGCTCCTTTGAAGTTAAGACCCTCCAGCTATATCACCACCACATCAGCCCACATCCCAGTCAATTGCTCTCATCCATCTAAGACTTTGGAACCTTGATCTTGGCCCTCAGCACTGCCATCATCGGGGTGACTCCAGTCGATCTGGGCTGTGTAGCCAACACTGGCCTGGTGGATCCTGCCAAGTGTTGGCAGGTGGCAGTGTGGCTGACACTGGCCTGGTGGATCCAGCCAGCACTGGCCTGGTGTATCTGCACTGACCATCTCTCCTCCAGAGTCCACCACCCAGTTCTTGCTGCTACTCCACGATTGCTAATTCAGGCAGTAATTGCTGCTACTCCACGATTGCCAATTCAGGCATCCTAGTGCTCTGACATTTACTGCCTTCCATTCAGTTTCCTTGTTCACTTACATCCGTTTCAACTGTCCTTCAACCTGATGAAAACCACTGACTCCTCCAATTTTCCGGTTCTTCAGCTTGTCCCCTTTCTCTACTTATTCACCTCAGATTTCATAGTCACAATTTCTACTGTTGAGCAGCTGTTTAAGACAGGGGACTAACAAACTGTCCTAATAAAACAGCATAGAAGAGGGAAGAGGCTGTTCCTCCTGAGAAAATTGCAGTATTGTGGCCAACAGATGGGAGCAGGGACGGCAGGCAGGCCAAAACAACCAGTGACCACCCTGAGTTCTTCGGCAAAATCTCGACAGATTGAGTTATTTGGATTATTTGAGTTATTTGGCTGCTTTTCTTTTAATATTCCACCTAAATGTATATGCCACCTCTTTCCAAATGAAGCCAGAAATCTTGGCTCAAAGTTCTTGTACAAAAAAAGCTTCTACTTTGCTATATACACAGGCACTCTGTGTTCTCCAAAATTCAAATGACTGAGGATATTCTTTCTTAAGGCTGAGAAAACATATGGACGAAAGTATGCTGCTTCTCATCGTCTGTAGCCTCTTGACAAGACATCTGCTGCAACAGTTTTTGTTCTTCGATCATGGACGGTTGTTTGCCAATTGTTTTCATAAATATTAATCTTTGAAATCTTGACTGACATACAAGTTGTTCTTTTTGGATTCCTTTCTTCTTTTCTTATTTATGTGCACCATCTTTAAATGATTGTGCCACAGTACAACAAAAAAAGATTTTCTTATGAAAAATTCTTATTTTAAAAGTGGAAGCCATATAATGTCTAATTTGAAAGCTTGTGATTTTTTTTCTTTACATTTGAAATCTCCTTTTTCTTTTGCTTAACTAAATTTATTCCATTGGAATAATTCTTTTACTTCAGGTCTTTGAAATATCTGAGGAAGACATCTAAGCTCAACTTCCCCAAGTGCTTGACTGATTTAGTCCCAAGGTAGATAACTGTTTCTTCTTTCTGTGAAGCTATAAACTTTAGAACCGAATAATTATTTTGAATTGGACAATGATAGCCAAGGTGTTCTCCAATGATATTTGATGCATCTTAATTTCTAATCATACTTTTTCATGGGAAGATAATTGAAAAATCCGTAATGGAATATAACAACACTGTCTAACAATTGGTGTTATTTAATGACATTGATAAAGTTTTATTGGTCTTCTGTGATCTCTACCATACTCTAAGTAGAACATATGAAGCATTTTAAATGCCATATATAGCTTTTTTGGAATCATTTTTATTATGTATAGTAGTTCCTGATTTATTTTAGTGTTACCTCTAGGGATAAGTAATTCAGCATATTTTAAATTGTTCCAATTATTGCTCAATTAGTAGAACAACTTTTATGGACACAATTGTACATATTTATGGAGTACTGTGTGATATTTTGATACATGTTTACATTACATAAAAATCAAATTAAGGTGTTCAGCATATCCATCACCTCATACACATATCATTTATTTATGGTGAGAACTTAAAAAATCCTGTCTTGTAGTTATTTTGAAATATACAGTAGAGTTAACCACAGTCACCTTGCTGTGCAGTGGAACACCAGAACTTATTTCTCTTAATAAAACAATTTTTAACCTTAAGAATGAAAAATGCTTCACACAGATATTGATCCTAACCCTGTTAGCAAAGAATCCTCAGTTCATGTGAAGCTAATGATGCAAAATACAGCAAGTGACTAATTTTGAAAGACTATTTGATTACAGTGCCATAGTGTCTTTTCTTTCTTAGTAAACCACCTGTTCAGCATCTAAACTAGGGACAATTCCTTAAGTGTTCAACATTTAAACTGAAATGTTCGATATTCCTTAAATCTAGCTGTTCAACATCTTTTTAAAAAAAATTGCATCATAAAATCTGAGGGAAGCTCCATCCTCTGGTTTTCATAAAGCTTTGGGTTTTCTTTTTCTTTTTCTTTTTTTTTTTTGAAGTGTTGTTTTTTTCTCTGTTGTTAGAGAGTTAATAAATGGGAAAATATACTAACTCGTTGATAAGTGATGAAATTTCTATTTTTTCAGTTTTATCTAGATCATGTGAAATTTATATTTAGAATAGAAGAGATTTCTTTACATCTTTTGCTCTCTTCAAGGGCCATATCAGAGATTAGGAATTTATCTTAGTTGAGATCAAACCATTTCCTCTGAGATCTATTGGCAAGTGTCATCTCTCTTCCACATCTGCCATTTTCTGAAAGCAAAATGAAATTCACATGTTTGCATACCATTTTGGTGATTCTTGCCAGGAATACTTCTTGGAAAAAGCATGCTGAATATTTCTGCAGTGCCCCAATTTTAGGGAGAAAAGGGAATATTACAAAAATTGGGAACTATCCCATGACAGAGCCAGGAGCTGAGGAGCAGATGAAGGACCGGCTTCTGGAAGGCCACTGACATGATGGCTGGTGTCTCCATGGGGTTAGGAGAATGGACATGTCAAGCAGTGGCCCTCTGGATCAGGGATTAGATGCCAGGGAGAGAATTACTTGGAGAAAAGGCTGGGCTGACTTGTATGGTTCTAGTTAGGTAACTGACACCTAGGGGGAATCTGCCATGTATTGTATCATCTTCTGTGGGAAGACACAGAGGAAGGAAATGATGCCACCTGTGTTAGTTTGTAGGGCTGCCATCACAAAGTCCCACAGATCGAGTGGCTTAAACAACAGAAATTTGTTTTCTTATAGCTCTGGAGGCTGAAAGTCAGAGATTCAGGGGTCAACAGGTGGTTTCCTTCCAAGGGCCAGGAGGGAAGGATCTGTCCCAGGTGTTTCTCCTTGGCTTGTAGATGGCCACCCTCTCCTTGTGTCGTCATATTATTTTCCTTCTGTATGTGTGTCTGTGTCCAAATTTCCTCTTCTTACAGGGGCACTAGTAATATTGAATTAGGGCCCACCCTACGACCTCATTTTAGTGTAATTACCTCTTCAAAGATCTTATTTCTGAATACGGTTATATTCTAAGGTGCTTCGGGTTAAGGCATAATTCGGCCCATAACATATCTAAGTCTTTAATCTTTTCATAGATGAGATGTGCAAAGGTTTTCTGTGTATGCTTCTCTTGTGCGCATTTTGTTGACGGCAGCCAAAATGCACCGAGCAGCTTGCGGACATCTACAAACAGATTTAGGAAGTGATTTCTAAACATTATTGTTTAAGTCGGTTTAAACCCACGGAAGAAACAGAAAAGAGGTTTTTCTCTCGTTTCCTATGTTAAGGTTGAAAAAAACCAGTTGATTGGAATAAAAACTCAAGTGGCAATGACAACCAAATACATAGGTTCCAAGATAAGTGGGAAAATTTGAAAATTTGATAGCACTGTGTTTGTGGCAGTTTTTAGCTTTGGGCTGACTCAAATATAGAGTCCAGTTTCTTACCAAGCACTTTTCGACTGTGTTTCAGCATGATCATGAAGAATGCACATTTTAGATAGGATCTTTGGGGTTTTCTATTTGCTACAAATTAAATTAAAGAATTATTCTGGGCCGGGCACGGTGGCTCATGCCTGTAATCCCAGCTCTTTGGGATGCTGAGGTGGGCGGATCACCTGAGATCAGGAGTTCGAGACCAGCCTGGTGAACATGGCGAGACCCTGTCCCTACTAAAAATACAAAAATTAGCTGGGCGTGGTGATGTGTGCCTGTAATCCTAGCTACTCGGGAGGCTGAGATAGAGAATCACTTGAACCCAGGAGGTGGAGGTTGCAGTGAGCCAAGGTCGCGCCACTGTACTCCAGCCTGGGCACCATCAAAAACTCTGTCTCAAAAAAAAAAAAAAAAAAAAGAATTATTTGGGAATATCATTTCATCAATTCATCATTACAGTCCATTGTGTGCAAAATACACGCTTAAAATCTTTCACTGGGGGCTGGGCATGGTGGTTCATGCCTGTAATCCCAACACTTTACAAAAAGTTACTTTAAAAAAATTAGCTGGACATAGTGGCACACACCTGTAGCCCCAGCTACTTAGCAGGCTGAGGTGGGAGGATTGCTTGAGTCTGGGAGGTTGAGGATGCAGTGAGCCACGATTGTGCCATTGCACTCCAGCGTGTGCAACAAAGTGAGACCCTGTCTCAAAAAAAGAAAAAGTATTTCATTGAAAAATGTCCCTTTTCTGGAGGGGGGTTTTATACTGTTTACAAGTTTGTGTAAACCACACATACACAATTTTGCTATTTGTTTTGGCAAGTGGCCAGTTTTTAAAATGTTGGTGATTGCTTTTAATATCTACCTAAAGATAGAGTGAATTTTACAGAACATAACACAAACAAGAGCACTGCTTTTAGCCCATGATATAGCCAAGCCTCAGTGACTTATTCCTTGCACCTGTATGTGGGAGATAACAATGAAATAATAAATTCTCATTATTTTAAGAAAGAAAATGACTCATGTCATAGTATTACTTATGTAAATATCCTTTTACAAATATCGTATAATTTTAAGATTTGTTTTTAAATCTTATATTTATAAAATACTTTTCTGATATTTTAAGACAGCATTACCATATTTTCTTATGTGTAACGTTTTCCTGCTTCTAGTATATTTTAACCAGTTCTCTTATGCCAATGAAAGGAGAATATGCAATTTCAGAAAAATAAACTTCAAGATAGACTCACAGTAATTCCTTCTGTCCTCAAGCAAGTATCTATTCCATATCTAAATCAAGATGATTGATCATTTTTTGTTTTGGTGTTGGTATAATCTTTCCTATGAGGTTCTAAGTGGTGAGGTACTTCACTGTACAGGAAAAGAGAATTTTCTTGAATCATTCAGATATACACTTGTGTGTGTGTATGTGTGTGTGTAAATACAGTAAACATGAAGCTTAGAACATGGTAGAAAATCAAAGGTGTATGTGAGAAAATATCACCTGTTAAAAATCTGAGATACATTATTCTGGAAGTGAAGAGGCAATCTAGTCTGCACAAGAATAACAATTGTCAGAGCATTGCTTTAGATGGGTCACAAAGCTAAGACGAATGAAAAAATCAAGGAGCATTTTAAAAAGACACTAGTTATACTTGTCTGCTGCTGAATTTCTCTATAATTTGTTTCTGCTCCAGTTTATTACACATGACCGGTGTATGTGATAAATGAATGGTTAAAAATGAGTTATAGACTTTAATGTGAAAATCTTTTGTCTGATTTTACTGTTCACTGCTGTTACCCTCAGTACATTTATTGAAATGTCTTACACGCTTTAATGCTGTAGTGTGTTATGCATGTTTGTACTTCTCACTGCCTCCGATATTTCAGTGGGCAGAATACAATGAGGTGCATTAGGAAAGCCCAATGAATATTTATGGTAATCCAAGGGAACCAGACGCAGAAATGGACTTGCTTGGTTCCCAGACCTCTATCTTTTATCTTATTCTTAAGGGTATTTAAGATAAAAACAATTTACTGTAATTGATTTATTTTACCAAATCTACTTAGCATTCAGTGGCTATATCCAAATCTAAAAATATTGATAGTTCAGCACTAAAAGTGGGTTTAAATTTAATCATAGAAGAGTTTAACTCTGAAAAGATTTATGATTTATTTTGGGCTTTTATCTATTGTCAACTCTTCTTTGCTGAATGTAATTTTTATGACTTCATATTTATAAATTAGACCGTTGCATTAAGACAACTCAAAATGAGAAAAGAAAATAGTTCTGGAAAGCATGATTTCTTTTTTTTCTGAATTTATTGGTACAATCCTATGTAGATACACTACAGTGTTTGAGAAAGCTACATAAACCTGGCCTTTCTACCCACAACCACATCCATAGTATTTAAGAACCCAGTAGGGGAGAATTGAAGGCTGAGGCTGACTTCAGAGAATCCTACACTAGGCAGAGTTCCTGGAATCGAAAGTCCAAAGCAGGATACTTTATGTATAGAAATATTTGCTGTCTTGATTCTAGTAGTTCATAGCCCCAACTGGGGAGCCAGAGAACAATGGTCTTCTTCCTACCTTTACTTCTGACCATCAAGAAAGTAAAAATCTCCAGGATTCATGGGGAAAATGATCCTCAGTGAACAGTATCATCAGAAGATGATGACTGTTGGCAACACAAACAATGAATTTTCCAAAATACAGACACAGACACAAGAGAATAGTCCAAATAATTTCAAGTTTTCTGTGGCTTCTGGGCCTGAATACTTGTTTGAGATGCTAGCTGGTTCTCTGACCCCATACGAATGAGAAAGCAAAGTATCATGTGTAGTTTCTTGACTATATACAATGATTAAAAATGAACTTGGTCAATCTGACTCTGTACACAGACCAAATACGGCATTTAAGGTAACCTCAGACAGTGTTGAGTGTGCTGGTCTGGGACACTGGGGCCCTTGCTCCATCACTTATTGGCTGTGGGATCCTAGGACCCTTGGATCTAACCTGCATCGTCTGTTAAATTAAGTTAAAATCTCAGTTGAGCCAGGTGAGCTTTTGAGGTCTGTATCCTGATTCTCTGATCGCCTTCTGTCTTATGGATTTAGATTCTTAATGGGACTACAAAGCATATAAATTCCTTTTCAGAAATATTGGAGGTAGACTTAAACTGCAAAAATAAAAATTTGATTAAATGCCTACCACGTGCCAGGAGCTGAACCAGTTACTGAAGATACAGTTGTCAAAGAAAATAAAACAGAATGAAATGGAAAGGTCCATTCTTATATTGGAGCTTACATTCTGGAGGGGGAGCAGATGATATGTAAATAGATAAACAAATACACGTCAGGAAGGGGTAAATGCTGTGATGAAAAATGGACTAGCCATCATGTATTGAATCTTTATAGGTACCAGGAATCATTTTAAGGATGTTAGAGGTGCTTTATATGGAGATTTAATCCTCACATTTCAATGTCCATTTTACAGATGGAAAAACTGAAGTTTAGAGAGGTTTGGTTATTTTACTTGTTCCAGGTTCCACAGACAGAACCAGCCCATGACCCAGCTGGCATCAGAACCCAGGCAGCATGATTATAGGATCTTTAATAGGAAATTATTCTGCTACCTGTCTCAGGATAAAAGGAGAGCAAGAATGGTGAAGAGAAATGGGGTTTGTGTTTTCTACTGAGTGTTTTCTAAACATTTCGAAAGAGAATGCCTCTTTGACAGGGTCCTGTGTGGCCATGCAGCCATCCTGGGCAGAGGAAACAGCACACACCCAAAGATCTGCATTAGCAGCTGGATTCCTGGTTTGAGAACCAGCAAGGAAGCCAGCGTGGCTAGAAAGGGCTCAGTGACAGGTAGCACTAGGCCATGAGATGAGAGCAGTGGGAGAAGGGGCTGGATCATGTAGGCCCTTTGTAGGAGATGGTAAGGACTTTGGTGTTGTCTCAGAGTTTCTCAGCATTAGACATAAAGCCATTGGAAGGTTTGAGTATAGGAGTAAGTGAAATCTGATCTATGATTGACAAAGACTACTGTGTTAGCTTAAGTGTAGAGAGTACACTTAAGAGGGCAAGAGTGAAAGCAGAGATAATTTTTAAAAAGTGATTGCAGTTATCTAGGTGAGACATGATGGAGGCTTAGACTAGGGTGACAGTGGAGGCAAGAAGTTATAGGATTCTGGATGTGGAGTGAAGTTTGAGTGGACAGCTTTTGAATGTGAGGCTGAATGTGAGATAAAAGACAAGGAGGAGTCCAAAATGTCTCTAAGGATTGCGGCATGAGTAACTGGAAGAATGGAAGTGCCATTTGTTGTAAAGTGGAAGATGAAAGGAGGAACCTCACCCACCCTGTGCCTCCAGTGCACAGCACAGCACAGCAAATGGGTTCAGTACAGAACTGAACTAGTTAGGCATGGAATTACTCCTATTCCTGCCAGGTCTCCTGAAACAAATACCAAAATCCATGACAGTGAAGTTTAGTGGAGAAACCATGTCCCCCTTTGCATGATATTCTGAGCATCTTGAAGACAGCAATATCAAAAGGGAAAATGCAGTTTTAGTTTGGAGGGAGATGGAATCTCATTTACGATAAACCTGGACATAAAGATGTAATCAACATTTCATTCTTGTACAATGTAAAGACTTATTTTGAGCACGTTTTCAGTGACCTGTGAAGAAATGCTATTTCAGTACAACTTCTTCCTTCAGGTTTTCATACAGATGGGCATTGTTATAAGTGGCTAAGAAAGATATGGAAGAGGACATGATAGGATAAAAACTATTTTTCTGGGATAGATGCAGTGTTCCTCGAACATACAAGTGCATTGAATCTTATATTTACTTTTGTAGCTCTAAACAAAAATCCAACATCCTTTGTGGTTCTATTTCGAACAGTTTGTTAGTGTTAGGGTTTGCAGAGGCCCCAAAGTAACATCCCTCTCTCAGGAATTGGAACCATTGAAAGTCATAGGAATCTTTCAGGTTGAGATCAGAATGTCAGGTTCATAACTGGAATATGCAACTGGAAAACATGGCTTGAGATCTGTGGGTGTGTTTGCTAATATTTCCCCCCAACCTAATGGCAACCCCAGACTCTCCAAAGGGGCAAGCCACTTAGAATATGGCAGAGAGCAGTCCAGAAGTCACCTGTTCTTGGGGTCAGGCAGAGCTTGGGGAGGACTTTGCTAAGCATCTTTTATTCCTTCTTTCCAAACCACCAGTCACATAAGGCACTTCCCTTTTTCAAAGGTGGCATGAGTGAGTGGGCAGAGAGAGGCCAAAGGTATCACTAGCGGAAGTTCCTCCACCCGGGGCGCATGAGGTAAGGAGAAGGGCACTTCCCTATTGACCTTTCTCCATTGGGAGCTTTATCTCATTACGTAGTAAATTGTCATTACCTTTATCCTTGTCAGGTTCATGTTTCTGTGGGAGATTTTGTAGGACTCCTTGCTTTATAGTATAGGAGAAGTATGTCTCAACTTGTTTTCCCACAGAAACATATCTGATGAATAACAAACCGTAAGTATTGGTATCTCATTAGCTGCTACCACTAAACTATGCATTACTCCCAGTTTCACTGGTGCCAAATCCATTCTTTTCTCTGTGAGACTGAGAACTATTAATGTAGATACATTTCAGTCAAGACTAAGGAATATTTCTATAAAATGAATATTTGGAATTGATTATCTCAGTAAGTCTACCAGTATACATGAGCTGAAAGGGATTCCCCAAAATGCCGAATATTCAGCTATACCAGAACTATACTGATTGGTGGTGTAATGTTTGTAGAATTTTCAGAATTTGATGATACTTTTAGGCATTCTATCATCATCAACAACAGCAAACATTTCTCAAAGGCCTTCTTCCTACAAAGTGCAATGCCAAGTCTGAGGACACACCAAGAAGTATCAGTTGTCTGGACGCAAAAAGTTTGTACTCCAGTATAGAATGTGTGCCACATGAGTACATGTGAAAAGTGAATAATATAAATGTACCCTATACTACCTGCTAAGTGGATTACATCAGCATTACAGGCAGAATGTTAAGCCATGCACCAAAGACACTTTTGACAGTTTCGGGATGACTGTAAGCTATTTCCTGGGAATTGTTCATAAAGCTTAAACACTAGAAATGAGTGTTAACTTTGCAGGAATAGATCATTAGGGGCTATTTGGTACTAGGATATTTCATAAAGAAGGTAGAAATTGAGCCAGGCTTCAAATATCCCAGGACTGAGTGTTTGGTTCCCTTGTCCACTCCATCTGCATTCCTCTTATTAATAAATAGTATCACCATCCACCAAGCTGCTCACCAAAATTTTAGGTGTCATTCTTGATTTCTCCTTATCTCTTGGCCCTTATGGCAAACGCATCAGCTAGTCTTGTTGATTTTACCTATAAGCGTTTCTTGAATACACCCAGCTGCCTGTCTGCCCTGCCACCCCCTTGTCTAAACCCATTATCCTGGTCCAAGGAAACGTCATCTCCTGCCTGGACTACCACATGACCTCCTAACTCTTCTCCCTGCTTTCAGTATTTGTAACCTCCAATCCTTTTTTTTTCATAGAGTAACAGTTGTAAATGATAAATCAGATAATGTCATTCTCTTTTCAAAAACCCTTTGATGTTTTTCTGTTGCTCTTTAAAAGAAAATGTACATTTCTTACCAAAATTAGTAGGACCCTATACAACACAGCTTGGGCCATCTTTTCAACCTCTTTCCCTTATTTTATTATAGTGTAGCCACAGTGGTGTCCTTTCTGTTCCTCAAACAGAATCACTTCTTTCTGTTTAGAGGTTTTGCATTTGCTATTCCTTCTGCCTGGAATACCATTCCCTTGGCTATTCGTGTGCCTGACTCCTTTTATATTTTTCAGGTCTCAGTCCTAATGTCACATTCTCAGCTCAAATGCCTTTCTTGACAACCCATCTAAAATAACTTCCCAAGTTCTTCTCTATTACAACACTTATTCATTTTCTTCATAGCAAATTTCAGAAAATGTACATTTTTTCTTATTTCCGTCAGTCTATTATTACTCTAGCTGCAGTGCATATCACAATAAACACAATGAATAAATAATGTTTATTCCCAATAAACACATGAATAAATAGTGCATCTGATACAAGCAGAGGAGAAAGAAAGGGGACCTTCTCGTCTGGGTAAGAGTGTGAGCAAAGAGCTGGAGACAGAGTGTGCATAGTATTATAGGGAGCAACACCTGAGTGCTGCTCAAAGGACTGGAGGAGCCTAGCAGGAATGCTGGCAGTGGTGACTTGGATTGGAGGTTGAGGCCTAGGGTTGAATTATAGTGGCTGAAAATGAGACAGTCTAATGGGTAGATACAAATTGTGTTCAAAGAAGGAAACAGGAGAAGTATCATATTAAGCAGTAGGTCTGATAGGGTGAGCCCAAGGTTGTAGAGAGAAGAGATTAAATACCAAACAACATCAGGAAGGAACAGGGCATAGTAGGGAGAACAAGGGTAAGTGAAAAATATTTTGTTCAGGATGTGGTTTGTGAGCAAATCATCTAGAATACTGTTCTTATTGAGAGCAATCCTATTTATATGGTGTAAAGTTTTGTTTCAGTAGTACTGATATATGAATTTGGAGAGTAAAAACAAACATATAGAGAGGGTCTTAAAGTCAAAACTGTATGGATGGAATTCACCTTACAGTCAGTCAACTTGAAGTTACTGAGGAAATATTTTTGATCAAGGAGTGACTCTATAAGATTAATCCTGCTGTGATATTATTGGTTACAAATGCTGTAGGTAGAGATGCCAGTAGGAAAGGATTGTAGCTGTCCAGGTGCGAGCTTTTGAAATGTGTTTCTAAGTCTGTTTACTTAACAAGGATATACTTTATATGTCTGTCATAAATACCATACTAAAAAGTATTCAAAGGAAGTTATTATAGAATGAAAGACATGAAGACCTGAACTTTGGGAAGCTTTAGCAACAGAAAGTTTGGCAGGGATATTAGAGTAGCTGTACTTTGCCATCCCCTGCCTTCCATGCCCACACTCTCCTCATGGTAGTGATATCGATATTTTATAGTAAAATCTTTGGAAATTTCTTTATCCTGCCTCTTCCCTGAGATGGTGAATGGACGGCCTATAGAGCTGAGCTGCAATATCACAATTCATCACTAGGTGTCACCCGCTCACCAATGACTTATTCCACTCAGCGTTTCTCAGGTTTAGTTTTAAATTATAGAAATGTTTTATTTTTATTCCATCTATATTTTGAGTTCTCACTCCATAATTATAAATAATTTTTTGAGTCACATGAAATCAAAGCAAACATTTTCTAAATCTAGTTACAGTAACAGTCACATTTTTAGAATTCTCCTTTAGTGATATTTTTATACAATTGATAACCTGCTTAATTTTAACTACTGTAGTATTACACTATTTTGATAATATTTTAATAGTTGGTGGAGATATAAACAAGTCATGGAATCAGAAAATATCTGGTTTGTGTACTTTGTTTTCAGCTCTTGTATAGATTAAACCGATCTCTTCTTTATTTTTTGGAAAAAATCTGCAGACATTGCCAGGTACCTGAGTTCAAGATCTTGTACATAGACCTGTTTTTTAAAAATTTAAAAACAAAATATGGGTAGTAATTTGTTTAGCATGTATTGTATTTCATTATCAATTTTAGAAATATTTTTACATTTGGGCAAAACATTAGCAGTATAATAATAATAAGCCAAGGGTAAATATTTATATACAAATATAATGGTTCAATATTTATTTATAAATCCAAATGACATTACTTAAAAACCAGATGTATGTAATATTTCATAGTTGTGCATATTTTTTGATTAATCTCTGCAAATAAAATGATGAGTATATGAGGTTTAGAATGTATAGTACCCCCTGTGGCTCCTGTTCAGGAATATCTAGCTCATATTTGTCAGTTGGTTACACTCTACGTAGTATCTGAAATATATTATTCCCACACCTTCCCAATTTGAAAACTCCTTTGAAATGGCAGAGATACTATTAGATAGCCTTATTCATTTGAAAAATGGAGTATTTGAAATTTGCTTTCTCTGTTGCTTGCTTAGAAGCATCTGTGTTACATATGCCTTCTATCCCGTTATAATCTTGTGTGCTGTGTGACTGGTTTTAATGAACTGTTTCTACCAGTAGGGAAATGGTCCCTGTTTTATTTGCTGCTATGAAAGTCCCAAAACATGTGACAGTACATGTGAACACTCCGTGCAGATTAAAGCTGCGGGGCATGATTGGAGGAGACACAGACTGCCAAGCCACTGAGGCAGCTCTGCCAACAACAGCATGTGATTATGTAACGCCTGCAGTGTCTGGCACTGTGCTCCACTGGAGACACGTCACGTGTTGTGCAATGCTCTTGGCCCTGAAATTCAATTAGATTGCTTTGAACGATCCGTGAGTCTGCATGAGATAAGCTTTTACTGCTCTACACTAGAAAGCAAATGGGTTGATTAGCTGCACATAAATTGATAAATTGCCATTGTAATTCCAGCAAGGATATTTGCATTATGTATACATCATCATGCCCCTGAAGAGCTGAGTTTAAGCATTATATAACCTGGATAAATAATGTGGGGGTGGGGGAGTACCAACCTTCACAAGTAGAGAAAAATGTTTTCTTACAGACAGTTAGCAGTAGGCTTTTTTTAAAAAATAGATTTTGCCATTGTTTTTGAGAATCTGCTTAAAAGGCTGCCAGTATTTTATTTTTCAGTGTAATTATCTATGAGTGAGAATAAAGAAATTGATACACTGATAATTTGGTGGGGGGAAGGAAGATTAGCGAGAAAAAGTGTTAAATTGTGAGTTCAATTAAATTAAAACTAAGTTGTGAGCTCAAATGGCCTTTTAATATTGAGCAAATTAATTTTTTGTGAGATTATAGCTGATCAATTTAAGGAACTGTCAGAAATTAACCCTATATTTGGTTGAGGTGTCTAGATATCTTTTTACAAAAAGAGATGTGGGATAAAAGAAGGAAGGTAATAGAAGTTGAGAAATTGGGGCTTGGGAAAGAAGTTGAGGATTATTATCATACTAGAGGCTTAAGAGCCTCTGGGAAACAACCAAAATCAATGATGTGAGCTTGGCTATCCCAGCTCCCTCTACTTCTATTTTGCTCCAAATAGGATTTACGTTTTTAATCAAAAGCCCTTTCGAGACGATGCTCGTTAGAATTGTTCAGATGCTGAGCTGAAAACCCAAGGCATTGAAATGTTATGCAGAATGCTTCCATTTTGTTATATCAACAGGGATTAGGTGTACAGTTCTTTTGTGATTTTAGGTAAGACAGCCTTGAACTGTAGCAAAACCGGTGTTATTGTGGGTTTTTTCTTTTTCCCTGTGGAAGCATGGCTTTTTTTCTTCTATTCTTTGAAAATCTTCTCAAGAATTTGCTTAAGGTAAATTCTTATATCCTGATTTTGATGTGAGTAGATTATTTTCTAATATGTACTAAAACCCAGAATTTAACAACTTTTCAGTTTAATAGATTATCTAAATGATGTGTGAGATTTGACTTGCACATGTACTTTCCCATTCATTCAATTTCCATAACTATCTGCAGTAGGTATTGTTCCATTTAACCAAAGGGAAAATGGATGCATCAAGAAGCAAATGAACTGCTTGGGGTCGCACTGCTCAGAGGTGACTGGATAGGGGTTCCAAAGCAGATCTTAGATGTTTTCTTCCACTGTAATAATGGTCCCCAAATACTGACCCGCAAACTGGGCCAAGTTGGACCATATTTCAAGGAAATCCTGATTTATTAAGTCTAAAGCGTAAGCCTGGGAATATATAGTTTTAAAATAACTTCCCAGGTGATTGTGATTTAAGATCAGGATTGGTGACTACTTCATGTCTAATAGTCTAAGCTACAGAGATAGCATTAGAACATCTCTATGCTGTACTTCTGATGTGTGTGTGTGTGTGTATAAACACGATGAACACTATATAATATCTAGAAAATCTTCAGGTAATTAAATTAAATCAGCATTATACAGGTTGGTTAACTGAAGTTTCGAGTATTTATACTATATAGTGTTCATCCTGTTTATTCAAATCAAATTGTAAAAACATAGTTTATTCTTTTTGGGTCTTAGTAAAACTTTAATAGAAAATATATCTTGCTAGAATAGACATAAAATATTCTGTGTCTGACACTGTAGTATTTTATAGTAGTCAGAAGAATATAGTGGGAAATGTAATTCAGTAAATGACATCTGCTATAAAAAGGCTAGCCTCCAGGTCTTAAATTGATGCTAGCTGGAGTAACTTTGTTAATGAGTGAATTCAGAGTTGGTTTAATGAGTTAGTGATGGAGGGATAGCTCATTATCATCAGGGAATGTAACTCGCTGCTGCATCTTTGCAAAATAATAAAAAGGGACTAGCTAATCCCTTACCCTGACATAATTGAGTCTGGTTTGTTGTTGTTGTTTCCTTTCCTATCTGCATCTTTAAAAGATGAGATATGACCCATTACTGTTGGGGATGGGACTCCCTGAGCATCTCTCCTTTCTTCATTCCTCCCTCCCACTCTTTTTATGAAGATTGTCTTGTTTTGTACCACAAATATTTGTTTTAAAGGAAAGTGTTTGAAAAGGCCAAATTAAGTCTGTGAACCTACATGCTTCATGACCAAAGCATCCTGGCTGAAGCTTTGGAAAGACTCCAGAGGGGCCCCTGACTGCATATAATGAATCTGAAAAATGTTGACAGTTAATAACAGGGTACATGCAACTTTGCAGAACATGTATTTTCTAGAAACGCATTCTTAATGGTTCAGCTGTCATAGTGCATTACCAAGTATATGAGTGACAGCTATTAAGGTATTTTTATCTTAAATTTTAGTATTCATATTACATAATTAATAGAAATTATTTTTCATGCGCTGCACTTACAAAAATAAATAATAATAAAGTATCATGGTTTTCTGAACTTCAGTTAAGAGTGTGTGAACTTTTCTTTGCAAATGAACTAAATATTAATGTCAGTTTTGTGTAACTATTGAAAATGCACCACCTCCCAAAAAATATCTTCAGGTAATAATATAAATCAGCATTATACAGGTTGGTCAACTGGAGTTTCTATTTGAGTATTTATACCATAGAAAGGAACCTACTTAGGGGGCAAAATCTGAGTCTTTAATGTACTTTCTTTCACAATGACTCATATTGCTACTTCAGTGTGATGTTTGGTTCAGGAAATAATTTATCCAGATGCTCTAAAAAGGAACATGTTATATTCCTTACATAAACTAATTCTACTTGATTCCTGGCTTGTTCTGCTATAATTTTTCAAAGTTATATCAGCCTATAGAAGATCCATACCCCATAAATATCTGATCAGTCAAATTCATATATAGATATAGGATGTGCTTAAAAAATAAAGAGAAAGATTTGCTTGGTTGGTCTATCAATCAGGTTTGAATCAGGAGACAAAAATCCATAAATTATTTTAACAGAAAATTTAATATGAAGAATTGATAGCTAGGAATGAAGAAATGAAAGACGAAAAGAAAATACTAAAGTGTCACAAAGATAGCCATTTCATGAAGCAGATCTCACCCCTACATCAGGAGCAAAGAGAAGTAACTTAAAACTTAGATGAGAGGTCCCATGTGGCTGGAACTCAGACCTCGGGACCACTGGCAAAGGCCAGGAGTCTCTATTTCTGAGGGAAAGGCATGTTGGAAAAACTACAGACTGGGTTAGTTGTGGCTTTGAGCAGGAACCACCCTTGCCAGAATAAAGTGTGTTTGGAATGACACTCACAAGAACAGGAAGCAAAAACAGGAAGTCAACAGAAAGCCCATAGGAAGCAGAGAAGAGGAACAAGTCTCTTCTTCCTTCCTGGAGTCTCTTCTTCCTTCCAGGTTGCATGCAATCTCCCTCTCATACTTCCTGCTGGCAAAGCCTATCCTAGATGTAGGCAGCAAAGCAGAAATGTGATCCATAAAATTTCAGCCCCAAATCACAAGGGGGAGTTTGGAGCTGAGAGGCAACAGCTCAATAACTGGTATGTTTCTCTGAGAACCTTAAGAAAACTATCTCAATTAAAAGTTATTTTACATTTAATTTTTGAATAGATAATATACTGCATAGTACCAAAATGTAACAAGAATAGTTTCTTTCCCACCTTCATGGCCCTTGTACCGTGTTCCCATCCTCCCACCTACCTCCCAGCCAGATAATCACTATTATTGGTTTCTTATGTATGTTTTCAGAGTTTCTTTATGTATATACAAGCAAACACAGTATGTGTTTGTTTCTGTGATATCACTTATCATACCACTATTTCACACCTTGCTCTTTTTACTTAATATATCTCGTTGATTTTGCCATATAAGTTCATGGAGAACCTCTTTATGTTTTAAACCTCATTACCTTAATAAATTCTCTTACTGTTTTCAGTAGTTTTTCATTTTATTGTCTTTGGTGTTCACAGGACAAAATGACATCATCTGCAAATATTGATGGTTTCTAAATATTTTGTCTCTACATCATTTATCTCTGCTAATTGTTTTGGCTTGTACATCCAGCACATGTTAAATATTAATGGTAATGAACATCTTTGTATCTATCCGGCCTTATTGAGAATGCCTTTAATATTTCCCATTAAGCATGATGCTGGCGTTTGGGACAAGATAAATATATTTTATTTTGTTAAATAAGCATCTATTTATTATACTTATTTTTAAAATCAGAAATGAAATTAAATTTTGTCAAATGGTTCTTCAGCATCTATAAAGCATAATCATAGGACTTTTGTCGTTTTATATAAGTACTGTATTTCTATAGTTTTGTTAAGCAATTTCCTAATATTTCTAATATTGAGCCATCTTTGCATTCCTGGAACAAATTCCACTGGGTCATGGAATTCACCAACACACACACACACCCACACACGTGTGTGTTTGTACACAATGATATTTATAAAAATATTGTAGGTTTTTTAAATTGTTGATTACTATTTGTTAGTTTTTTATTTATTTCATAGGAAGAATTTGGAAGTGTTTCTTATTTTCTTCTGCTCTGAAACAGTTAAAAAGTGCTGGATTGATCTTCTCTTTGGGAGAAGTTCCCTGTGAAACTATCTGGGCTTGGTGCTTTTTGACCTGTTTGCTCTTTGACAATTTCCTTTATTTATTATGTGAAAATGGTCCCTTTAGATTTTGTCTCATTTGGGTTCAATTTTGATAAATTTTATTTTTCTAGACATTTATTCATTTTATGCAGTCTTTCAAAAAAGTTTACGTGTAGTTGAAAAATCTTGTTGATCGTAGAAAATCTTATGATCATTTAATTTTTTTCTGTTTCTTTAGTTATTTCCTTCTTGCAATGTTTTACTTAGTATTTCAGGCTTTTCTTCTTTCTTTACTAGGGTTTCTGCTGGTTAATTTTCTTAGAAAGCAAGTTTTTAAAAAATTGTTAAATTTAAAAAATTTAAAAATCAGTGCTGTTTATATTTCTTTTCAACCTCGTTACACCATGCCTCTATATTTAATAAGTTGGTTTAAAATTTTGCTATTTTTTATTTTTGAGTATGACATTTATTTTTATTTCTATGGATGTTTTGAGGATACAGATTTTTCTCTTAGCACAACTTTATTTTTTATTTGTATTTATTCCCACCCCCGCTCCCGGACAACATTTATTTTAGGTTCAGGGGTACATGTGTTTGTTGTATAGGTAAATTGCATGTCACAGGGGTTTGATGTATAGATTATTTTGTCACCCTGGTAATAAGCATAGTTCCTGATAGCTAGTTTTTAGGTCGTCGCCCTTCTTCCACCCTCCACCCTCAAGTAGGACCTGGTGTCTGTTATTCCCTTCTTTGTGTTCATGTGTACTCAATGTTTAGCTTCTTCTTATAAGTGAGAACATGGGGTATTTGGTTTTCTGTTCCTGTGTTAGTTCGCTTAGGATAATGGCCTCCAGCTCCATCCTTGTTGCTGCAAAGGACATGATCTCATTCTTTCTTAGGGCTGTGTAGTATTTCCATGTTACATGTGTGCCACATTTTCTTTATCCATTCCACTGTTGATGGGTTTAAGTTGATTCCATGCCTGTGCAATTGTGAATGATGTTGTGATGAACATTGTGTATATGTGACTTTATATTAAAATAATTTATATTCCTTTGGGCATATACCCAGTAATGAGATTGCTGGGTCAAATGGTAGTTCTATTTTAAGTTCTCTGAGAAATCTCCAAACTGCTTTCCACAGTGGTTGAACTAGTTTACATTATCCCCAGCAGTGTGTAAGTGTTCTCTTTTCTCTGCAACTTCTTCATCATCTGTTAGTTTTTGTTTTGTTTTGTTTTTGTTTGATACAGAGTCTCACTCTGTTGCCCAGGCTGGAGTGCAGTGGTGCGACCTCAGCGCACAGCAATCTCTGCCTCCTGGGTTCAAGTGATTCTCCTGCCTCAACCTCCCGGGTAGCTGGGATTACAGGCATGTACCACCATGTCTGGCTAATTTTTGTAATTTTAGTAGAGATGTGGTTTCGTCATGTTGGCCAGGCTGGTCTCGAACTCCTGACCTCAGGTGATCCACCCGCCTTGGCCTCCCAAAGTGCTAGGATTACAGGCATGAGCCATCACGCCTGGTCAGCATCTGTTAGTTTTTTACTTTTTAATAATAGCCTTCCTGACTGGTGTAATTGTTATCTCATTGTGGTTTTGATTTACATTTCTCTAGTGATTAGTAACATTGAGCATTTTTTCATATGCTTGTTGGCCACACGTATGTGTTCTTTTGAGAAGTGTCTGTTCATGTCCTTTGCCCATTTTTTAATGGGGTTGTTTGCTTTTTGCTTGTTAATTTTGTTTAAAATCCTTATAGATTCTGGATATTAGACTTTCATTGGATGCAGAGTTTGCAAATATTTTCTCCCATTCTGTAGGTTGTCTGTTAAGTCAGTTGATAGTTTCTTTTGGCTGTTAGCACTACTTTAGTTGCATCCCATAGCATCTCCCTATAGATAGTATTTTAATTATTGTTGTTTTTCAGAAATTGTCTTTAGAATTTCTCTCTTCTAAAAGTTGTTTAAGGAGAGTTTATTTTCTATATGCAAGGGATCTTTTGAAGTTTAAAAAACTAGTTCCTAGTTTTCTTACTTTTTATCAATGTTATACTCTTCAAATATTCTTACATTTAAGATAATTCTATTACATTATATATTTTAAAACTATTTGTTAACTTCCATTTCTTTTGTTTCCTTCTTCAGATCTCTAATTATGTATATGCTGAGTCTTCCATTCACTGTCTTTTTTTCTTTTACGTTCTCTTTTAACTTTTGAAGAGATTTTTGAAATACTCATTTTATTTTTTTCCCATATCTATCCTCTCCATCCCTTTGTTTGCTGTAGTGTCGAGTTTATTTGTGTCCCTTCCAATTATTTATTAATTTCCAAAGAAATACTTTTTAAATGTTCATCTCCTATTTTTTCCACAATTTCTTCCTGAATTTCTTATCTTTTTGCTATGCAGCATTCCTTTGTAGAGGTGATTTCATCATCATGTTAGAAAGTGCATGTAAAAGATTTTTTATAATGATTTTAATTTGTTTGTATAATCCATGAGTGCTATTTATTGATAAGCTTTGCTCTTGCATCTCTCACCTTTCCCTTCTCCTTTATATTCCTTATATATATTCTTTCAGTTGATACAACCAGTAATTTATGGGAAGTCTTTGAAGACCCCAAAGCCCTTTTCTTTTCTGCTATCACAAAGCTGGAGCACATCCTAAAAATATGGCCACTCTGATGGTATCTTTCATAACAGTAGTTCCTCAGCTTAGCTTCCCTTCCCTTCCCTTCCCTTCCCTTCCCTTCCTTCCCCCCTTCCCCTCCTCACCCCCTCCCCTCCCTCCCTCCTTCCTTTCCACCTCTCCTCCCCTCTCCTCTCCCCTTCTCTTTTCTTCTCTTCTTTTCTTTTTTCTTTTGAGACGGGGACTCACTCTGTCACCCAGGCTAGAGTTCAGTGGTGCAATCACGGCTCACTGCAACCTCTGCCTTCAGGGCTCAAGCAGTCCTCCTGCCTCAGCCTCCTAAGTAGCTGGGATTACATGCTCATCACACCACACCACCACACCCAGCTTTTTTCTTTTTCTTTTTTTTTTTTTTTTTTTGTAGAGATGGGATTTTTCCATGTTGCTCAGGCTGGTCTTGAACCTCTGGGCTGAAGCAGTCTGCCTGCCTCAGCCTCCCAAAGTGCTGGGATTACAGGCATGAGCCACCATACCCAGGCCCTCTGCATTTCTGACATTGCCTTTTCTCCCCCTAATTCTGACTTCTGTGGATACAAATATGAACTGCGGCTTTGGTGTTTCTTGGTGGGCTCCTTCACTTCAGGAGATGGATTTTTGCCTTAACTTCTTGGGGCTGTGGCTGGGCCATGTGGCCACTCTCAGTGCTTCTCTGTACTTTCTCCTGCTTGGCTTCTGCCTGATGGCTGCTGATATGGACAGCTCTTATATGTCTTCTGTAGTTTGTGGATTGTATCTGTCTCTTTCTTTTGCTGAAAATGGAGTTTTCAGGCTTTTATTTTCTTCTTCTTTTTGTTGATTTCCACAGAAGCATAATGATACTAAATTCATTAGCCATGCACATGCTGGAAGTCAGTGTGGGCCTTAAGGAATAGCAGTTTAATATCAGGGCTTTGATAGTTTACACAGGCAATACAATAATTACAGCAGGTGCTGTTCAAATATGGAAGTAAAATAATGTTCACACTTGCCCCAGAAAATCACTGCAGAAAATGAGAGACATGCTGCTTTTCTCTTTCTTGCCTTTCATTTATTTTAAAGAAAAGTTTTAGTATTAGAATTTGGTGCTAATATTTGAGCATTCCAAGAAAATTACTTTCTTTGATAAATGATGCAAAGCTCCTATTTTCTCCCTATATCTTTTAACTTATAGATTCTTTTTTCTTGTTATTTTGCTGATACTGGAGTAAATTGGTTCAATCTGAGTAAGATCTTGTGGACCCTGTTTTTCACTATTCTGTTGGTATTTTGCTACTGAGGTAGAAGTTACTCTGTATATTTGTTAAACTACCTAGAATTTAGGAGGATAATTTTCCATCATCTTACTTTTAACTGATGAGAAAACACATAGATACTGTTCTGATTGAAGGCTGATTTCTTGGTCTTTTGTTATAGTTCCAGACAGTAGAAATAATTATGTTTTGCCTGGATAATTAGTCATAGCTACAAGTTTTAATTGATAAATTAAAATAAGAACTATTTTATAGTCAGCCCTTCATTAAATCTTATCTATTTTTTATTATTGTGCGTAACCAAATTGAAAATGGTGTGAATTTAGATTACAGGTGAAGCTTTATACTTAATTTTCCTTTTAACATACAGTTCTTGGCAACAGGCAGAAAATAAATGCAATGAAGTCAGTGTTCCAGTAGTGAAACTGTACAAACAGTAGCAAGTTAGTGAAGCTGACAGTTTTCAAATGATAGTAGCGGGTTATGTAAGTCACCCAAGATGGCTCAATGTACTATTATTTCCAGACAGAGTTGGAAATAGCACGTGCCAAGGCAACAGGCAGTCAGACAAAAACATAACAATTTACTTTCCAATAATTATCATCACTTCTTGCCAGGCTGGAACTCAATTGATCTGATACAGCAGAATATCTTTTTGTGTGGATTTCTTTCAAGCCTAGAAACATCATGACTGCAGTAAATACTCCTGTAAATCATTTTCGGGACTTCATTAAAGGAAACAGCAATACTGTAATCACTTTGTTTTTTGCGTATCAAACATAAATTGATACAAATCCCAGCCAGTACTATCCTTCAATTCATTTACCCTTTCTTCTTTTCCCTCCCTTTTTCTAAACTCTTTCTCTTTTTTTAAAAAAATTGCAGTTAGTTGGAAGCTTTTAACAAAAGAGCTGATTACATTAAGGAATTTAGCTCACTCTTCTTCCATAGCTGATAAAATATTAAAAAATAAGACCAAAATTATGCATTCTATGGTTTATAAGTATCACATTGTTCTTAAGATACAGATTTAATTGACAGATTTCTAGGGAGGCTTATTAATCCTTCAGCCATCATTGTGAAAGGGAAATATTTTCAGAAGTTCAAACATGGGACAAATGGAAATGGAAAAATGACAAGTTTGGTGGAAACACAACAAATGGATGTTAGAGATCATTTTGAAATAGTTGATGACATACATGTGGCCTGAAGTCAGTTGATTTTCCTATTTTCCTCCTGGGTAGCTTTTATGTATGAGACTTTTGTTCAGGGACTACCACAGGGGGGAAAAGTAGGGGTGTGTGTGTGTGTGTGTGTGTGATAATTGTAATAAAGGAAATTTGGAGACAATGGAAAAATTGGATAGAAGACATAAGGCAAAGGTGCTGGAAACAGGGAGTGCTGAGACAAGAGGAACCTGGAAAACTTGGGTGTAGATGAAATTATATTCCCAGATGACTTTTCATGGCAGCTTCGTGGCTGGCTTATGCTCAAAGTCAGGGTTTCTGCAGGGAGAGAGAGAGAGAGAAAGAGAGGTCTGAACAAAGTATCCGAGGAAGAGTCACAGCTGGAGCTGCCCAGGACAGGAGGTAATTGCCCATTCAGAGTGACCCAAACTGGCCTATATTATTTAAGGTAAAACTAGCTAATGAATCTTTGACACTAGATCTTTAGAAAACTTTTTACATTTTCCAGAATAAAAATAATATTAATATTCTTTTCTCACTGGGTTAAAATGTTAGTATCATGGCAAAAGCATAATGAATCTTAATTCGAATTTAAGCAAGGGCTTTTAAAATGCAGGATGGAAATGGCTTTCATAAATCTGTGAAATCCCCTGGGCATACAGGCAGCCATTCTGTGTTTCACAATGATAACTGCAGAGTGTCTTATAGTAAAGTATCTGCTCATATGCTTTAGAGTTAAAAATTGTTTCCCGGCTGGGTGTGGTGGCTCACGCCAGTAATCCCAGCACTTTGGGAGGCTGAGGCGGGTGGATCGCGAGGTCAGGAGTTCAAGATCAGCCTGGCCAAGATGGTGAAACCCCGTCTCTACTAAAAATACAGAATGTTAGCTGGGCACCTGTAATCCCAGCTACTTGGGAGGCTGAGGCAGAGAATTTCTTGAACCCGGGAGGCGGAGGTTGCAGTGAGCCGACATCACGCCACTGCACTCTAACCTGGGTGATGGAGCAAAACTCTGTCTCAAAAAAAAAAAAAAAATTGTTTCCCTTCCCTGTCCATTGAGAGGTGTGAACCCAAAAGTATCTGAGATAGGTCTCAGTCAATGTAAAAAGTTTATTTTGCCAAGGTTAAGGATGCAGCCATGACACAGCCTCAGGAGATCCTGACGACATGTGCCCAAGGTGGTCAGGGTACAGCTTACTCTGATACATTTTTGGGAGACATAAGACATCAGTCAACATGTGTAAGATGTACTTTGGCTAGGTCCAGAAAGGTAAGACAATTCAAAGCAGGAGCTTCCAGGTTATAGGTAGATAAGAGACAAAAGGTTGCATTCTTTTGAGTCTTTGATCAGCCTTTCACTCGATACACAATTTACATGTGGGGGGGATGGGTAGAGAAATAGTCACTTATGCCTTAGTCTGGCCCAGTGAATCTGCATTTTTACATAAGCAATAGGGCAGAGGAAGCAATCAGATATGCATTTATCTCAGGTGAACAGAGAGATGACTTTGAGTTCTGTCCTTTGTCCCGCACCTGTGAAGATAAGCTATCAATTTACATTGCCAGAGTGAAATTCAACAGACTTGTTTTAGGGTAAAGATCTGGAGGCCCACAAGGAATTTTCTTGTGGGCAAATTGTGAGGGAGATATGCAGCTTTTTTTTTTTTAATCTTTGTAGCTATCTTATTTAGGAATAAAATGGGAGGCAGGTTTGCCTGACACAGTTCCCAGCTTGATTTTCCCGTTGGCTTAGTCATTTTGGGGTCCTGGGATTTATTTTCCTTTCACAGAGGTAAAGCAAGAGCAAAAGATGTTTTTGACTGAGGGTGGAAATGAGATGAAGAGTAGATGAGGCAGAGAGGTACTGGGAGGTTGTTTAGGATGACAGATGTTGCAGAGAAGGAGATTTTAGTGTCAGGAATAGTAAGATGGTGTGGAAAGGAGTTGAGGAGGACAGAACTAAAGAAACTGATGGGGCCTGAGGGCGAAATGGCGGACAGAGATGGCTTAGACTTCAAGACTTGATTTGTAGCTATGTCTACCAGCCTCCAGCTGTCTATGCGTTGGCCTCACGCATGTCCCAAACGTGGTCCCACACATGTTTACACATTGGTCCCACATATGCTGAGAGTAATTACTTTTATTCATCAGAGGTCAAAATAGAATAAAGAATGTTTATGTCATAGTATGACTTTTTAGGTGATTTTGAAAAGCAAGAATATGAATTCTATGAAAAAATCTATTAGGAAATTATGGAAATGACAGAATGCAGAGGTATTTGGAAATAGAAAAAAAATGGGTGAGACAGTAAATACTTACAAAAAAAGTTATTGAAAGTCTGCTCAGCCCTGGAAAGGCATTGATGAGCAATCACTCTACCTTCTTGGCGTTTAGTGAGAAAATCATACCAACCAAATAGTTGGACAGGGATTAATTAATTTCTGTTTTAAATTTACTCTGAAGGAGAAGTCCAGAGTGCTGTATGAGTGTGCAACCAGAGGGCACAAACCGGGCTAGGGGAGGGGTGTCAGAAACAGCTTCTCCAAGACAGTGACATTAAACAGACCAGAAGAGCAAGGAGGATTTGGTGGAAAAGGCCTTGGGAGCAGCGGAATGCAGACAGGTGTGAAGGATGCTCCTGTTCCACTGACTGGGTGATACTTGTGGAGTACTCTTTTGCTTTTAAACAATTAGACACCCAGAAGAAGCAAGAAGGATTGCAGGGAAACGATTGGTTACAGCTCAGGAAAAAAGAGACTGAGAAAACAGAATTTGGGGAAGTCAAGATGATAGTGAATTTGAAATAGGGGAGAAGAGTTGATAATAGCATAGAAAATGTTATTAGAGCAGAGATATACTTAATATATTTCTCGGTACAGTTATTTTTGTGATCTTTTACTATCAACTTCTGCCCCCAACACGTCTAGTGAACATTTTATAGTTTTTCAAAAAGCTGTCTTTATTTTGCTTTAAATTAAAACAAATGCACACTCCTCAGAAATATTTCAGAAGAGCAAATAATGCAGTTGACTCTTGCTGCTAAGCTAGGTGTTAGTTTGCTATGAGCACCAAATGAGATGACATTTGTGAAACTGTCCTGATACATAATCAAATATTAGTTTAATTCAAATCAAATTTACTGATTCATTTGTCTCCATTATTAAAACAATTTGTGTTCTTCACCTTACTCCTGCGGGTCCTCCTGTGATGACTAGATTAAGTGGTCCAAAGAAAATGACTGCATTTCTATGCATGCTGATTGTCTTTGGCGTTCTGTGACCTGACTGCTTAACAGTGGAAGTGATTTGGGGACATGGAAAAAGCTGACATTGTGATCTTCTCACTCCTCCTTCTCTAGCCTGCTAAAGCTGTAAATAAACAGGTGTGTGGTCAGGTCTTGTCAACAAAGTCTGTGGGGAGCATCTTCTTTTCTTATGGAAGCTACATGTCTTCTTCTCATCCTTTATTATGTTTAATTCTGAAATGGTTGGCAAATACCACTATGGCTTTTCTGTCACATCTGGAAGATGTGTAGTCTTATTTTATGAGAAGGAGTGAAAGGATGGTGGGTGGAGTAGCCTGGTTGTAATTATAGTGTACGTTTATTTGGAAAGACTAGCATATTAGTATGCAGTGGCTAGATTAATTAAACTCAGCTGGCATAATTCAATATGGTTAGTTCCTGTAAAAGCAAACTGTCTTTAAACTCTTGAGGTTTGCTGTAAAGCTTATGATGAGAGCAACATTTTGAATGTCTCTTCCTCCCATATGAATTACAAAGGAACTTAAAAGCTGTCCTTTTAAAAATTTGTTTCCCTTCTCTCCCCACCCCTACCCCCCCACCCCCCCACACACAAAACCCTTACCTACTTGTTAACAAAATAAATTCTGGGATCTTTTTTTAGGAAGATGAGGGCTTTTTTAACTAATATATTTTGTGAACCATAATTTCCATGAAGTTGTTTATAATTTTGAGTTTCTACACATCAAGTAGTGTGAGGTATCCATGGAAACCGTGTAACCTATATTCAGCGCACTGGACCGCCTTGCCACACAGGTCAAGACTCAAACAGTTCCAGATACTAGCTTGATTTATTGTGCCCTAAACATTAGACAGTTTTAAAAAGAAATTGGCTCCTAATTGACACGTACAATTTCATGTTTAATTAGCAATTTCAGCCTGTCTACATTTTACTAACAGATGTAACATTCAAAACATGTGCCATTATATCTGTTGCACAGATGCACTTAAATGCAGAACTTTGTGGCAAATAGCAGCTCAGCTGCTTAGCAAAAATTTGGACGGAACTGACATTATTTTCCTTAAGAGATGTACTTTAATATTATTTAAGGAGTGATTTTCCTTAACCAATCTAATGGATTTATTTTATATTTTGGTAACAGCTTTATTGAGATATTCACATACTATAAAATTCACCCTACCAAAGTGTACAATTTAGTGTTTTTTGGTTTATTTACAGATATACAACCAATACTGCTGTTTAATTTTAGAACATCTTCATCACCCCTAAAAGAAACCCCATGCCTCTTAGCAGTCACTCTCCATTCTTCCCAGCCCCAGCCCTTGTCTATCTATTTTCTGTCTAATCTATTTTCTGTCTCTTTTTGTCTCTATGAATTTGCCTCTTCTGGACATTTCATATAAATGGAATCATACAATATGTAGTCTTTTGTGACTGCCTCTTTTCACTTGGCATAATGTTTTCAAGGCGCATACATGTTCTAGCAGGTGTCAGCACTTCAGTCCCATTTTATTGCCAAATAATATTCTATTATGGGCATATACTACATTGTGTTTATCCAGTCATCATTTGGTGGACATTTGGATTGTCTCTACTATCATGCCACAATGAACATTCTGTACAAGTTTTTGTGTGGACCTCTGTTTTAATTTCTCTAGGGTAAATACTTAGGAGTGGAATTGCCGGAATGTATGGTAACTCTACGTTTAATTTTTTGGAACTGCCAAAGTGGCTGCACCATTTTCTATTCCCATTAGCAGTGTATGAGGGTCCCAATTTCTCCACATCCTCGCCAACATGTGTTATTGTTCAGATCACAAGGTCAGCTTTTTCCATGTCCCCAGATCACTTATTTTAGCCATTCTAGTGGGTGTGAGATGGTATCAAGGGGCAACTTTTTTTAAAAGGAGAGAAATTTAATATTGTCCATGGTTCATAAATCAGTTCAATGTGTGTCTCTTACTTATTTGCTTTTCCATTACTCTTGATTTGTAAGATAAATATACCTCTCATCTCTATCAATATTGTCACTTTCCTTACTACTTTTAATTAGGGACCTATGATATCAAAATTTATGGTAGTGAATTGGGCTACATATAGAAAATGTATCATGAAAAAGGGAAAACACTGAAATAACTGTTCGATTGAAAAGGTTAAATCTCTAAATTTCTGTATGTTTTCATCTTGCTTTACTTTAACTAGAAAACAGGTATAATAGTGATGCCACATACTGTGAAGCAATGAGTATTTGATACAATACCAGATTAAAAGGTGTACTTATTTTTTCATTCAATATAGTTCATCAATCATAAATAAGGCATACCATAATTTTATGTATCCCTAAAAAGAAATAAATGCTGCCAATTAAACTAAAGCACACCATGGATTTTAAAGTGACCTGTAATTTAGAAATGTTAAAACATGCGGGAAAGAATTGGGTGTGTTAGAATCAATGAAATAAAGCAGAAAAGAGATGTGTTTGCTCAGTTTTTTTTTGAAGGCCACCCAGTCATTTATGCTTACCAGCACCCAGGGGAGATAGCAAGAATCTTCATACTTCAAAGACCTAATTCATTTTACAAATATGCATCAATATCCGTGAGTACAAAAATAGATATATGTATATATTACACACATACACAGTGACACACACACACACACACACACACACACACACACAGAGAGAGAGAGAAAAGAGTAGAGAGATATTCACTGACTCATTCTTCCCCACCTTAGGAGTATTAGATCAGCATCAGCAACCTGTAGTTCACTGAAATGATTCTTCCTCTCTTCAATTCACTAATTCAGAAAATCCGGTTTACCTCAAATCAAGTTTATTAAAGACTTTAAGCTTTCTTTTCAGCCTGAGAGTGTTTCATCTTGTTTTTTTCCAGAAGCTAATTTCAATAGGTGAATCACAAACCTGTGAAAATCCACATTTATAATTCAGAGGCTAGCACCACAGTACTACCAAGCGGCTATGCTTCCTTACCAGCAAATGCGCTTTGCATGTTATTAAAAATAAACGTTTACTTTCTTAGTGCCCCGGATTATAGTTACAGTTCTAAATGCATTAAAGTAGTGAAATATCTATCATGGTGTATGCCACAGGGAATCAAACTGATTTCCAAAATAGCATTCATAAGACCATAATAAGTCTAATAAAGCCTTTCTTAAAAAGACCCTTTCTAAGGTAAGCATTTGGCACTTGGCCCCTTTAATTAGCTCAGGCATCTCTAGGTTTGTTTGAACTGAGACCTCATTTTCTTTTAGCAATAATTGTGTTAGTGCTTTGAAATGTTGATGAAAATTTAAAAGATTTCTATTTTTAATTAGTTCTAAATCATTGTCTCATAGTTTTCTCTCTGCAAAATTCTTTGAAAATTATGGTTTACATGTAGAACACAATTAGGAGCTCATGGGAGCAGATAATTGCTCATATTAAAGTAGGCCAAATATGTGGCCTCCTGGACAAATAGATGCAAGAAATGATTCAGATTAGATTTATATAATTTTTAATGTAGCAATAAACACTAAAGAAATGAAATGATTTATTTCATGAGGAAAAATGAGGTAAAAGAATTATCTTTATCTTCTATTATAAATTATGGCACATTCAAACATATTTTAAAAGAGAATAGTGAATTTGTATCTCTTCAAATTGACATTTTCACATGATATTAGGAATTATGTTGCTGAGTCAGATCCTTGCATGACGTGCAGCCTTAAGGTGGTTTCTTTGTTTTTTAGTAAAATACGAAAATCCTATTGCAGTAGACATGGTGTAGCAGTGGGATAACCTGGACTGGACTTTTGGGATATTAGTGTGTTCTCTTGCATTAGGCTATATTTGTGATCATTAATTAGTATTTTACCTTCCAATCTTTCAGGCTAAATATTGAAATTGTCTGTCTTTTAAGTGTTCTAACATTTTGCTTGCTGGATTTCAACACAGTTTCCTTCTTTCAGCCGACCATAGGTAATGAGTTTTATGTGCTAATTTTTTTTTTTTTTTTGAGACAGGATTCCCACTCCCAGGCTGAACAGGGTCTCCCAGGCTGGAGTGCAGTGTGCAGTCATGGTTCACTGCAGCCTTGATTTCCCAGGCTCAAGTGATCCTCCCACCTCAGCCTCCTAGTAGTTGGGACCCCAGGCGTATGTCACCACACCCAGATTATTTTCCTGTTTTTATTAGAGATAAAGTCTTGCTAAGTTTCCCAGGCCAGTCGCAAACTCTTGAGCCCAAGTGATCCTCCTGCCTGGGCCTCCTGAGTAACTGGGACCATAGGTGTATGTTATCACACCAGGCTAATTTTTTTTTTTAATTTTGTAGAGAAGAGGTCTCCCTATATTGCCTAGGCTGGTCTTGAACTCCTGGGCTCAAGAAATCCTTCTGCCTTGGCCTCCTAAGGTGCTGGGATTACAGGCATGAGCCAGTAATACAATTTAATATTTGCATATTAAGTATTTTTAGTACAAGACTGGGCACCTTGTATTTTTAGTACTATGCTAAATATTTAAATATTTTTAGAACAAAGCTGGGTGCCTTGTAGTTTTAGTATTAATACAAGGCACCCAGCCTTTTACTAAAAATATGTAATATGCAAGTAACATTGGATAAATCTCAAATGTTTTCCAAAGTTATCAGACATGATATACAACAAATATCAGCCATCCTTGAATAGGATGGCACTCAGCATCAAATTTTGTTGATAAATTGAGTGATCTCTCATTCAAAATCATTGATTCATACATTCAGTCAAAAATATTTATTGAGTACTTAATTTGCTAGCTTTGGGGCTAGGTGTTGGAATCAATGGTCAGCCAAAAAGGAAAAAAGAAAGGTATAGTTCCTGTCCTCATGGTACTTATAATCTAATAGAGGGTGATAGAAATCATTGAAAGATTGGTATAAATAAATATACAGCTAAAGTACATGGTGATGTACATGCTATTATAAGAGGACTTAGTGAGAATTGACTTGGTGAGGTTAGAGAGGATGACTCTGAGGAAGATATGGTTGAGCTGAGATCTAAAGGTTAAGTAGGAATTAAGTAAATCTAGGAGGACTCAGGGTCGGGGGACAGAAAGCATGGCTGGTGAAAGAGAACATCATCTGCTAATGTCTTGAAGCAGAAGGGAGCATGATAAGACACTAAGAAGCTATGTGGCAGAAGGAAGATGTGGATTGTTCAGAGGACAATGAGACAGTGGCTCAGATCTGTAGGTGTTGCATTGTGTATCATTCCCTAAAGTAATGCTATGGATTTTAGCCAGGATTCAAAGAGAGCTGGAAAGCAACAGAACATCCTATGTAGGAAGCTGTCATCATGATGTCTAACAGTTCTTGAGCATTTTCTTTTGCTATAATATTGGATTTTTATGAAGAAATATATACAACATAAATTTTAATTATAAAGCATTAAATATAATAAAGACTCATGACCTCAGCCAACTGAAGAATGAGAACATTACCTGTAACTTGTGTCTACATATGTGTTCTGGCCTCCCCTTCCAGAGGTAGCTCACATTTTGAATACCATACTGCATATCTTCTAGGACTTCCCTTTTTTTCCCTGTCATCATTCTATTTCTAACATTCATCAAAGTAGTTGTGTGTTATGGTGAGGTGCTGTTTAATCCATGTTTGCTATTCTATAATATTCCAGTTTGGGAATATTCCATAATTTATTTGTCCATTTTCCTGTCACTTGTTATTTGGGTCGATTCCAGGTGATGTTTTGCTTGTTGCTTGTTTTGCTATTGCTCTCATGCAGATATAAATGTCTAGGATGGGATACTATTTGTTTCCTTGATCACGTTTCCCCTGGGAGTGAAATTGGTGGCTGAGAGCATACATTGATGTGATTTCCAAAGTAGTTGTACCAATTTGCATCCCACATTCTCTTGATCCATGTCCTCTTCAACACTTGATTTTGTAAGACTTCTTAATTTTTGTCAATTTATTGGGTATAAAATGGTGTCTCCACCATTTTATTAGCATTTCTTTGATTACCAATGAAGGGTGAGCATTTTTTTTCATGTTTATTGGCCGTATGTGTTTCTTATATGAAATGCCAGTTCAGTTCTTCTGTCAGCTTTTCTACAAGATTCTTAATAATTTATAAACACTCTTTGTATAGTCATGTATTCTGAATACCAGTCATCTGTTATTTTGCAAGCCTCCGAATGTTAAGTGAACACTGACTTAGAGGGGCACCCTGTGGATATGGAGAGACATATGGACATGTGTTAGGAAGCAGTCTTTCCGCTAATGAATAATTGTTGCTGATAATAACTTTATAAATATACTTAATACATTTCTTGTGTTAAAACTAAATAGGAGGGAAAATAGCTCTTTTCTCACAGAACATGGAATATTGGTTTTCCTTTTAACACTGCTTCAAGGAAAGTCTGTCTAAATTATCTTCTGAAGAATTCTGCTTTGTACATGTAATAGGGGTGATTGAAACCTATCCACAAGTAAGTGTTATTTTTAAGAAATTGTAGCATACTGATCAAATTGGCTTCAAAGTAGTCTTTCACAAAATGAATGCTGTTTTTCATTTGCCTTCTCTTGAAAAATTATAGAACGTTGGAGCTGGATATTGATGTCAGCTGTGAAAACCATGGCTGTCGTGTGGCACTGGGCATTATAATGTCCTCTTTATGTCATCAATTGTGCAAGTCTTCCCCAGATTGAAACTTATTAATGCTTTCCTTTAAACATAAAATAAAATATTACGGTAGCTGTTTATTTAGTACTTGTTATGGGCTAAGAATATAAAGCTTCTCCTATTTAATTTCCTAATCCTTAAATAGCCTTGCAGTTAAATATTATTATCCACAGATGGGGAAACTGAGCCTTGGGGGAGTTAATTAAAATTCTTTAGATCACAAAGCCAATAATTGGAAGAACCCAGACTCAAACCAATTACATTACTCTCTGAGACATCATTTCCACTAAGGTCCACTAATGTGCATTATCATTGCCAATGCAGGGAGCATTCATAAACTGAACTTCTTATGTATTAAAGTGTGTGTAGATATTATCTCATTTAATTCTCAAGGCTTCCCTTTGAAGTTGTGCCATGTACAACTCCTCTATTCCATGGATTCCATAGACTGTCCTATCTGAGGAACTTCTAAATGTATTCTGAATTTATTAAAATTTAGCTTCATACATATTTTGTCAAATATTGCATTGATTGGTAAGTAATGCCAGTGCTAGTTTTCTTCCTCTCTTTTAAGAATAATTTATTTCTAGTATTTTCGGGAAAAATAATGAGGTCTTTGTCTCCCACTTACTCCGTCTGTGTGTGTGTGTGTGTGTGTGTGTGTGTGTGTGTGTGTGTATGTGTATGCTGGTGGGGGGTGGTGGGTCTTCCATCCCATTGTTTCCTTGCCAGCTCTTTGGAGCCATGCACTCGTCTCACTGCCCTGTGAACCAGCCACACACTCTTGTTTGTGGATCAGGAGGTCACAGCTTGAAGATCAAGGACTACACTGTTGTTGAGAATGCAAGAAACTCCATAGAAATAGGAAGGCCAGTATAGAGCAGGATAGTGCTGGTGATACGTCCCTGTATGTATTGTTCCTCATCTCCTGTGACACCACCTTCCAAAGTTGTGCCTATCTTCACTAAATGATTGTGGAAATATGACAGACATCACGGAATCTGGGGATAGAACTTTAAAAGAGCAAACTAGTTACAACTTTCCCCATTGTCCAGGAGGAAGACCTTTCTCCCACTGAAGTTCATATTGCTATTCAGATCAGTGTCAGTCTTCTCATTTATTTAAATCTCCCTCCATCTCCTGCTCTTTCCTCTTGTGCTCTCTGGGATGCACCGTAAGCTGAGTCCATTACTGAGTTACATACTTTGCCATACCCCCCACTCAGCAGCATAGTCTTTGCAGAAGCTTTGAAATTACCTCTTGAAGTTCCATTTTCCCCAGTCTTTGGCGAGCATGCACACGCCTGCACTGGCACCACTGATTTCATTCTTTTCAGTAACAAATAGTACTCTAGTAGGTTTTTATACTGTGTACCGGGGGACTATGGGCTTCACTTTAATGATTGTGTGCCACTGTCTTTGAGTGTGATTTTATGAGGCACTGATTTATGTTATGTGAATACAGTCATTTTCCTTCAGTAAGGAGATGGTATCTAAAGTTTGTCTGCTCATTTCTTGCTTACTTACCCTCCTTTCAGCTTAAAGTCAGAAGACTGCTTATTCCGAAAACTAAACAATTACAAGCAGTAAAATCCATTCTTAAGTCCTATTGGTGAGGGATTGCATAAGTTCTCAAACTCTGAATTTCAGCAGACCCTGTATTTAAAATGGTTGAGGTAGAAGGGTCTGTTGGGTTTCATGTTAGTTAGTATGCTTCCTGGAATTCAAATACTGGGAGGTTTTAATTAATGCCCCAAAGAAAACAAATACAGTTTTCTTTATTCCTTGCTATATGTGGAGTATAGAATCATCTCCTAACAAAACCTTCTCAGTAACCCTGTTTTTCTTGAGGCTAGGATATTTGATAAACTCAGAGTGGTTATTGAAGTCACTCTTTCATTCAGCAGCAGCATCAAATATTTAAACCTCATCATTTACCTTTTAAACATTTAAATTTCACCAGTGGAATCAAATGGTCTGGTGAGGATTATTTATATTGGAAAACAGTGCCATATGTTTCAACTCTACATATCTGAAAATTCTTTCAGCATATGCTGCAGAATTACTTTTTGCATCCACTTTTCTACTTCCTGACACATGGTAGAAATGTAATAAATGTCTTTACAATCAATAAAAACAGGGAAAGAAGAAATTTGGAAGTAGGTTGCCATTATGGTGAATGAATATTTGGATCTAACATTATCCACAGTCTTGTTTTTTCATAAGGCTCTTTACTAGAATCGTTGAGACATTATATATTTTTCAAGATTGTAATGAGTATGCCATTGTGTTGATGAGAAGAGCATCTTCTGAGTGCACACAACTAGTCCTGTTGAAACTTGTGTTTCCTATCTTAAGAAAGCTAGGCAAAGGTAACAGGGAGAGAAATTGACATACAACTTCTTGGACAGAGAGACTAAGACGTTCAAATGATTAGACAGCTAGATTATAGGAGATTGACCATATTCTCCCAAAGGAGTTATCTGAAAATATAGTTGATTATAATGATGGACAGAATATCACTCCACAAAGATACAGCTGTTACAATTATGTATTGAAATGAGAAATGTACCTTTTTACCCCTGGCAATTCAAATGAGGAAAAATACCTAATCAGATATATTGTTACTAAGCCAAAAGGTTACGGAAACACTAATTATGCTAATACCAAGTTTAATGTTAACATGGGACTATGGGGAGACTAACAGGTACCTATCATCACCTCCTTGTAGATCTTGTCTCAGCTGATTAGTAGCTAATCATGAATCTTTGAGGATAAGTCTTAAATTGGGCATCCTTAGTTTGCAGTTTTTATTACCTTTTGAATTTCTAGTTGAGGGGTTAGTTTTCTAGGATGCTGGTTGTCATTTTTTCATGATATCTTGATTATATTTTACATAATGGAAAAATATTGTTTTAGTAAATTATTTTTCTAAGGGGGTGGGAATGAATTTGGGTATCTGAACCTCAAATATCACACATCCTTGAATTCTTCATTCCTAAGGCTATTAACTCCCCATTAAGGCAAACAGAGCTGTGATTTCTCAAAAATGAAACAAAATTTTAGTTCTTTCTAGGATGCATAAATTTCATTATCCCTTCTATCCATGAAAGGCAACGATTTCTGAACTTTTTAATTTTTGATGCATTGTATTTGGTGTAATAGGGAGTGGGCGGGAAAAACCTAATCCTCCTAGATATTCACAAACCGCCAGCAGGACTTCTCTGGCCACAAAAGATGTCTTTTTTATGGAGATATTTTGTTGTAATTTCAGAAGGTGGTTGTTAGTTTTCTTGGCTACATTACATTTAGCACATCTGGGTTGTCTTCACATGAAGGCATTGGCTAAAAGTAGTGTCTTGTGGCCTGGAATTGACTCTGACATTGAAAAGGCTCTAAAGGACATTCCTTGCTTGTCCTCACTCAGCAAAGAGACCTTCCATGGGAGGTGCATCAGGAATGCATTTTGGATTTGAAGAACCAGCACAGAAGTCAAACTTCTCAACTGTGGTGGAATTGTTTTCATAATGGCCTAATGTGCTTTTAGTTCTTCCCTCATTTCTGCCATGGCAATTACAGCTCTGAGACAATTATTTGCAACCCTGGCACCAGAATTTCTGACAATGGTCCTACAGTTACTTTTGAATTAAAGTAATTTGGGGAAGTGACTCCCATTTAAGCTACCACCACTGCACAGATAGTGCAAACTATCAAGAATGCCGCAAAGCAAATTGGGACACAGTACATGTCTCTCACCGCTTAAGAGAGAACTGGATAGTTGACAAGTGAAGTCAGTTTCTGCTGAACTTGTGATGTAGCAATATCTGAATTTTTTTATTCTTAAATGAAGATTACTAAGACATAACAGAATCTTGTTCTGTTTATACCTATTCATTAATCATTTTTAGCACCAGAGTTTGTCTTAGCACAAAACTATGAAGTTTGAACCAAGATAGAATTTGTTCCAACCTTAGTTGAAGTTGTAAGGGTACATTTTATATAGTGAAGTATATTCATGCTTTAGGGTGACTTTGCCATGTTGGCTAATAAGTATATAATTCTAAGGACTGATTAATAGTTAAAAAGCTAGGATTTAGGGGCAGTTTGTCATTTATTATTTTTCACATTTTCTTAATATACTGGAAATTTATTTCACTTTTGTGGGAAGGTTTGGTATAACGTAAGAAAGTGTCTGCAAAAGCACTTTGCAAGTTGTAGACTGTTCCCATGATCTGGATAATATTAATACTAGCAGGGATAACATCAACATTGCACAACTTTTATAGCATTTACTATGTGTTTGGAACTGTTCCAAGTACTTTCAGTAAATTTTAACTATTTAATTATCACAGAAATCCTCTGAGAGTAGATATTAACAATTTCATTTGACAATTGAGGGACTGAGGCCCAGAGTGATGAAGTAACTTGTTTAAGATCCCCAGTTAGTATATGGCATAGAGGGGATTTAAACCCAGGCAGAGTGGCTTCAGAGTTGAGAACAGAAAAATAGGAAGCCCCTGCCTTTTCTATGGCAGTCTGAATATTACATGGTGAGGAAACAGATGCTTCTAACGGGGCTATAATTGAATAAGAAGAGTGTTGCTCATTTGATTTTGATGTCTATGGATCTGATAGGCACTGTGATTTTATTTTATCTGCCGAAGAGAATTTAAAAATAATCACAAATATGATGCTTATTTTGATTTGGCGTGACATAATTCTACTCTTTGGTTGGTTTTCAATAGTTTTATTATTCTAGCAGTATAAAGGGCATTTTTAAAAGTAAATGATAAAAAAGGTTTCTATTTCATCTTTAAAAAAACTTATTTGTTTATCTCTTGGTTGGGTTCTTGCAGCAGTGTGATAAAAAGGTGTGATTAAAAGACTCTTCCAGGGCCAGGTGCAGTGGTTCACATCTGTAATCCCAGAACTTTGGGAGGCCAAGATGAGAGGGTTGCTTGAGGCCAGGGGTATGAGGTTGCAATGAGCTATGATTGTGCCACTGTACTCCAGCCTGGGCAGCACAACAAGACCCTATCTTGGAATAATAATAGAAATAATAATACATAAAAGATTCTTGCAGAGACTAAAAGGGGAGCTAGTTCTCAAGGGTTCAGTCCTCTTCACAAAAGGTTCCCTTTCAGACAGTGATGCTGACTTGTGCAATTCCAAGAAAAAGTCCTGGATTTTCACAGTCAGCTTTAGTTATTACAGGTGGGCCAACTGTCTCCTACAGGGTTAGAGTGAGTGGTCTGTAGAGGCGAGATCCATGAATAGTACAACAAACTGAGCTACTCTTTAAAAAAATTAGTGCTTTAGTTAATATGACCTCACATTTTTCTCCCCAACTTATAACTTCAACCCTGTAGTTTATGGGTCTAAAAGATTTTTTATAGCATCTCCTTCTACCATAAGGAGAGTCACAGTAATTACTCAAAGGCGTTGCCTCCAAAGAAAAGCTTTATTTTGTTTTTCCTTTCCTTTTGGAAGAAATATTCTTTGGCCAGGTGAATTTAATTCAACTCAAAGGACTTTCTCTTAAAAAAAGAAACAGTAAGGACTATTTTCATGTCATGTTTCTTCTAGGTGGTGTACTTAAGTTTTATCAGGGATAGTAGATAGTAGAGTTGTATTCATTGGTAGAATAAGCTATTATACTTCACTGTTTCTTTTGAGACTAGTCACCACCTTTACCTACTACACCCCATTATGAAGAGGTCTTAAAGAAAGAAAACATGAAATAGGAAGCAATAATAAATGTCTGTGTTCTAAGAAATTAAGTACCAATAAATAAAAGTTGTTATAAGGATAAGCAAACTCCAGACACTCTGGGTGTCTATTAGAATTCTTGGCACTGACCGGGCATGGTGGCTCATGCCTGTAATCCCAGCACTTTGAGAGGCTAAGGAGGGCAGATTTCCTGAGGTCAGGAGTTCAAAACCAGTCTGGCCAACATGGCGAAACCCAGTCTCTACTAAAAATACAAAAAAAAAATTAGCCAGCCGTGGTGGTGTGTGCCTGTAATCCCAGCTACTCAGGAGGCTGAGGCAGGGGAATTGCTTGAACCAGGGAGGTGGAGGTTGCAGTGAGCTGAGATTGTACCACTGCACTCCAGCCTGGGCAACAGAGTGATACTCCGCCTCCAAAAAAAAAAAAAAAAATCCTTGGCACTATGACATTTAGGACATGTTAGTTGAGCCTTAACTGTGCACAAGACAGATCTGTCTGATGATCACATAAGTTAGTAGACAGGCTATGCCATGTAGAGCCTCCTCAGAGTCAACAGCTCCTCTTATGCTTCCAGAAGACTTGGTAGATGTTTCTATTATTGCATTCATCTTATTGTAAACTCTTTGAGGGGAGGGTTATGTCTTATTGACTTAAAATGGTGCCTAAAACAATTGGCACCTAATGAATATTTGTAGAATGAAGAGGGAAGATAGGACCGGTTCATAAGTAAGATGGAGGAAGATCATTTCAGGCAATGAATATAATAGGAGTAAAGGAAAGACCTAGAAGGCTTTGTGGGCACAGTGGCTCACGCCTGTAATCCCAGCACTTTGGGAAGCCGAGGCAGGCGGATCACGAGGTTAGGAGATCGAGGCCATCCTGGCTAACACGGTAAAACCCCGTCTCTACTAAAAATACAAAAAAATTAGCCAGCCGTGGTGGCAGTCGCCTGTTGTCCCAGCTACTCCGGAGGCTGAGGCAGGAGAATGGCATGAACCCGGGAGGCGGAGCTTGCAGTGAGCTGAGATCGTGCCACTGCACTCCAGCCTGGGTGACAGAGCGAGACTCTGTCTCAAAAAAAGAAAAAAGAAATGATCACATGGTTCAATTTGGTTAAAATATAATGTAGGAAGACTCTAATGGAAGCTACAGCTGAAAAGGTAGAATGGGCAGGATTTCATGTCATTTGACATTTCAAATCATTATGAAGTTGGGGTGGTGGGGGTAGTAGGTGATCCCTTAAATTTGGAGCTTAAATGACGAGAATGGGTATGATCTTTTTTTTTTTTTTTTTTTTTTTGGGACGGAGTCTCGCTGTGTCACCCAGGCTGGAGTGCTGTGGCATGATCTTGGCTCGCTGCAAGCTCCACCTCCCAGGTTCACACCATTCTCCTGCCTCAGCCTCCCGAGTAGCTGTGACTACAGGCGCCCGCCACCACGCCTGGCTAATTTTTTGTATTTTTAGTAGAGATGGGCTTTCACCGTGTTAGCCAGGACGGTCTCTATCTCCTGACCTCGTCATCCACCCACCTCGGCCTCCCAAAGTGCTGGGATTATGAGATGGGTGTGATCTCCTTAAAAGAAATTAAAATTAAGGGGAAAACATTTGAAAGAGAAGGAATATTCTGTTCTGAAAAATTGAGTTTGAGATGTCAGTGGAACCTCCAGACACAGGTAAGGAAATCTAAGGGGAAACAGAATGAGAAGCTTAGGAAAGCAAGGTCCAGGTTGGAGGAAACACATTTGGCAGGCAGACCAGCAGAAGTGATTGTGCAACTAAGGAGAAGTTGAAATTGCCAACCAGGAGAGGAGCACAACAAAAGAACTGAGGATAATACCTAAAGAACTTGAGAAAGAATAGCCAAAATATGAGAAAGTGAACGAGCAATGAGAGCTACATGTCACAGCATGAAGGTTGGGTGCAGCGTGACCTGAAGAAACGGCTGGATTTTGTAGCCGAGAGTTGAGTCAGGTGTTGCTCAATCACCTGTTAACTGCATGATCTGCAGCCAATTACTTAAGCTCTTGGGCCACAGTTTCCTTACCTGCAAGGTGGGAATAACACCTCTGTAGTCGTGTTAATTTAAATAGTTTAAACAAGTATTCCTTAAATAATGCTTTTAAATCGCTCTTTTTATTAAAATAATAACCAATACAAGAGAAGATTTGTAGTTATCTGTGTTTCTTATGTACATGCAAGCAATTATATTACAAAATGTATTTTTTAAAAATGTCCTGTAATCAGTACAAAATTGAAGACTTAGGAAGTTTTGGATTGTGTAATTTGTAAAGGAATACACTGTCTTTTGCCCACAGTCTTCTGAATAAAGCATTTTGGAGTTTAAATATAATTCAGTCTGTTTTATCAAGGTTAATTTTTTGAGTACCTGCTCTGTTTCCAACTCTTTTCTGGCAATTTTGACTAAATTCCTCTACCTAAGCCCTTTGCTTTCCAATTCTTAGGGTGTTTATTATTCTGAGTCTTCTTTAGGCGACTGATACTCCCCAACTCTGGGAACTTCAGCTTTTGAAGCAATCTTAAATTTATAGCATTTGTGATTTTTCTAGTACATTCTATTGAACACACTTTTTTATTTTTGACAGAATAAAATTGTTTTTAAAACTCTTTATTGAGTTATGATTAATTGACATACAAAAAGCTGTACATATTTAATGTCTCCAACTTGGTGAGTTCGGAGATAAGTATGCACTGTGAAACCACCACCACAATATCTGCCATAAACCTGTTCATTACCTCCAAAAAGCTTCTCCCACCCACTTTATTTATTATGAGAAGCAAAATTATTATTTTATTGGGATGCCTTTGTAAATTTTTGCCTCAGAAAATATTATCTGATATAAAGTTAATTTTTCCATGCCTCAACATCATTCACAAAATGCATTTAAAGCATTTAACATACTGACATTTTTCACTTTTATTAGAAAAGGAAACAGTAACTCTTTGTTATCCTTCTTATTAGGGTAACACATTAAGAAAGATACTTCTGAATCGATACTTTAAAGGTGATTATAGTATTGGTATGAATGCACACCTATCAGGAGCCTACTCCAAAACTGCACAGGTGGGAGGTAAGTCCTGTCATTTGCTTTCTCATTTTAGGATTCTCATGATACTTCTTCATGTCAGTGTTACTCTAGTATTTTACTGAAACGGCAGAGATATAAAAGGGTCATTTAAAAATCACTATTAAAAACTTTCATACAATTTGGGGTTCATAAAACAACAGATTTGAACATCAGAATTGATTTAGCTTTTTGACTTTGGAAAAATAGTTAAACTAAGTTATAATCTCTTAATATATAAATTAAGGACAAAATAAAGCTAGTTTTCTTTTTCTATTTTTAAGAAAAACATTTAATCACGTGTCAAACATCTAATAAAGAGTTCTATTTTTACAAACCTTGATATTTTTAAACTCAAGCTTTTTTTTTTTTTTTTTTTTTTTTTTTTTTTTCCCCGAGACAGAGTCTCGCCGTGTCACCCAGGCCAGAGTGCAGTGGTGCAATCTTGGCTCACTGCAACCTCTGCCTCCCAGGTTCTAACAATTCTCCTGCCTCAGCCTCCCAAGTAGCTGTGATTACAGTCATGTGCCACCACACTCAGCTAATTTTTGTATTTTTAGTAGAATTGGGGTTTCACTCTGTCGGCCAGGCTGGTCTTGGACTCCTGACCTCAAGCCTTAGCTTGCCAAAGTGCTGGGATTACAGACGTGAGCCACCATGCCCAGCCTCAAGCTTCTATTATATTTAACTTTGTAGGGAAAAATCTCAATGATTACTATTTTTATTAAAATAATAAAATTTAAGAATTTGAAAACCTTACATGCTAATAATGTCTACAATTAAGGTTTGTTTATTTATTTTTCCTAATCACAGGAAGCTTTTCTGGACAAGATTCAGATAAGATGGGGATATCAATGTCAGACATTCAGTGTCTGCTGGATAAAGAAGGTGCATCAGAACTTGTCATCGATGTTATAGTGAACACCAAAAATGACAGAATTTTTTCAGAAGGCATTTTCCTCGGCATTGCGTTGCTTGAAGGAGGAAATACACAAACACAGGTACTTGTTTATCAATCATGGGGATTACATTTATTATTGGTATTTCTTGTTTACTTGTCACAGAAACCAAGGAAAAGTAATGTTTCTTTTAGCTCTTATTACTATCTAAAAAAAATCCATGTATCACACTTTTCTTAAATTTGTTTGCTGTAGAAACTACAGAGCTTCACAGTTTATTCAGTCAAGCAGAACATTCCTCTGAAACTTCCTTCTGACATTATTCCAGGAATTCCACAACAGTGAGCAATGCTCACCTGCACACAGGAGATTAGTCCACTATTTCCAGAAGGCCCATGTTTTGAAACTTCTGCCAAGTGGCCCGTAGGCTTGACTACATCCAAAGGCAAAACATGCTGCATGAGCCCGAGAGCTGGGGAGTGTTCCCAGATGGCAGACATTGTCCTCCAGTCTTTTCTTTCTTTTAATATTATGGTTAAATAATAATAATTGTACATATTTATAGGGTACAGTCTGATATTTTGATACATGTATACTATATGTAATGATCAAATCAAGGTAATTAGCACATCCTTCACCTCAAATGTTTATCATTTCTTTGTGTTGGGAACACTCAAAATTTACTTTTCTAGCTATTTGAAAATATACAATAAATTGTTAATTATGGCCACCCTGCTGAGGATTAGAACACAGGAATTTATTCCTCCTATCTAGCTGTCTGTTTTGCTGCTTGGTAGCCTGCTCTTTCTAGGTTTGCCTTGGTCAGTAAAGAAAACTATCTACTTACAACTAAGTATATAATTAGAAATTCCAAAAGCCATTTTCTCGACTCATGGCCAGCAGAAGCCATGTCTAATTTGAAACTGGGATATTGTGCTTCATTTAACCATCAAATACATTGAACAATAGGAACAGTACCATCTAACACATCCAATCACAGTGGCTTTAGGAATAAAGGCCTCACAAGCAGCAAGTGGCGTGGTGACAAAAACAACGCTAAATCAATAGTACTTAGTTGAGAAAAGAAAGTGTTTAAAATTCTCATGATGCTGTAGCTGCAGCATAGATTTCCTCTGAGGGAATTTGAGGAAGGAGGTGATGGAGGAAGTTGAGTGAGTTTTTTTGGAAATTATCTTATCTGAACCAGGTGTTCATTTGGGACTTTTTAAAAATTTAATTTTATTTTTAATTGACACATAATCATTGTGTATATTTATGGGGTACAATCTGATGCTTTGATATATATATATATATATATATATGTATAGTGTGCAATGATCAAATAAGGATAATTAGCATATCCATCACCTCAAATATGTATCATTTACTTGTAGTGAGAGCATTTAAAATTCTTTCAGCTATTTGGAAATATATAGCAAATTATTGTTATTAAGTATCATTGTCTTGCTTTGCAGTAGAACACCAAAACTTACTCTTCCTGTTTAACTGAAACTGGACTCTGACCAATGTTCCACTGTCTACTTCTATGACTTCAACATTTTTAGACTCCACTATTTCACTTATCAATGGATGAATGATTTTTAAAAACGTGGTATATAAACATGACAGATACTATTCAGACTTAAACCAGGAAGTTCTGTCAATTGGGACTTTCTAGAGAAAGTGTCCAGTCAACCACATAACATTAGATAGAGGCTTGTTCAGTGGATAGAAGTGAAGGATTTTTTTTTTTTTTTGGTGGGGGACATCTCTAGAAGATATCCTTAGGATTACAGTCTTTTCTAGATTTCTGTTTCTAGGCCACTAAGGGTCACCAGATGGGATCATCCTTCATCCTTCACATTATTTATGCTTACTTATATCCTCATATTGCTGGGGAATAAGCCAGCTCCCATTGGAAACTGCACCTTCTACTTATAAATTCCTGGCAAGTTGTTCCCCTAGATCTCTTAACAACCGAAATATTTTTCAGTCCTTCTTTACATGATTTTCTGTGGTGTTTGCCACTAGTGACTTTTTCTTTCTTCTTGAAACCTTTTCTGCCTGAGTCTTGACACCACCCTCTGCAGCTTGTCTTCTACCTCCTACCATTTCTTCTTAGCCTTCTGCAAAGGTTTTTCTTCCTCTGCTTAACTCTTGAATCCTGACATCTCCCAAGTTTCTTTGGACTGTCTTCTCACTCTGTTTGTTTCCCAGCCTGAGTTCATTCATTTCCACACCTTTAAGTTTACTGTGTTTGGGTGCTTCTGAACTTACTGGTGTTCTAGACTCTGTATCCAGCTGTCTTCCAGAATATTTAGTGGGATGTGCACAAATGCTTTAAACATGTCTCACGTGGAATCTGCTGTTGCTCTCCATACACCCACTGCTCCTTTTGCCATTTCCTCTCTCAGTGACTGGCACTCCATCTACCCAGTTGTCTGACCAGAAAATGACAGTTAGCCTTGACCTTAACTTGTCCACCCTTACTTACTCTCTTCCTGAACATCTCACTGATGACCAACTTCTGTGATTCTGCCCCCTTAATATCCCTCGTATCCATACTTTGTTATTTTCAATCCCTGCTTTTCCAGCTCTCACTACAGATCCTCCTTATCTTGTCCTGGACAGTGACAAGCAGTCTTCTAAGAGGTGTCCTGGCTTTCCAGTTTTGCCCTTCTCCAAATCATTCTCCATGTTGCCTTCAAAGATGCCTTTCCAAAAACATGCTATTCTTTTGCTTAAAATCTGTCACCTGCCCTGTAAAGACAAACTCCCTGCTGAGTCCATAAGATCCTTCATGATCTCTTCAAATTTTCCAACTTTCCCTTGTTCTTCCACCCTCTTGCCTCCTCTCCTCCATCCTTCCTCTTATGCATCAGCTACACTTAGCTCTTTGTCATTCCTCAAATGCGTTGTATTATTTCTCATGCTGCTTTCTCCTCTTTGAGGATTCAACTCAATGCATTTCTCCTAGAAGCCTTTTCAGGCTCCATATCTCACTGGGTAGAATTGATTACTGCTTACTGTGTGCCCCGTTATAACATGTGGGGGCAGATTATAATGACATTTCTGCCACTTTTTTTTGTTTATTTGTTTTTGAGACGGAGTTTCACTCTTGTTGCCCAGGCTGGAGTGCAATGGTGCGATCTCGGCTCACTTCAACTTCTGCCTCCCAGGTTCAAGCAATTCTCCTGCCTCACCCTCCTGAGTAGCTGGGATTACAGGAACCCACCACCACACCTGGCTAATTTTTTTGTATTTTTAGTAAAGATGGGGTTTTATCCTGTTGGCCAGGCTGGTCTCCAACTCCTCACCTCAGGTGATCCACCTGCCTCGGCCTCCCAAAGTACAGGGATTACAGGCATGAGCCACCGGGCCCGGCCATTTCTGCCGCTTTATTGTGCCTCTTCATGTGTGTATCAGGCTCCGTCTAGTAAATTATAAGTCCTTAAAGGTTGAAACTACATTTTTTTCATCTTGGTACCCCTTGTGTCTGGACCAATCTTGGGGTTCAATCAATGTGCAGGAGTGAATGGATCTGTGAATGAATGATCCTAATCAAATTCTTTCTTCACTAAGTCTTTCCTAGCTGTCTGGGACATTTGGTGTCCATTCCCTTATCTCAGCTCCCATGCACTTGTTTCTTTAATACCCACTTGGCATTTTGCATGTGCTACTTTGTTTGGTTGTAATTTGTATTACACCCTGCCTCTCCAATTGAATTTCAACTTCTTCAGTATAGGGGATCATATCCTATTCTTTATGTCTACAGTGCTTTATAGCCATTCAACCAATATTTGTTGATGAAATAGCATTAAATTACTTTTGTATATGAAAACCTTCTTTTAAGATAGATTATGACAATAGGGACCAGCCTTCCTCTACTTAGATGTCTTACATTGTATAACCCAGGTGGCAACTATGTTTTCCTGGCTCTAAGCGGTCTAGCTGAGATTAGCTCAAATCTTATTCCTTGCCCTACAGCAGTCTAAAGCGCACTCCTCCCCAAGACACTTGCCAGTTCCATGGGGGTTTTGCATTCTCACTGTCTCCTTAGCCAAAAAAGTCTTGCTTTCTCAGCACATAAATTCTTAACACCCCATGCTTCTGTCATACTGAAAATTGCAGGCCTTTCCTTAATTTCTTCCTTTCTAACTACATTAAGTCAATGTATGTATGTTCTATACTTTATTAAAGATCAGCGGAAGGAGAAGATACAGGAGGTACTTATATTACAATTTCAAATGGAACCTAATGATAGCAATAAGAAAAATTATACCTACTAAATACGAGGCACTGTTCTTTGTGATTTGTGTGTATTAACATGGCTAATATTCAAACAACCTGTGAGGTAACTGGTATGTTATCCTATCTTACTGAAGAAGAAACTGAGATAGACCCAAGCTTACATCGCTAGTTTGAGGTAGAGCCAGGTTTCAAACCGATGCAGTCTGGCTCCAGATTCTGTGCTCTTAGATGCAATAAGCATCTCTTTTCTAGAAATAACCATCTCCATCCTCACCCCTAGGATATTTCACTTGAGGATTCTCCCTGCATCATGCTCTTGTCTTTCTCCATTGTCACTTCCCTTCCCTTCTCTGCCTCTTCCTGTCACACATATCTGTTTATCCATCCCCCTTAGCTCCAAAACACTTCGAGTTTCTTTCCCCTTACACTCTGTGCAGCTAATGGAGGTAGTTTCCTAAGCAAAAATCATGTCTTTAGTGAGAGGAATCCTTACGCTACTTGTTGAGATTATATAAATATATATGAAACCTACTTTTCCTTTTTAAAATCATGTTGTTCAGCATTGTAGATACCTGGTTCTTAAAAGGTGTTATCTATGTAAATAATCTAGTGTTTTGATCATAAGAGGTTGTTTTATACATTTAGTGATTTAGAGTCAGAAAATCTAGATTTAAATCCTAGCTCTACCCCTTACTAGTTATATAATATTGGGCAAGTCACTCATCTTTACTAAACCTCATTTTATGAATCTATAAAATGGAACTAAGAGCACTTTATTCACCACACTATTGAATTGAAAGTATCTATGAAGTAATATATATGGAAGAACTACATAAATTATGAAACTTTGTTTTCATAGAGCCACGAAGTTCTCATAACTCCTCATTAATATACTGGAAACTCCTTCCACCTTCTAACCCCATTATATTGAAAAGATTCTGGCTTTATCATCTGCTTAATTCATGGGATTGTAGAGGTCTGTGGATGCTGCATTTGTTGTTTGAATTAACGAAACCAGCTTGACTGTTTTACTGTGGTTGCTATGGTTACCGTGACTTTTTGGCCTTCCTTTTTGAGGGTTACTCGCCCTCTGTGTAGGAGCTTACCCTTGTACTTGTGCAGCTGACATCTAAGGCTTCATAACACACTGTGTATATACATTGCCCATAGAGAAAATTGCAGGGTAGGCAACCATTTCAAGACCTGATGTCATTAGTGTCTCAGTTACGGATCCCAAGACCTGTGCGTCATGTTTCCAGGAATTCCTAAAGGAAAGCATATCCTGGAGGCAAACTCCCCCAAACTGGCTGTTTAAATGTTCTTATATTGGAGTAGGGCCAGTTCTGCTTGATCTGGAAATTATTTTTTCTTATGTTTTCTTCATACTATCTCTCCTCAAGCTTATGTGACTCTTCTATTCACTACAGTTAGGGAGTTATTATCTTTATTACTTTACAAATTATATTTATCTTGTTTGTCTTGTGGCTATCTCATAATCTTGGTAGTAATAAGTTATAATTCCCCACCCACTTCAAATTCTATCTTCTCTGGAATGTGTTATCTTTCCTACCTCCTACTACTTCTCCTGGACACTTCCATAAGGCATTGAGCAGACAAGAATTAGGGTAAATCTTCCCAAGGTTGAATATTTCCACATCTCACAAAGATATATTTTATCATACTTTTGTTTCTGAACCATTTCTACATCATTATTGACTATATTTATTTTATGGTGGATTTGTCTGAGACCCCATGCAAAGCAATGTAGCTAATAGGGAACCAAAAGAAGTTGGTACCTGTTTATTAGTGAGATCCCATGAGTGAGGCTACCATGGTAACACTTTCCAAATTAAATGTGCTGTAATTTAATTTAGATAAAGAGAAAAATAGTCCTTTGTAACTTTCCATAAACTCATGTTTATACAGGATGATCTTTGGATTGATGGCTATTTTCCACTTTAGATTACAAACTCATGAGAGTGAGGATTGTAGTTGGTTTCCATTTTTGTTCTATCCCTATTAACAGAGGGCTTGACACATAGTAGGCACTCAGTATACACATGTTGAATCAATGCATGACTTTATAATAATATAAAAATCAAAGAATTCTTTCCTCAAAACTTCTTACAATGTCCCTGTAAGTTTTTAAAAATATATAACCAGTAAGGATAAATTAAACAGCATCTGAAAATACGTTGGAGTTTAGTGGAAAATGCTAAGTAAATACCAGCTATTATTAGTACACATTAAATAGTACAAGAAACTGGCAAAGGCTGTCAATTTATGAAATAATAATGGGTGGTGCATTAAGTGTGTGCTTTTACCTATAATGCTTATGTTTATTTCAAGCATAAAAACACTGTTTGTCTCCCCTTGGGTATTGATGTCTTAAAATATGTTTTCTTGCAGTATTCTTTCTACCAGCAGTTGCATGAACAAAAAAAGTCAGAAAAATTCTTTAAAGTTCTCTATGATCGAATGAAAGCTGCTCAGAAAGAAATAAGATCAACAGTGACAGTTAATACCATAGATTTAGGTAGCAAAAAAAGGGACGATGACAATGAATTGATGACATCTGGTCCACGAATGAGAGGTAAAGAAGTATTTGAGTATTTGGGAGAACAGAGTGAGAGAAAAGAGGGGAATAGTGTTAAATCTCATTAACATTTTTCGTCTCTCTTCTCTTGGTTTAATTATCCCCACTGTGGCTCTGATCATCCATAAAGAATTTTGGTCATGGGTTGACCCTAAAACGGCTCTGCAGGACTAAACTTAAATGAGACATAATCAGTGCAAAGCAACTAACGACATGAAAAATGTTTGATTTCATTGTGGCATGCATGGTAAAGAATAACTGCCCCAAATCTTGTAAGTGACCATGAAAATAAAACTTTAAAAACAGAAATTACCACACCAAATTCCAATGAAAGATTCTTGGTATTCAGAATGACAAAATCATCCATGTATTAAATACAAATCATAAAGACATTAACGTTTTGAAGTTTGTCACATTTTCTTACCTTCTTGAATATGAAACTCATATATACATGAGTATATATATATACACATATATACTGATATATATGTATGTATATATATATATATATATATATGTCAGAAAGACATGAGTCCTTTTAAAATTTGCTAAGCATTGAGATATTTTTTATGGCCCACTGCAGATTTAACTTTTAAGTGCTATTTCAAATCCTTTTTGGAAATTGTCGCACCTTTTTTCAGATTATTTTTAATTCAATTGTTAGAGAATTTGAGTACCTGGTTGTTGTTTTTTTTAATTAGCAAAAGCAAATTGGTTCAGAAATATAAAAGTACTGCTTTGTTTTCAGTAAGAGATTCAACACTACATTTAAAAGAGGGAATGAAAGGGCAATTAACAGAAGCTTCTTCAGCAACATCCAAAGCATATTGTGTATACAGAAGAGAAATGGATCCAGAAATAGACATTATGTGCACAGGACCAGAAGCGGGAAACACTGAGGAAAAATCTGCAGAGGAAGTAACAATGAGTCCTGCAATTGCCATCATGCAGCCAATACTGAGATTTCTTCAGTTACTGTGTGAGAATCACAACCGGGAATTGCAGGTATTTGTTCTGTTTTGTGTGAAAGCTGAGAATACAACCTATGTTTGTAAGTAATTAAATTCAAATAAAACCAACAAGTAGTTTTGGAGAGAGTTTTGGAAAGATCATCAATAAAAGCAATAGTGCTCTTCTGAAATGGGAAGAAACTTTGGTATCAGTGAAGAAAAGGAAGAAGAAAATCCTTTTATGTAAGAAAAAAAAATCAGGCTCATACAGTGTCATCCTCCTCAATATTTTTAGCCTCAAATATTTTTAGCCTCAGTGGGCATCCTGTCTTCCTAGTATTCTCCGGTAAGGTTATATTGTTGAGAGAGATCATATTTGTCTCATCTATATCTTTCATGGTTTTATAGTCTTAAGGGGCTTTCATTATTTTCAAGCCAATTCATATTTCTTGAGTGAGAGTACTGAGTATATTTGTATGTCTTCATTTGAAACAGAATTAACATAGAAGAGGATGTTTTTAACCAGAGTGAAGGTAGATACATTCAAAAATGAATGTAGTCAGTGTCATATCTTCTTTCCTGCATTTTCCTTTGTTAGATAAATGAACTTAGGAGTGTCTATGAATTTTGAATTTTGGCCTCTTTTTTACATTGTTTGTACACAGGCAGGCCAAGACCAGAAACATTGCTTCCAGAGGGACAATACTGGATCAGTGCCCATGGGCATATCCTAACCCATTTCGTCTGTCAGTGTAGGAAATAGATGTATAGGGTATATAACACATTAGATAGTATCTGATTGAACAGTTTACTGATAGGAGTGTGGGATCAGTATAGAAAATACTACTTTTAAAATTGTCTTAAGAAGAATAAATGGTAGATATAAATTCGAATAAACACATTAAATAATAAATTAATAGAAATAAATACTAAATTAAAATATAAAACAAGTTTCCTTCCCTGCTTACCCTTTTACTAAGTTTACTTCCCAGAGAAAACCACTGTTAACAGGTGATTAATCTAGAGAACTTCACTGAATATTGTCAGGTCCCAGGTTTTTTCTTCTAGAAGTTTTTATGCATGTATAAGCATATTGAACTGTGCAGGTAAACATTTTTTAAAAATCATATTCTATGGTATTCTGGCCGGGCACAGTGGCTCACGCCTGTAATCCCAGCACTTTGGGAGGCCGAGATGGGCAGATCACAAGGTCAGGAGATCGAGACCATCCTGGCTAACATGGTGAAACCCCGTCTCTACTAAAAAAAATACAAAAAATTTAGCTGGGTGTGGTGGCTGGCACCTGTAGTACCAGCTACTCGGGAGGCTGAGGCAGGAGAATGGCGTGAACCCAGGAGGTGGAGCTTGCAGTGAGCGGAGATCGTGCCACTGCACTCCAGCCTGGGCAACAGAGTGAGACTCCGTCTCAAGAAAAAAAAAAATCATATTTTATTGTATTCTTCAACTTACATTTTTCATTTAGTAATATTGGTTATTAGTCAATTACTTATTGCCAGGTTATGTTTATTGGTACATGTTGAAGTACCTAATTTTTATAGTTTTACAGTATTCTAATGTTTGGATGTACTAATTATTCATTAAGCCAGTCACATTACCATAGGTATGATATGGTTTCTGGTGTTTGTATAACAAGCAGTATGCAGGGAACCTGTTGGTGTACTTATGTACATATATCTAGACAAACTTTTTAGAAGTGGAGCTGTATGTTAACTTAAGATTTTGATAGATACTTCCAGTTGCCCTTCATAATGGTTATATCATTTATAATCAATGAACAATGAAGTTGCACTGTTCATATGAGATTATTTATAATTGAAAATTTGCTTCTCTCCCTAATGAACTTCTTTCTACCTAGTGTTTTTTCTCTTTTTCCCACTTCCCATTACTCTTGCCCTCTCTATGTAGTTTGATGATAATGACATTGAGAAATGTTTATTATGAACTATCTTGACATATATATATATATGCTTGGGGAAAAACCTAAGGGCCTTTCTCCCTCCTTAAATGGAGGACGGTTTTAATAAATGCAAATACTTTTCTTATAAAGAAAAGTTAGAAAAGCACACATATGGGGAGAACAGCAAACAATCAGCACAAGTGAATTTTTGTAAGCCTTCAGTTTTATTTTCTTTTGCCTTCAGAACTTCTTGAGGAATCAAAACAACAAAACAAATTACAACCTTGTCTGTGAGACCCTTCAGTTTCTGGACTGCATTTGTGGTAGTACAACCGGTGGCCTGGGCCTGTTGGGTCTCTACATCAATGAGAAGAACGTAGCGCTGGTCAACCAGACCCTGGAGAGCTTGACTGAGTATTGTCAGGGCCCCTGCCATGAAAATCAGGTAACCAGAAGTATTCATGACTAAATTAGTAAAGGGATTAAGTTGGGGAAGGAGCCAATCTTTGTATGCACTTGAAAGATCTTTCTTCTTGCTTTGCCATACATTTTTACTTTCCTAATAAAACATACAAAGACTGAATTATAGACAAGGAAATACTATGTTGTATTTGTATATAATTTCATTGTAAAAACAATTCCCATGAAAATGTTCAAGATAAAAATCGACTTACTGAAAAAAGTGAAATATGTGTCATGACCACCACCCAGTTTTCATCTTTAGTGAACTTTTCCAGGATTTGTGGAATAAACTTTCTTTGGCTCCTTTGGCACCCCTGCAAGGAGTAGTATATGTTATTTCTTTTATGTGCACAATAAACTTGTGAATAGGTATCATTATTCCTATTTTGCTGATGAATAGGTTCTAACTCAAAGATTAAGTGACTTTCCAGAGTTTCAGAGTGACAGAATCAATGAGTTGTAGAGCCATTCTTACAACGAAGGACTTTTGATTGTGAGTCTAAATCGAGTGCTCTTTCGACTATATTACATTTTGGAGGGCACAGTTTCAAGTCTCTTTTCCAGAATGTTTGTCTCTGATTTTGTTTTCTTGGATATCAAGGATATATTGTGGGAGTAGAAGGCAGGACACTTGGGTCAATCAAGGTAAGGGATGCCACCTGAAAGTTTGCCAGTTGACCGTTGCACCTCCTCTCAGGCATCATGGAGCTACCATCGTAAGCATGGATCAGTCCAGAAGACAGAGTTTTCAAGTCATAAACATTTCTGGATATAAATATTAAAGAAGTCATTGAGAGCAAACATCAACGATTGACATAGAAAAATGTGAAAAAGAAATTTGCTTTTTTAAACATTGCAATTTACATGAGATATACACACATACACATGGTGTCTATGCACGCACACATATATTTATGAATCTATACACACACGTGTACATGCATAGGTGTATACAATAAAAACAGGACAATTTTGGCATAAACAATTTGTTATGGAGGTATTTTCCCTTTCTGTACTGTACATATGAAATACCAAAAGAGTTTGTGGATTTTTCCCTGCATTTTTCTGGGTTATATTTCAGCTCCCAGAGCAACGATACAAGAAAACCTAAATGTTGATTTAAAGTTAAGGAAAAACATACAAATCCAGAGATTTGGTTTTGTTGTTGATAAAAACTTGTACATCTATAATAGAAAATAATTATACCATTTGTCTCTTCTGCTGTTTCTGGGAAAGCTTGTAAGAATGTTCCCCAGTTTTGGTCTCATCAGAGAATGGAATTGAACTTTGAAAGTAATTTACTAAAACCAAAAAGTTCTAAAAGTAAAAGCTAATTTTCAAATAACATGAACCCCACATATAATTCCCCATTGCTCTGAAAATGTGTGGGAGGAAAGATTGCTGGCAAATTCTGGAGATGATCTGCAAAAAGATTCTCTTTAAGTTTGGCAAATATTTTAATGAGCAGAAGAACCTCAGGAAAGGTAGGAGATGGGTAGAAAACACCTTTCCTCTGTGTCAGAGGAATAAAAACTCCGTTGTATGAAGGGAGAAATAAGGCCCATGCTGCAAAAGCAGTCATTTTGAAGTTGTCTTGATTTTGGTCTTTCTCATTTAACTCACCAGGATTTCAGTTTTTCATACCTCTTGACAAGGTGCTACATTGTTAACACATAGTCCTACAAATCTGGCTCACAGGTTCCTGATTTAAGACCTGTAAAATTAAATTCAGAACCCCAGCACAGTCAATCTTAACTTTCAAAATGTGGATATTTATCTCACAGGATGTTTCATAAATTTTCCCCAATCCATATTCCCTCATGTAAGTTTAAGAAATCCGATAAATTTTTCCTTCAGCCATCATTATTGGCAGCATGTCCCAAACATCAGGAGAGTCTCATATTACTTGTCTTCACTTCCACCTGTCATGGACAGCAGCATCTCTTGTCATCAATTTAGCATTATGTAGCAACTAAATTAAAATGCTTCATTGGTACCATAAAATTTGCCTACAAATCTCAGGTATGAGGGACGCACGTCTTTCATAAATGGGAAAATTCTTTTATTGAGGATAAGTCAGATCTTAAAATTCTGACCTTAAAGATCTCCTCTGTTGATTGGTATATTAAAGTTTATTGAATGAAAGTATATTTAACTTAACCAGTAGTCTCTGAAATTCTATAAACACAGTTCATTTTAAAAGATATGTGCTTCATGCAGTGTCTCTCTGTGTTGTGCATACAGAGCCATTTGATCAATACTAATCAATTAATTGCCAGACCCTATACAAAAGAATAAGTCAAATTGTCAAAGGTAAATCTTACCTATTTTTTAAAGGTCAAAAATTAAGGTGATTATGTTGTTTTATATCCTGTTAGTTCTAGTGCTATTCTCTTGTGAATAAAATGATATTTTACAAATATTTTGTTTTCTAGACCTGTATCGCTACACATGAGTCTAATGGGATTGATATCATCATTGCTTTGATTCTGAATGACATAAACCCTCTTGGTAAATACCGAATGGACCTGGTGCTCCAGCTAAAGGTAGAGCAAATCCACTTTTCAGCTTTTCAGGCCAGAAAACCTACAGTCCCTATAGTACGGTCTTCAAGCAGCTCTTGTCAAAAGCATATTATCATGTTTTCAAATAGTCAGTTGACAGAAAGGGATAGTGAAAGTACAATGCTTACTAAACTCTGGATGCAATGTGAAGTTAGCTTTAAGGTAATATTCCATGGCAAGGTCCTTTCCTGGAAGTTTTCCAAGCAGCCACTGTGTTTCATGACTTCCCTTTTGTTTTTATTTTTATTTTATTTTATTATTATTTTTTTACTTTACTTTTTGAGATGACGTCTAGCTCTGCCGCCCAAGCTGGAGTGCAGTGGCGCGATCTCGGCTCACTGCAACCTCCTCCTCCCAGGTTCAAGCGATTCTCCTGCCTCTGCCTCCTGAGTAGCTGGGATTACAGGCACCCGCCACCACACCTGGCTAATTTTTGTATTTTTAGTAGAGACAGGGTTTCACGGTGTTGGCCAGGCTTGTCTGGAACTCCTGACCTCGTGATCTGCCCACCTCGGCCTCCCAAAGTGCTGGGATTACAAGCATGAGCCATCGCACCCGGCCTTGTTTTTATTTTATATTTTTCATTATAGGGAGAAGCAAAAGGTGCTGATGTATTTTTAAAACACATTGCTACAGAATTCCACCCAGAAAGTCGCAAGGAATTAGGCAAAGTCAAAGGAGTGCTGCATTTTAGTTTTATGATTCTCTTCTTTCTAAAAGTTGTTCTCTTTTACCTTAAAATTTAATTTTTCCCCAAAATACTTTCAGTGATATCCACACTCTCTTTAAGAGATTTCTTTAATTTAAGCCTTGTACACAGCTCCCAGCAGTTTCATTTATAAGAGCTCAGCAGCACAAATTAATATACACAATAAATTATATAGCCCAAATACTAAGGCATGATATTCAATTGAGATGAGCTAGTAAAGACCACATTATTGTGTTTAGGGTTAAACAGGAAAAAATAATCCTTGCTTAAATTACAATTTCTCTGTGAAGCCCTGTCTATCCAAGACTGTAAAGAATGTATAATTAAATTTAACTTTGTACGGGTAAATTTATAGCCAAGAAGAATAGGAATGATATTTTTCTAATCCTGTTTCTAAATTTAGGTTTAGGTAGTACAATGGAAAGTACAGATGTTTACGTGAAGATTGTGCTAAAGGCTCTTAGTAAGCATATGCTTCTTTATCTTTATTTTATTTTTTTGAGTCAGGGTCTCACTATGTTGCCTAGGTTGATATTGAACTCCTGGGCCCATGTGATCCTCCAGCATCCACCTCCTGATAAGCTGGGATTACAGGTGCATGCCACCACACCCAGCTTAAATGCTTCTTTAATAGAAGAGATTAGTTTGTATTTTTTCGTGTTTTCAGTTGTAATGTGTATAAGCTTCTGCTCTATTCATAGATTAGAAAAGGTGATTCTTACATAGATGTACTTGTGCCCTTTGATCCGTTACCATCATGCTTCAGTTAATGAAAGCAGCCTAGGCCTGTAAGATAGTCAGCTTAAATGCAAGTTATTAGAAAAATTTTTGTTGTTTTATCTTAAATTCGTATTTAACCATAATTCATTAAGAAACAACATAGAGAGGTCTTGATCTTTGGCTTTTAAAATCCTTCATTAGTCTAAAGACTATACCTTTAAATTTCATTTGTAATTAATTAAACTTAATGGGCAGAAATACTGAATGACTCATCCATTTAAAATAAAGTATAAGCATATAGATTATTTACAAATCAAAGCCTATGTAAAAAAATTAAGTGAGAGGGCATCACTTAACAGCACAAAGATATTATCAACTATTCAAATGAAAATGCTTTTTTAAAAAAATATATTATTTAAATTTTTATTGATTTTAGTATGTACAATTGCTACCTTTTAAAAATATGACAGTTGGATAAGTCAAAATACCAAATATAGATTTGGCTTGAAATATTTAAAGTATAGTTTTTTTTTTTCTTAGTGAATGAGGTGTGTGCACTTTTCTAAACAATCTTTGAGGGTTTGTACATGTTGGCCAATATAAGAACAATGTTTGTAAGACAGAATAATATATATTAGCAAATTTAAGGGACTTCCATGCATAGGGTACTTTAAATAATAAATTATCTTTAACATTAAAAAGATACCATATTAAAAATTATTAAGGTTTTATTTTATGTCATTCATTCCTGAATTTAATTGCGTTATCATCCCTAATTTTAAGTATACTTAGCTTTATATACTCATTTATCATGAGATTCTATTACTTTTTCATATTTGTTGTCCTTTACTTTTTATTTTCATTTGCAAAACTGAGCTGTAAATATGAATGCTTCATTTATAAATAGGTAAAGATTTCTGTTTTGTTTTGTTTTTTTTTTAAAGAATCTGGCTTCTTTAAGAAGAAACTCCTGCACTAACACTGATACTTCATTTGATTTTGTGGTATATATAGATTCTTATACTATCAATTCAATTCATATTTAATTAGGCCTTTTATAAGGTTTCTATTCTTCTGATGTAATATAGAAAAGAAGATTGGCTAGAAAAAATGCCATATTGCTAATAGCATTCTGAAATTGGATGTATTTTTAAGCTATCATGTATTGGGCCTGCTGAGGGTAGGTTCATCAGATAGCACTGTCAGTGTTGCCAAGGTTTTAGCTTTGAATTCCATGGAGATCTGTTCAGATTACTCCTAGGATTTAAGCTCTCCACTAATCCTAGAACCTTACTCTTTTAGGTGTGTTATTTATGTGGGATACTAGATTGTCGAAGTGGATTTTAGGATTGGTTCAAGTCTGCAAAAAAATGAAAATGTTGCAGAAAAAGATAATATTCCCTTTCCCCCAAAATACTGAAATCTTTTCATAATGAGTCAGTGACATTAGTGTCAGTCATGATCTTCATCATCGTCACTATTATTGGTCACTTAAGATGATCTTTAGGCTGTACTTCTGGGGGGGAATAGTTGGATAGAATTTGATGTTAAAACTGCCCAGGAGGGGCTGGGTGCGGTGGCTCACGCCTGTAATCCCAGCACTTTGGGAGGCCAAGGCGGGCGGATCACGAGGTCAGGAGATCAAGACCATCCTGGGTAACATGGTGAAACCCCGTCTCTACTAAAAATACAAAAAATTAGCCAGGCGCGGTGGTGGGCGCCTGTAGTCCCAGCTACTCGGGAGGCTGAGGCAGGAGAATTGCGTGAACCCAGGAGGCGGAGCTTGCAGTGAGCCGAGATTGTGCCACTGCAATCTGGCCTGGGAGAAAGAGCAAGACTCTGTCTCAAAAAAAAAAAAAAAAAAAAAAAAAAAAAACTACCCAGGAGAATTAATTTGCACAACCTTAAGAAAATTTGCATGGTCATTATTTATTTAGACCAAACATAATTCAGTTTAATTTTCATTCTATAATATGTTAACTTTGAGACACTTAGAAGCATCTTAAAGCCATGTTAACTTCAATTCGTTTGTACTTCTATCAAAGATTTTGTGTGGAGGTTAAGATTTTTATCTAAATGAATATTACGAGCACACTGTAGAAATAAATCCTGGATATTTAATTTTGTATTGCAATTTGCCAAAATTCTATGCCAGCACTGTTAAAAACACAGTATGAAGTAACATCTTTCAAAATGTTTAGGATATTGTGCTTTCTTGGCTAAGATTTTCTGTAACTCTGAGTATCTATTTTGGATTATAAATTGTATCAGAAATATTTTTGATATCTGTATGTAGAAATGGTTGAGATAATATATTTATAAAACAAATTAGAACACTTCAAAGACAACATAAGCTATTTTCATTCTCTGTTAAGCAAAAATAGAAGATATTCTTTCACAACCCAAAGGTAAACAAGTTGCATATCGCCTGCCATATAGTGAGACTAGGAAGCCATTATCAATAAGTTTATATTATATTTCTAACACATGGAATTTGTAATTTTATAGATTAATTCTAATTGTTGCTTAAATTTATTTTAGATTTCGATTTGCTAATCTATATTAATATTTCATTTTAACAATTGTGCTAAATTCTTTAAATTGTATACCATTTCTGTAAAATATGTTACTGATACCTGTTCACCTTTTTTTTTTTATTTAAACATCATTATGAAATGCCTTTTTAGGAAACAGTGAGGGAAAATATGATTATATTTTAGTGCGGTATATAGTAAGTCACTTTTGCATTTGAAGTACCTTTTCACCAATATTTAAAATATCTCTTGTAACATAGCTCTCATGATTCATTAGTTATATTTTGTGTTGACAGTGAAGTAAGATGTTCTATTTTAGAATGTTAACAAGACAAGTGAAATTAGCAGTTTTAAATTCCGTTTGATTAAAAAAGAGGTCCTAGTAATCTCAATTAAAACAAATGCAGAGAAATCGTTAATCCATGAAATAGACTTTGCATGTGCATTAACTCAATCTGTGTCTCTAGAACAATGCATCTAAACTTTTGCTGGCCATTATGGAAAGCAGACATGACAGCGAGAATGCAGAAAGAATTCTTTTTAACATGAGACCCAGAGAACTGGTAAGAAAACTTTTAAAAGCTTGGTCAATATTGGGTAGCCTAAAAGGAAAAAATTTAGAGAATGCATGTCAGAAAAAAAAGTTGATTGATTTTCATTGCTTTGCCAAGACAAATGGAACATCATGACCTACCATTACCAATACCGCAGAAGGCCCTGTGGTGGCAAAGGCCTGTGTGATTTGGGCCTTATGACTTCAGTAGTTTTATCCGCTCTAAGCACTTTTCTTAGCTAACTTATCATACTATACTAAACTATATGCAAATGTGTATTGCCAGAAAAAAGTTGGCTTTAGTTTAATGGTGTATTGGAGCATATGAGGAAGGGATGTAAAAAAAATGTTTATACTCTTCAAAAATTTTATTTATACTTCTTTCTGAAAAATAAAAATAAAATTAATATTTTTTGTAGTTGTTCTTCTCAGTGATATGTTGTACAATGCTTGGCCTCAAGGAAACTGTGCAGACTCTAGTAGAGATTCCACAGAGATCATTAATGTGTCTTCCTGTTGTAGAAGTTATCTTTTCTTTCTCACTCGTGGCATGCACATTATGAAATAATGCAGGTGTATTTTAAAAGCATTGGGTTCCAAAAGCATTGAGAATGTACTCACATAATATAGCTCAGTGCCCTGATGATTAAGCCCCACTCACATCAGGGCCATTGTTGGTGCTGTGGGCAACTCCTACGAAAGTCTGGCACAACAATCTTTTACTCTCACTTTATTAGTAAAGAATGGAGTCAAGGAGGGCAGACAAAAAGAGAGATAAGGTGAAGTTTCATTTAATATATATTTAATGAGAGCCTAACATCTATCTGCAAGCAGTGAGTTACCAGGACCAACACATTTCCTATCCTATGGTTAAATGTGGCGATGAATCATATATTTATTCAACAACGGCACTGTGCAATAGCCCTTTGAAAATACTAGTTCCTCCGTGGACAACACCTTTATTCTGTCATCCCCTTCCTCCTTGTGGCCCACCCTCCACGTCTTGCTTGAGTATATGCCCCTGCTCTGCGCTTCCTCAGAAACATACATAGCCCTGGATTAGGACCGATGGCACTGCACTGTGTTTTCCTCCTTGCTTGCTGACTCTCCCACTGGACAGTAAGTTCCTTGAGGGTACTGTCTCCCATCCACTGTTGGGGTCCTCAGTTCCCAGGGCAATTTCTAGCACCATGTCTGCCTGTTACTTAGTGGGCACTTAGTAAATAATGGATGTTTATTGGGGTTCTCGATTCTCCTAATTCATGGGAACTTCGGCACTATCAATATTCAAATATCAAACAAAAATTTCCAAGGAAAAGGGGAATATTGTAGGAAGATACTTCTATGTTCATTGAAATAAAGATGGTTTCCAAGGCCATTTTCATTTAGAGTCCTTTTATACTTTTGAGGCTTATGAAGCTGCCCAATTTTTAATTAAATCTCATAAAAATATAAAGCAGATATTGTTTCTGGCATTTCAATCTTCTTCTTTTTTTTTTTTTTTGTTTTTTTTTTTTGTTTTGATAGGTGGATGTGATGAAGAATGCCTACAACCAAGGATTGGAATGTGACCATGGGGATGATGAGGGTGGAGATGATGGTGTTTCTCCAAAAGATGTTGGACACAATATCTACATTCTGGCCCATCAGGTGTCACATTTTATATCTTTACATTATTTTGCTCATCCTATCAGTCATGTTTTGTATCTGTGGCTTGTCATATTTTCAAGTTCTGGTCCCTTCATTTATTCAGCATTTACCGTCCTAGGTTTGGGCTAAAGAGAGGAACAGCCTCCCAGAATGCCTGACTATGTACCCCAAGGTATGCTAAGGGACAGTCTTCAAGAAAACAGTGCTTGGTACCCAAAACTACTGGGCCAGAAGGGATGAGACATTCCCATGTCAGCCTGAGCCATGGATAAACCATGGCAGAAAATGAGGGTGCTGAAGGAGAGGGGAAGAGTGGCTACTGGGGAGGCAGAGTGTGAAGTGAGGGGGTGCATTCAGTCCTAATCAGGACAAATTTGGCAGGTAGTTTCTGGCCTCCTTGAATTGTAGGTTGACATGCTTTCTGTAGAAGCCATAAACTGGCAGCCTCTGATTGGAAGTGTGAGGCTGAACTTTAAATTCTTTTGAAGGAACTCTTTCCATTTCCAATAATTTAAACAGGTGCCTGATCAGCACTATTCATAAATTTAATACCATTAACATGAAGATCAACTTTAAATTGGCATCTTTGAATGCAAATTTGTTTAGAAGTTAAACATTTTAAATGTGCATTTGCCAATTTGATTTTGTCTATGATAGCTCCTTTGTTTTTACAAAACGAAGTTCAAACTTTAGAGACTTGCTCTATCTTTCTTTCTCATCATTTTCTCCCATTGGCAATCATTCCCTTCTGTTTCCCTGTGCGTTTGATCAGTTGATTGAATAAACATTGATAGATATAAAGTCAGATTCTCAGAAGATTTATTTTTAAGGTTGCTCTTTAGACATTTCTTATGCCCTTTTCTACCCTTTGTGTAACTGTCTAATATATGTGAACTTGACTATAATTTTTACAAAACCTTCCAGGAAGGAGTCAGATTCTAAAAGATACTAACAAAAGACACCACTATTGTTTTATAATATATCTGGCTCATTGAAAAGATTTTAAGGTCTCTCATAGTGTATAAAAATGCCTACGTAGAACAGAAAGAGGTAAGGGCAGATGAGTTATAGCTACACAGATGAGAATTTTAGCTGCTGAGCAACTGAAAGCCAGGATGACGGACAAGTTGAAGGAAGCAGAAAGTGGAGATTTAGGATGTGGAAAAGGTGTCGTTTTAGAGAGAAAGAGAAGTCGTGTGACACAAAGTGAGTCAAGCTAGCAAAGGAATGGCTAGAGATTGAATGTGAGTAGAAAAGAAAAAATCCCAGGCTGAGAATTAAAATCATATTGGCTACTAGAATGAACACAGAAACATGCTGACCCATATGTGTAGAGGGTCAAGGAGTTACTTTAGAGTCTGTAGCACTGTGGAGGGAAGAAGGCAAGGAAGACGAGCAAGGTCAAAAAGGCAAGGTCAAAATGAGCAGTAATAAGTTTCAGAAGAAGAAAGTAGGGAAATAGAGCCACCTCTGTTTTCTTGACTGCAAGATAGTCCTGCTTTGTGTGGGGGAGGTTGTCTTCTTGCACGAGTGAGCAGCTGCATGAGTAAGGCCTGACTGTGTAGCTGTTGAGTGGGGAATGAACAACCAGACGAGCTAAGCTTGCCCTGGAGCCAGCAGAGTGACAGATTGGCCAGCAGACAATAAATGAACCACCTCACATCCATTAAGAAATTTAATAAAGCAATCTCAGATGACCAGTGTCTTAGGGGTAACAGTGAAAATGTCAAGGTAAAGAAAAGACTTATGTTAGGTAACTTCAGTTTGAAGCAGACTAAGTATAAGAGTAGAGGATACAGGCCAAGTGCAATGGCTCACGCCTGTAATCCCAACACTTTGGGAGGCTGAGATGGGTGGATCACTTGAAGGAGTTCAAGACCAGCCTGGCTAACGTGGCGAAACCTCATCTCTACTAAAAGTACAAAAATTAGTTGCGTGTGGTGGCGCATGACTGTAATCCAAGCTACTTAGGAGGCTGAGGCACGACAATCACTTGAACCTGGAAGGTGGAGGTTGCAGTGAGCCGAGATCACTCCACTACACTCCATCCTGGGCAATAGAGTGAGACTCAGTCTCAAAACAAACTAACAAAAAACAAAAAAACCAGAGTACAGAATACAAATTTTTAAAAAGACGATGATACATGTTGAGAAGAATGGACAAAGAGGGTAAAGAATGCAAGCAGTGCTCAGAGATGGAAAGATGATAGAAAACATAAAGCAACCTATATATGAAATAAATTCAAAATGAAGATGGCATAAAGGCCAATTATTTTAATGAATTTGAGTTTATTACAGTGCTTGAAGAGGAGAGTAGACATATGCAAAGATGATGGTGTAATTGCCCAAAAAGTGGAAATTTAGAAGTAGTAAAAAAAATGTTACAAGGGGTTAAAACAACTTGCTGAAAGAGAAATCAATGATATCAATGATGTGAAAATGATTGGAGTGGATATATCGAAATTTTTCTTTTTAAAACTTCCCAGAAGCAAAATGTTGGAAAAGCAATGATTTGTAGAGCAACGGAAGTCCAATATAGAAGTACAGAAACAAAGGCAGCCTCAAGAAAAGAGAGAACAAACATCAAAACAAAAGAGAGTAAAGAGAAAAGGAGATTCTGAATTGCTGAATACTTTAAGCCTCATGATTACACTGTAAGAGATTAAATATTAAATAAGAGTCTGCATGAGTCCCTCTTAGAACCCAAAGAGGGCATAGGTATGGAAGAAAAGTAGGCCAGTTGTATGTAACTGACAGTGTAGAGTTAAGCACTTGTCCGCTTATTCTATTATAGTGACAGAAGGAGTCATTTCCTTGCCACCATATAAATGTATTCTTTATGGGGTAACCCTATCACCAATTTTTCATGAAAAATTATGAGCTTTCACTCACAGGAGAGAGACCATTGTGCTCTGCTGATCTTTCTGCAGGTGACTCCTTGGCTTCCTAGGCTAGGATGTCATATTTGGTTTCTTAGGAGGCCAATCCCTAAGATTGTTGCCAAGTTCCTCATGAATCTATTGTCCTCCACAAACTCACAAGGAGTGGTTGGTTGTAAGCACTGCTTCAGAAGTGGCCATGTAGCTGTGCTATAGGAATTTGCTAGAGTCCGGTTTCCACTGTTTTCATTGTGGATATGCAGTCACTGGGCTCCCGCAGGCAAATGACTGTGCAAATTGGTTTCTGGCTTTGTACAGTTTAGTAATTCCAAAACCAAGATGCAACTTCCTCTTTGTTTTACTATAATCATCTTTTGTGCAGACAGTTTATTCTGGTGCTCTCAGACTTTCAATTTTTGTTGTTGTTCTTTTCATGGTAGTAAGGTAGTTCTGCTTTTTCTACCATGACGTCCCTTTTGGCCTTTCCTGTGGTTGGTGTTACAAGAAACAAATAATGCTTCTTGTAAGTGTCTTGTCTGATCTACATAAAACTATAAGTACCTCAGAAAGGGAATTTCTTAACTTCTAATACTGTAGTGCTGTGCAGAGAATTTCCTTAAAATCCAACTATGTGCACTTTTTGACTTTCTATCTTCTGCATGTTTTCCTTATGCCTCTCTGCCCCATCTCTCTGCTTTGCTCTTGGTCTTTTATATTCTTTTCTTGCTTTCTGTAGAGACAGTCACTATACACAGTCCAGAGCACTGTTCAGTACTTTGTGTATGTCCAATATATATTAAACCATATTGTTTCATTCTCTCCTGAAGCAATTTCTGTTCTTCTGTCTGAAACCCTGCATTTAATGCCTACCCGAAGTAAGAGGCATATGGAGAAATGTTATATGCTTTTCAGGTTGGGGAGAAGTATTAGATAGCAAGCTGTAGGAAGCAAAAATAACTCCTGGATCATAAGGCAAGAGAGAATGGGTCACTCTGATTGGTTATATTTAATTCTTTTCAAAATGCAGGCTTGAAAATTTTTCATGAGCATTTTCCCGTATCACTAAATGGTCTTTGAAAACATAATTTTAATGTCTACATAATTGCTCTTCATTTGAATGTACCGTGATTCATGTAATCACTCCTTATTGTTAGACATTTAGGTTTCTAATGTATTTGATATTATAAATTACGCTATGATTAACATCCTCATACATTAATCTTTGTCTGCCACACTGATTATTTCTCTAGGATAAATTCCAAGAAGTTTAATTACTGTCACAGGGTAGTAACTATTTTATGGTTCCTGATGCATATTGTAAAATTGTTTTCCACAGTTTATGATGGTACTTGTCTTACTGAATCCTAAAATTATTACCATTTAAAAAAATATTGGCCAAACTGATAGTATTTGGAACAACAATGTTTGCTGAATGAATTAACATATGATAAATGAAAGGAGAATCACATTTTGATTCATATCTTTTGGATTACTGGTAAAATGGGCTATCTTTTAATATGTTCTTTGGTCATTTGTATTTCTTCTGTGAATTTCTTGAAAGTGTATTTATCTCTTATTTTATGAGGTTCATTTTAATGAAGTTTAATTAGGGATAATAACTCTTTGTCAGTCATATTAGTTATATTTACTTCTTACTGATTTACTGGCTTTTATGTTTTCATAATAATTTTCTTTCAGCACCTCGAGATCATTTGAACACTCACCTAGATTTTCTTCTGGTGTATAATGAATTCAATTTTTGTATTTAATTATATAATCTTTCCATGTCATAATGCAAAAATAATAATAAGAAAAGTTCTGATGCTTCATCTATAAAGACATATTCCAAAATTTAGTGTAACAGCAATCCATGAGGGCAGGATTTGCAGGAATTATAGGAGGGTGCTGTAGAGCATAGGTCACAGAGAAAGCTTTAGTAGAAGAGATTAGGCCCAAAATCTAGCCACCTTCAAGGCCAGACAGGGTATGTGAATGAGTGATCTAGGGGCTGGTGAGGTTGGAACAGTCTGACGTTCCTCTTCCAAAGCAGGGAGCCATTACTCACTTCCGCTGACTTGCTAGTTGGGCTTGCAGGCCCTGGATTTCCACTTCTTCCAATATTTCAAAAGAAGCCTATATTTTGAAATTTTGTAAAAATGTGGAATCTCCTAACTTTTAAAAGTTGGCAGATCATTCAAGATTTTTACAAACACTGAGCAGGCCAAAGAAAACTCAGCAGCAAGCTGAATGCAGCCCTTGATCCATCAGTTTACCACTGTGGAGTAAAAGATTTACATTTCTCATTCGTTCTTTCATTGAGTTTCATAGATGCATTGAGTGCTTACTAGATGCCAAGCGCTGTGCCAGATACTAGGAATGCAGTGGTAAAGAAGATCCACAACAGATCAGCTCTCAGAGAATTTGCATTCTGGCTGGGAGCAATGAAGAGTAGACAATGAACCAGAAAGATAGCAGATGGTGATATAAGCTACACAGTGAATAAGAATAGATCGTGGTCAAAGACAGTTACTAGAGGCTATTAGAGATTGGTTGATCTGGAGGGTTTTCTGAGGAGCAATTTAAACTAGATCTAAGTCAAAAATCAAAAGCCAGCAGGATACCATGGGGGTGGGGGGTTTGCAGGGGAACATCCCAGTGGCCTGAAAGTGGCAATGAGCTTGACATATTTAAAGGAACAAAAGAAGGCCTGGGTAACTTGACCCTTCCCCCAGCCAGCTATTATATTTTAATATATATAATATATACCCAGCAAGTATATATTATATACTTGAATATTATACTAATCACCTACAGTTCACCTCAGACTTATTTATTATAAGGTAGTCTCTCAACAACATTTATGGAACACCTCTTATGTCAGGCATTGTGCTAGTTTCTAAGATGGAAAAACGACTAAAAATGCAATCAAGAAGCTCACAATGAAGTGTATATAAAAGGAAGAGCGAGAGAGATAAATCATTATAATTGAATGTGTTTGTCTTAACATGGAAGTTATGTAAAAGACCTACTTCCCCTAGGAGTCAAGAGAGCTTCCTGGAAGAGGTGACATTTGAACTAAATCTTGAAAGAGAGGGATGGAGGAAGACAGTCCAGGCAGGCAGAACAACTTCTGCAAAGAGCCAAAAATATTTTAGGGAGAGGAGCCAAAAATATTTTAGGGAGAGAAACTTCTTTTGGTCATATTGGTAGGGATCTTGTGTGGTATCTACATATGTTTTTATATGAAATAAACTACAATAATTTGAATTGTGTAAACATCTTTGATAACTGTAGTGACTCTGTAGGCACTTAACAAATGTTGCACAAATGAGTGAATAATTGAGGGATAAATGAATGAATGACTGGGACACGATATATTCTAAAGCTATGATAATTTATAGTTTAACTATTATAACTTAAAAAACTGAATAAAGATATTTTTCTGTTACTATCATTACCATGATAAAAGTTAATGATAATTTCTGCCACTGGAGCATACATTTCTTGTGTACAGATGCAATTATCTTTTTTTCTTTCTGCTTCAATGTTAAGTTCAGTGCCTAGAATATAGCAGGCACTCTAGAAGAGTCTGAAGGAATAACTTCTGGCAAAAAATGCATGCATGCTGATAATATTTCTAGGTAATACATCCACTATGTAAGATCAATAGACTCCTACAACGCTTATAATAGCATTCTGGCAGTCCATAATCTTATTCAAATGCTCTTAACTTTCTTTTTAATTTTATACATTACTCTTTGCCAATATTGTTAGTAAACTCTGTATCAACAGGCCCTATAATATCTTCTTTCTTGCTAGGCACTTTTCTTATTTTTGTTCATGATACCATCTCTCTCTTTTACTAATAGAATATCTCCTTCTATTGTTACAATTCATCTTAGTGTTACCTTCATACCCTTAAGATCCAAACTGAGACCTACCTAACCCACTTCCTAGATAAAATACAGCCAGCAACTATCTATTCTTTGTTTTGAATTCTTACATTTGTTATGTCCACCTAGAACCACATACTTACTTTTACACTAGGTTGTACTATATATCATCCTGGAATTGTTCTTTGTTTTATGTATATTGGACCTGGCTACTAAATTAGTAGTGGATCCACAAAATCTGGGCACCCAGGAGGCCTTATTTTTACAAAAGAAACTTTCCACAAAGAAAAAGTATAATGGGAAAAAATGCCTAGGTATTATAGAATAGATTTAAATCCTCTAATAGGCACTTACGTGTCTTTCACTGAGCAACTAAGAATCTTTGGGTTATGGCCATTTAAATGACCTCTCAAATTGATGGTTAATGGGTACAATAAAAAATGCAGTCTAGGAAATCGATTGAAATGGGACTCACTAATTATTAGTTTGATATAAAGATCATGAAGTGGAAGCAATTATTTGTTTGCTTAACATTCCATGTTTGTTAGATATATATTTATTTCTGAGTGACGTAATTATTAGAGCATCAGTCTGTATTCTAGCAATGTAAAATGCCATTGCTGTGTCTTCAACTCCTCCTTCTGCCTGCTTTGACTATCCATTGAATTCAAAGTCTAATAGGAGAGATGGAGATATCAGGCAAGGCTTTTATGATTAGTTTTTCCAGGAAAAGGAAAATGCATAGCACTCCTTAGTATATTTCAGACCCTTGAATTTTTAGCTTATCCCTAATCAAAGTCAATAACTCTTTTTTAACTTTCAGGAGAGAGAGAGAGAGAGAGAGAGAGAGAATGGTAAGAACGGCTATGCCATTTTAAGGACAGGGATTCTTTATGTCATGCTAAAGAAATTTTCTGGATTTCCTGATAGTCTTCATTAATCCACTTTTTTCTTTAAAAATTCTGTTTCTAATAACTAACTACAGTTGCTTGAGCTATATTCATTTTAAGGGATATGCATGTAAATTACTCCAAATAGCTAAAGTTTAATTTATACTGAAACCATATGAAATGTATCTATCACTCAGACTACTTACAATGTTTTCCTTAGAGATTTATGCTCTTCACCTCTTTGCAGCTTCTATTTTCTTATGCTAATGTGTAGTAATCAGCATTGCTTCATTTACGTTATTTGTAGATGCAGAAGGATGGTTTGTAATTGGATACATAACTTCCATCTCTAATATCTTTGAAGGGTTTTAAGTAACTTACAATTACTTCATCTTTATTATTGCTTGTAGTGCAGAATGTAGAAAACACAGCTGGGTTTTTCAACTCACAGAGGCACTTGTAGCTCAGTAATACGTTGGCTAGAATGTTGTACCAAGAATATTATGCAAACAGCTTAGCTGTTATTCCGCCCCTGCACCCCGTGTTTTCTCTGTGAGCTATTTACATCGCTTAACTTCTCTGGCTTCAGCCTTCTCATCTATAAAAATATGATGGCTGTCAGTGAGCTGCATTTGCAAAGTAAACTTTCAGAGACTTATGAGCTCCAGAGAGTAGTTGGACTGTGATGGCTCTTTTACTGGATTCAATTATGTTTTAAATAATGTAACAATAACTAATCAGCTACTAGATACTTATGTATTTGTTTATATATCATCATTATAAACAGAATTTGAGGTTGAATGAGAAATGCATGTTTATAATTAGCTTGTGAGAATACAAGATCAGAAGCCATGAGAAGGAAAGAGGATCTAAGTATACCAGAGGTCTTGGCTAACATTCTTACAGTTTATCAGTGGTAGCTCTGAGCTTCTTGGTAACCAAGAGTATAATTGATACCTACAGTATTCATTAATGACCAACTTTTTACTGGCATTTAATTCAGAAAGGAGTTTATGCAAGGATATAGTACAACACAGTAGACAGAACCATTCTGCAGAACACACCAGATGAAATAATGCACATAGCTGTTTTTTGGTCCTCAGGGACAATGATCAATACTTCTGATTCATTAGCAAGAGTGAATGTAATTAATCTTGAAGTGTGTTTAATCCAACAGCCATTATGAAAATAGATATTATATTCACTTTATAGACAGACTTTGATAATGTAGGACCTTTCTAATACGCGAACTTAGTTGAAAAAAAAGCTTTTGTAAACATGAAGAGATTATCATATTAAATCACAGAAAATAGGCTTATCCTACTTGCCCAGGAAAGTGAAAAGCCAGCTGCTGCTCTCAGTGCTGGGGATAAAGTAGTGAGCAGATACACCCAAATCCCGTTCCTCTGTGAGCTTACATGCTAGCAGGGATGTCTCCCACCTTGAGACCACATGATTCCTTCTGGGGCATGTGCTTTATAGATGCAGTTGTGGGGTGGATAGGGAATGCACGGGATACGGAAAGGAGGCATCATCTCTGCCCCCATGGAGTATACCTTTATTACAGGAGGGAGACACGAAAACAACCACATTGCATCAAGTCCTAGGAAAAATGCGTATCTGAGGTGCTCTGGGATCTTAGGTTAGGAGTGTGCTTAGGAAAGTGAGTGTGGCAGAGCAAGAGAGAGAGAGAGAGAGAGCGCCAGAGGGAGCAAGAGGAACAGAGAGATACCGCTTTCCCTCTGTTCTCCCTCATTTGATCATTTGCTCAGCATTCGTGCATGCAAATCTGCTTCTTTAAAAAAACCTCTAGCCCACTGGCTCATAACTTGCTGTCTTTTATAGCAAAAGTGCTCAAAAGATTGTATATAATTGCTATCTCCAATTCCTCTCTTTCTATTCTCTCTCTAACCCATTTCTGCCAGGCTTTCATTTTCACCGTGCCACCTAAACCACTCTTGGTGAGGCCACCAGTCACTGCCTCTTTGACCAATCTAAAGGTTGCCCCCATTCCGCATCTTTTGTCCTGTCACTAACATTTGACACAATTGGCCACTCTCCTTTCCGTGAAATATTTCTTCACTTAGATTTTGCCCAGCACAATCTCCTGATTTTTCCCTCTGCTTCACTGGCTCCTATTTCTTTCTCTGGCTTCTGTTAGAGGTGTTCTAGTCAGATCCATTCCATGGATCTCTGGTCTTCTTAATCGATGCTCACTCCCTGAATGTCACTTAGTCACATGACTTTAAACACCAGCTGTACCATGATAAATTCCAAATGCACATCTTCAGCGTGGGCCTGTCTTCTGAACACCAGACTGGTTCCTCCAACTGCTTGCTCAGGATCTGCATTTGAATGTCTTTTTAGGCATCTCACACTTAACATTATCCATAATAGAACTCTTGGTCCTCCCACCATGTGTACAACTCAGATACCCCAGACACTCAGACTCCATAGCCTCAGCTGCTTAGCATTCCTGTAGCCCAAGCCTGGGTGGATGTCCCTCCTGCGTGTGCCCATGGCACACCACGCCTGCTGTGATCGTAGAACATATATCACCAAATTCACATGGCCTATTGACTTGTCTCCTCCACCAGACTCCAAACTTCATAAAGACAGGAGTTAGGTTTTACTCATGAATGTCACCCAGTGCATAGTACTGTGTTTGACATAGTAAATACTTTTGATTCATTGAGTGAGAGAGTAAGTAAATGAGTGACTGTGATAGTCAACAAGTACTGTAGATCAGGGGTCCCCAACCCCTGGACTCCAGATAGGTACCAGTCTGTGGCCCGTTAGGAACGGGGCCACACAGCAGGAGGTGAGTGGCAGGCAAGCAAGCATGACCACCTGAGCTCTGCCTCCTGTTAGATCAGTGGCGCTATTAGATTCTCATAAGAGTGTGAACCTTGTTGTGAACTGTATTTGTGAGGGATCTAGGTTACGTCCTCCTTATAAGAATCTAATGCATGATGATCTGTTACTGTCTCCTGTTCACCCCCAGTTGGGACCGTCTAGTTGCAGGAAAACAAGCTCAGGGCTCCCACTGATTCTATATTATGGTGAGTATGTAATAATAGTAGAAATAATGTGCGCAATAAATATAATGTGCTTGAATCATCCCAAAACCATTCCCCCCCACGCCCCAGGCCATGGAAAAATTGCTTTCCACAAAACTGATGCCCGGTGCCAAAAAGGTTGGGGACTGCTGCTATAGATGGCTAGAAAGGAAATAGGTGAAATAGGTTAATATTGGCTGGAGTTATTGTATAAGGCTTTGTGGTGGGGCTTGCATTTTAGATGAATCTTATGGAGTGATAAGATTTAGATAAACTGAGAAAAGCATTTTCATCATAGGGAAAATACGCACAGAGATGGGGGCAATACTTAGCATGCTGTGCGTGTGTGAGAGCAGCTTCTCTGGGACCTTACATCAAGCAGAGAGAAAGCCCTGTGTTGCAACTGTGGGAGGTAGCTAGGGAGGGACACGTCCTATTGAATTCTGAAGGACTTTAAGTACCAAAGACTAATTACATAGAAATATTTATTCAAATGTGATATAGTATACATTTCTGCTCAACTGTTCCTTAGAGTACTTAATTCGTTTTGTTTTGTTTGTTTGTTTTTTGAGTTGGAGTTTCGCCCTTGTTGCCCAGGCTGGAGTGCAATGGTGCGATCTCAGCTCACTGCAACCTCTGCCTCCCTGGTTCAAGCGATTCTGCTGCGTCAGCCTCCCGAGCAGCTAGGATTACAGGTGCATGCCACCACGACTGGCTAATTTTGTGTTTTTAGTAGAGACGGGGTTTCTCCATGTTTGTCAGGCTGGTCTCAAACTCCTGACCTCAGATAATCCGCCTGCCTCAGCCTCCCAAAGTGCTGGGATTACAGGTGTGAGCCACCGAGCCCGTCCAGAGTACTCAGTTCTTACTTCTGTTGCCATAAAATGAATGAGACTTTAATGATTCTGTAAAATGCTGAACAGAATAATGCAGAGACAAATAGCACAAAAGTCTGCTTTAGAAAATATCCACCAACCCCAAAGCAATGTTATGTCTTAAAATGATTATTTAATTATTGTACTTTTATTCATTTATGACCTGACATTATTATGCAAGTATTTACAGATAAATCAATTATAAATGAACCCATGAAAAAATGTAATTAGTAAACACAAGCCAATATAAAAATACTTAGGTCAGAGCACTAAGTAATATTCTGTATATATGGGTGTATGTGTGTACTTGCATGTATCTGCTTATAATATTTATTGATTAACTTATTTTTCCTGCTCAGACATAAATGAAGAAAGCTTAACTATAGCTTAGGCACCGTGGCTTACACCTGTAATCCCAGAACTTTGAGAGGCTGAGGCAGGTAGATCATTTGAGGTCAGGAGTTTGAGACCAGCCTGGCCAACATGGTGAGACCCCATCTCTACTAAATATACAAAAATTAGCCAGGCATAGTGGCAGGCACCTGTAATCCCAGCTACTCGGGAGGCTAAGGCAGGAGAATTGCTTGAACCTGGGAGGCGGAGGTTGCCGTGAGCTGGGATGATGCCATTGCACTCCATCCTGGGCGACAGAGAAGACTCTCTCTCAAAAAAATAAGAAAGCTTAACTACATAGCTGACATTTTATCCTGAAGGCATGCTGAGGAAGTATGAGCTAGGACAGAATGTCAAGACAGAGATAGCCAACTAATTCTCATTTAGTCAATAGATCCAGTACTATAATATCAAAGTGACATATGAAAATAGTTTTTCCCGCCAGGCACAGTGGCTCACGCCTATAATCCCAGCACTTTGGGAGGCTGAGGCGGGCAGATCACTTGAGGTCAGGAGTTCCAGACCAGCCTGGCCAACATGATGAAACAATGTCTCTACTATTTTTACCAGTGGCAAAAACCGCAATCACTTTTGCACCAACCTAATACAAATACAAAAATTAGTTTGACGTGGTGGCACTTGCCTGTAGTCCCAGCTACTCAGGAAGCTGAGGCACAGGAATCACTTGAACCTGAGAGGCGGAGGTTGCAGTGAGCCGAGATCGCACCACTGCACCCCAGTCTGGGCAGCAGAGGAAGACCTTGTCTCAAAAAAAAAAAACAAACAACAACAACAAAAAAGTTTTCCTTGTGTAGTAGCCCATGGAATCATGTAGGTATGTGAGTCTTACTATCATGTGATGAGATTGCTCAGCTTTTCTGTTTTATGGCTGTTGGTGCATTTTGAGTTTCAGAATTACTTACAGAGGCACAGCAAAGTGGCAGACCATTGTGACAAACTAATGCTGAAAGACAAAATTGTTGAGCTAAAAACAAAAAAAGTCAGGCTTCAGAAAGGGAAATAGTTACCCTTAGCCAGACCAAAAAAATAAGTCCCCTTCTGTGTCACAACCAAGTGATTATTTGAAATTATACGGTAGGGGAAAATTCTGAAAAGTCCCTTGTCAGGATTTATATTATTGACTAAATGTGATCAATTTTAGAGATATGAATTTAGCTGGTCTCAGAAAACTTCTAGAAATGTATCTGTATACACATACTTGTAACTTTATACGTGTGTGTGTGTAAAAATATATATATATACACTTTTCTTTTTCTTGCTAGCTGTATGAGACCTGAAAATGATTTGCAGGTTTCTGTTACTATACCAGAGATTTGCAAAGTCCTACATAGTAAATATTTTAGGCTTTTCAGGTTATACTGTCTCTGTTGCAAATACTCAACTCTGCCGTTCTAGAGCAAAAACAGCCATAGACAATATGTAAACAAATAAGCCTGGCTGTGTTCAAATAAATCTTTATTTTAAAATACAGGTGGCACACTGAATTTGACCTAGGAGCTGTATGTAGTTGGCCAAACCCTTCTGTAGATTATTTTTATAATCCTCACAGTTGAGAAGTTGCCTGTGTCCCATATCTGAAATATCCTTGTGAGAACTGAGTTATTTATTTTTAAATTTTTTCATGCTTATATTTATAGTGTTTAATTCACTTTGTATGTGAGTGTAACTAACACACACATACACACATACCCATAGACAGAGTGACATACATGTAGAGGTTCTGACTGCATAAAAAACACTCCAGAGGTTCTTTCTCCGATTGCTGTGGTTCCATGATTTAAGCATTCTATGGACAGTGGAAGCCTGCTCATAAATGAGAATTGACTAACCAATTGACAGAGCAGGGATATGTTCATTCAGTAGATTCACAATAGGAATGAATCAAGTATGAACCAGGTGTCTGGATGAATCAAGTAGAATAGAGGCAGAAGCAGGGGAAATGAAGGCAGAAGTCATTGAAATGAGGCAAATCTAGGCATCCAGGTCAGAGGGCAAACTAAAGAACCCTAGCTGGGGCAAAGGTAGTCTTCTGCTTCTATCTTATATACAACTTGGGAAACACTGTGTATTAGAGTTGAGCTCTAAAGCAGTGGTTCTCAAGTTGTAGTGCATCAAATTCCGGGACCCTGACCCCGGAGACTCTGATTGAGAAGATCTGGAGTAGGGCCTGCAATTGCTTTTTACCATATATCCTGGATATTTTTATTCAAGTTGCCTGCAGACCACAGTTTCAAAAAAAGCTGCTCCAGACTTTTCACCTTCTCAGCTTCCTTCCCTATTTGTCTGATAGCCTGATCATCTGATCCAGAGACAGCCTCTTCTCATTTCCTTCCCTTCCTTCTCTTTTTGTGCTTTCCACCTTCCTGGTACCAACCTAAGCTGATGTTACTAATTTTGTTTCTGTTAACTCCCCTTCTCAGAAATTAAAGACATTAACCTCTGCCACTTATACACATGAAAATATATGTTGAAAAATAGCTTGCACCAAAACAAACGAATAAAAACCACAACACTCTCCTCCATGGGCATGCACTTCTTGTCCCCATAAGGCCATGGGAGAATCTGGAGTCTCTTACTGCTTTATATGCAAAGTCCCTAATGACCAAACAATAAGAAATGGCCAGAATAGCTAGGGTGCCATAAGAGAGAGGACCAGAGGTGAGACACAGGACGGAGGCAGGGTCGGATCAGGACATGCAGATCTTGCTAAGGTTTTGGCCTGTATCCCAGGGGCAGGGAGAATCCATCACCACTGCCCTTTCCTAAGTCCAAGAACCACTTCATCTGTAGCTGATTGAATGTCTGGGAATGCCTTAAGGTGAGAGAAAATGAAGTGAGTCTTGGGTGATTCTAGGTATAGAGTTGGCTGGTGGGCAGATGATGGTGCATTTCAAAAGACTGGAGATAGAGGAGGCTCGTGGTGAAATGGAAAGAGGAGCAGCTTAGTTCTAGACTTTTGGCAGTTAAGGAACTGATGGGACACTGGGTTGGAGGTGTACAACAGGCAGTTGATACTATGTCCTTGATTCTCAGAAAGGAGAGCTAGGCTTGGAGCATAGATGTACGGAGACATTGGTATATAGAGGCTGTTTGAAATTGCAGATGTAGTTGAGATTTCCTGGGAAAATCAATTGGAATGAGAGGAGTAAAACATCAAGAGTTGAATCCTGAGAAATGGCAAACTTTAACAGAAAGAAGGAGGAATTGAAACCCACAGAAAATTGAGGGAATGTGATATAAAAGCAAGGGAGGAGAGAGATTCACAAAAGAGGGTGGGGCCAAAGGCCCTCAAGAACTCAATAAACGAGGTGCAGCTGTAAACCAGACCCAGGGCTTTGGCCCCCAGCAGGTCACCAGCAGCCTTCCAAGAACACTCTACTGATGGAGGTGAAGTTAAGAGACACAGACTGGACTGCAGTGAACAGAGAACGCTGTGGGATTTACTACCTGCAAGGCAGACACACGCCAGAATGCACAGTAGAGTCAGAATAGCAACGACTCAAAGCAGCTCAGCCAGAGTGTCCTCTTCAGATCCCTATCTTAAGCAGAATGAGGGCAAAATATCAGTTCTAAAACCTGGAGAAGAGGGGAGAATGAGAGAAACACTGGTGGCATTACAGCACAGATTGTCTTGCTGCCACTGAGCAAGTGTGTTGTTCCCTAAATATACTGCAATTGCTCTTCAGCAGAAGTGTGTGTACGTTTAAAATGTCCACCCTCCTAGATTTCCTGAGGCTCCTCATATTTGTGTATGTTTCCCCTTAGCACAGCAGCATTGCCTAAAAGCAGTACCAGGAAAGGACTGATAGGAAATATTCACAGGGTCCAGTTTGCAAAAGCAGCTCTTTATCTACCAGACTAGGAATTTAGCTTGTGTTGTGCCCACTCTGTGCGGTGCTTTGTAGTTCTCATTGGGGAAGGCCCGCTGTGGGATCACGGCAACTGTGCTAATTAAATGTCAGTGGGGTTGGGAGCTGTGGCGAGGCCTTCACGCTCAGCTCACCAAGACCCAAGCAAGAAGGAGAGGCACATCAGCCTTCCTGAAGCTCATTAGGTAGGAAGTACTCGGATTCAGACAGCTTCAGTGTTCAGATCCTAAATGGATGCTGCAAGAGGGCTCACAAATGAGCTCCAAAAGGAATAAACAAACTCATGTCTTTGTAGTTTTAACAGAAAACAATTTTTATTTGGGCAAGTTTTTCTTGAAAATGTTCCCCTCCATCACCCCTCATTTTATTAACTGTATCATTGATTCTAGAAGTGTCTCATATTTATCTTGTTTTTATCGTTGATGACACCCTCATGTTTAACATTGACACAAAGTAAGGGAGAACAAAGTAATAAACACACATATCAAGAAAATATCAATGCTTTGAGTGCAGGTGGTGACAGGCAGCCAGGCCCTTTCTGGCTTCCCTTGGAGGGCCCTGGCATTTTCCTTTCTTGATTGTTCCGATCTGAGTGTGCTGTGTTGCAGGGAAACTGAGTCTTGATGTCGTCATCTACCTCTCCTTAAAATAACTCAGAGCCCCTTTTCTCCATGAGTGGCACAGTTCTCTAAGCGGCTACCAACTAGAAGTGGCATTCACCTGGGCCCCCGTACCACCCTCACCCGAACAGCCTGGCAGAGCTGCTCACTCCTCTCCACTCATACTGCCAGTTTCTTCCTGCTGCCATCTTCATTTTGTGCCTGGACAACTGCAGTAGCCTCCTGTCTCCATCTCCGGTTAAGTCCCTTTTCAATCCACTGTCCACAGGGAAGCTAAAATGATTAATTACACTAAAAGGTCAGCTGATCCTGTCTGTCTCCTCACCAAACATTTCCATAGCTTCTGATAAAACAGAGTATGTACGTGCTCACCAACATGCCCAGGCGATCCTCAGTAAGCATGCTCCTGGTTACTCTTTTTTGTTTCTGTTATTTTAGTTCATATTTATCGAGCACAATACATACTTACTTTGTATCAGGTGCTGTGTCTCATCTAAATATCACAGTAACTCTCTGAGGTAAATATTCATAAAGTACCCTTAGGAACCTCACTTGCAGAAGAAGAAAGTGAAGCTTAGAGAAGCTAAGTGATTTGCCTGTGGCTGTTCAGTTAACAAGGAGGATACAATGCAGTTGAACCCAGGTCTGTCCAGAGCCCGTGATGCTAACCACTGTACAATCCCACCCTCTAGCCATGTCTGCGACTGCCCCTCTGCATTGTACCGTATGTTACAGAATCTGCCCACATCCTTCACTATCACCTGGTCCAAACCAGCCCCATCTCTCACCTGGATTATTTGCAGTAGGCTTCTGACTCTTCCTGCTTCTGTTCATCCATGAGTTCTGTAGAGTCTTCTCTAACACAGTAGCAACAGTGAACCCTTAAAAATGTAACACAGATTATGTCACCTCTCTGCTCAACACCTTCTAATACTTCCAGTTTCACAGCAAACGTCAATTCTTGTGTTGGCTTCACAAGTCTCCCAATGACCTGGCCCTCTTCCCCATCTCCCCTCTCTCTAGCCACTTTCCTCTTTACTTATTCTGCTCAAGCCACACTGGTGTCCTGGCTGTGCCTTGGAGTCAAGAACCTACTTTGTGTCTAAGTTTCTGTTTCATAATCCTGCTTTGTATCTAAAAGTTTCTGTTAAAATGGTCTCTAACCATTTGATTTAAAATGGCAACCTCCATCCCCCAGTGCTCATTACTTCTGTCCTCTGCTTTATTTTCTCCTTAGCACTTGCACATTTTGATAGATGATATATTTGTTTATGTCTCCTCCACCAACAGAAAGTCAGCTCTAGGAGGGCAGGAGCTTTGGTCTGTTTTGTTCACTATTATAACCCCAAAGCCTAGAGCATTATTTGGTATACGTCAGAGGTTCATTAACAATTATAGAATTGTTAATAGAGGCTGGCCACGGTGGCTCACAGCTGTAATCCCAGCACTTTGGGAGGCTGAGGCAGGCAGATCATGAGGTCGGGAGTTCGAGACCAGCCTGACCAACAAGGTGAAACCCCATCTCTACTAAAAAATACAAAAATTAGCCAGGCGTGGTGGCACGTGCCTGTAATCCCAGCTACTCGAGAGGCTGAGGCAGGAGAATCACTTGAACCCGGGAGGTGGAGGTTGCAGTGAGCGGAGATCATGCCATTGCACTCCAGCCTGGGTGACAGAGTGAGACTATTGTCTTAAAAAAAAAAAAAGAATTATTACTAGAAAGGGGTCCTGATCCAGACCCCATTAGAGGGTTCTTGGACCTCATGCAAGAAAGAATTTGGGGCAAGTCCATAGAGTAAAGTGGAAGCAAGTTTATTAAGAAAGTAATGGAATAAAGAATGGCTACTCCATAAAGAGAGCAGCACCGAGGGCAGCTGGTTGGCTGTTTTTAATGGTTGTTTCTTGATTATATGCTAAACAAGGGGTGGATTATTCATGATTTTTCTAGGAAAGGGCTGGGCAATTCCTGGAAGTGAAGGTTCCTCCCCTTTTTAGACCACAGAAGATAAGTTCCTGACATTGCCCTGGCATGTGTAAACTGTCATGGCACTGGTAGGAGTGTCTTTAAGCATGCTAATGCAATATAATTAGTGTATAATGAACAGTAAAAACAACCAGAGGTCACTTTCATTGCCATCTTGGTTTTAGTGGGTTTTGGCCAGCTTCTTTACTGCAACCTGTTTTATCAGCAAGGTCTTTGTGACCTGTACCTTGTGCCAACCTCCTATCTCATCCTGTGACTAAGAATGCCTAACCTCCTGGGAATGTAGCCCAGTAGATCTCAGTCTCATTTTATCCAGCCCCTATTTAAGATGGAGTTACTGTGGTTCAAATGCCTCTGAGAGAATGGACATACAAGGCATATATTAGTTATTGTATTTAGCTCATGATGGCTTAGGTCATAGGAGAATTCTGTTTTAGTATTGAATGAGAGAAGTGGGTCCTTATGTATATGTTAATATTGCATATAGAGTACTTCATGTATCTGAAACTATTCATAACATTGTTTTACTTATAGATAATTCATGACCTCATTATATAATCCCCAAGACACATTGCAGGCAGTAACTTTGTTCATATACCTATATGTTTATGTTCAATACCTTGATCTGTAAATGGCTTCTTTACCAGTAGGTTATATATTTCTTAAGAAAGGACAATAAGTTTTTCTAAATGAGTTTTTCTTTAAATTTTCTCTTTCTTCCCTTCCTCTTCTTACTTTTCATGTCCTCTCTTTGTCTTTTCATTTGCAACCTGGGTCATTTAACTTCTGAATGACTAGATAACATTTAAAAGGGTGTTAGATGTCACAGAATGAACAAGTAACAAAATATATCTGCTCAAAATTCTTTGTCTCTTTTCAGTTTAATTCAACTGATCTGAATCCCTACTTAGAGTTGAAATTCACCTTGCCACCTCATTTCCTCCTTTATTAGGTTTGCCTTTGAAACGCAGTTCATTTGAGCAGTAATTCTCTCACTTTTAAGAACCACTCTATCTCACAAAAGCTGACCTTTTTTTTTTTTTTTAGCAGCTGTTGATTAGACAGTTAAACAGAGAGACAGCAATGGCATATTTCTCAGTCTGATGTAACTCAGAAATAGAAGGCTGAAGAAACCTGAAGTTGAAATGCTTTCAAGCAATTGAGCTTAAAGTTCCTGAAAATTATCTCGTAGTGCTTCTTCTCAACTCCCCACATTCCACCCCCGATTTTACATCTGGCTAATTTGCGCACTTCAGATTGGATTCCTGAGCACACACTGGCAGTGTGAGAACTGTTGCGGAACTCATCATTATAATTTCAAGCCTCTAATTAACCCACTTTAAAGTGGCTTTGTCAAGACTATGAGCAACAGAAAAGCAATTGACTCATTCTTGGAATAGGTATATCATAGAGAAAAGTAGAATAGTAAGATTGTGCTCTTCACTAAGCCTCATTGGTTCGGGAACTTAAGGAGCATTAGGAGCACAGATCCTGCAGTAATTCTCTTTGGTATATTATTGAAGGTGTTGTTATTTCACAGTTAGGTAAATTAGACATAAAAATGTCAAACGACTTGAACGTGCTACCATAAAAGGTCAGTGATAAAGCCAGAAGTCATTTCTCAGTGTCGATCATAAGCCACCGCCACCCCCACAGCAATTACTTTGAGAACAGGAGCTACGTTTTCCCAGTCAACCACAGGTACTATTTTAACATGGTCCAACATCTCAAAAAGATGACTTTCTTCACCTTTTGATGTTTGCCTTAAAAAAAAAAATCACCAGAAACAGTGAAAGAATCAGAATGCTTTTAAAAGATAAGTGTTGCTATCATTCCCATTTTTCTTATCATTGTATATAAATGACTAGGAATTAAAACATTGCTGGCCGGGCACGGTGGCTTATGCCTGTAATCCCAGCATTTTGGGAGGCTGAGGCGGGCAGATCACAAGGTCAAGAGATCTCGAGACCATCCTGGCCAACATGGTGAAACCCCATCTCTACTAAAAATACAAAAAATTAGGCACTCTCATGGTGGTGTGTGCCTGTAGTCCCAGCTACTCAGGAGGCTGAGGCAGGAGACTCGCTTTAACCCAGGAGGCAGAGGTTGCTGTGAGCTGAGATTGCGCCACTGCACTCCAGCTTGGTGAGAGCAAGACTGTGTCTCAAAAAAACAAAAAACACCACATTTCTCATATTTACATATAATATTGTAATTCATCATTTTCTAAAAGCTCAATTTATTTCAGAAAATTAAACACATATGCCATTAAAATTGAACTAATAAATAAGCAAAAAATACTGTATGCCATCCATCCATCCATCCATTCACCCATCCATCTAAAAAATATTTATTAAGCAACTCTTCTGTGCCAGACACTGTTCTAGATGATGAATACAACAGTAAACAAAACAGAATCCCTGTCCTTCTGGAAACTACATTCTAGGTGGAGGATGTACTAAAATCAAATGAAGAATATTTCATACTCACGTATTATCTGAATTATCATGGAGAAAGATTCTTCTGTTCTGCTAGTGTTTCCCAAACCACACTTGAAATATGTGGCAGGGGACATGGATGGGAAATATCCAGCAAATTCATTTCTGGATGCTGGAAGAAGCAACTCAAGTAATATTACCTGGTCATCTCTGGATCTGAGGAAAACATATTATTTCTTGTGTGGGAATAGTGAGACCCAGAAATTTCAAAGACTTGCCTTTAGTTACATCAAAAAGAAATAAAGTCAAAGAGATGTCTCTTTTCCATCAGTTCTACATAACGAAAGCAAAAACTCCTAGTGTACATCATTTTAGGGTTTCCCAGAAATTAGTTTCTATGTTTTTCTTATTAATGTCTATCTGTGTTTTAGATAACCCCACTTCACATGTAGAATTAGTTTCTTTTCTTGCTTCCTCACCCTGAAATGTTGTAACTCGTTTGACTAGGACACTACAATAATGATTACTTTAGAATATTTTTGGTGAAATACTGATTTCAGATAAGATGATCTACGTACATAGTATTTAATTTCATTTCATTTTAGTCACTCAGAAAATATTGATGTATATTCTTACATGGATATCAAAACCAATTAAGAATTATACCTCATTAAATTTCACATGAAAAATACAAAATAGCAACAAGCATTTTCCATTAAAGTGATGAATTCTTTATAAAATCTTAAATAAGTAGCTTCTGAAGTATTGAAGTAGAAGTAGGAGAAGGCATAACCTGTTTTAGTTGAAAATGGAGCTAAAGAATAAATTCGCCTTAAATAATTGTAGGGAAAAAGCTTGTTTTAGAAGATAATTTTTTAATCTCTTTTCATGAAAATAAACATATAAATTAATTCATAAACTAATATATTTGTTATATATTACATATAATTATACAAACCTCCTTGGATTAAAGTAGTTTTTACTCTTTTAGTACATGTCTTAGTCCATTTTCTGTTGCTATAGGAGAGTACCCAAGACTGGGTAATTAATAAAGACAAGAGATTTATCTAGTGGCTGGGAAGTCCAAGATCAGGCATCTGCATTTGGTCGCCTTCTGGTGAGGGCCTTGTGCTGCATCATCACGTGGTGGAGAAAGGAAAAGGAAGCAGGCGTGTGCTACCATGGCAAAGCCCGAAGCAGTCTTCCTGCATAACAACCTGCTCTCAAGATAGTGAATCCAGTTCCTTGAGAGCAAGAATGCACTCGCTTCCTCTGAAAATTAACCCAGTCGCCTCAGGAGCAGCATTGATCCCTTTTAATGACCTAATCACTTCCCAAAGGCCCTACCTCCCAACACCACCACACTGGGGACCAAATTTCCAACACTTGCATTCTGGGTGACACACTCCATGCAAAGCAGTATGGAAATTCATGAGCCCAGAAATTAGAAGCTATGAGTGACAAATAACCAATTGTTTAAAATTAAGTGGAGCATATTTTATATTTCTGATCCTAATCTCAATTTTTTTGAAAATGTGTTCAGTAAATGTACTGTTATTAAGAGTATCTACATGTTAACATTTCTCTTGTATGCTTTTAAAGAAAAAAAAACTTCTTTAAAAACACTTGATTCTTTTATGTTTAATTTTGGTTTAAAAAAAAACTGGTGGATTTTCAGTCAAGAATCCAAATTGCTTATGGTGATAACATCTACTATCTATTATAACAGTGGTTTACAAATGTTAGCAGGATTGAAATCACTTGGAGGGCTTGTTAAAACAGATGGTGGGGGGCAGGGGGAGAGGGGTGTACTCCTTCATCATTTCTGATTTGGAAGGCTTGAGGTGGGGCCAGAGAACTTGCATTTCTAATATGCTTCCAGGTGATGCTATATAGCTGTCCCAGAAACCCCATTTTGAGAAGCATTCTATCAGAATGAGTGTTAGCAATCTGTAGGAAAGTTAGCTTCATCAATCGTCACAACACTTTGCAATGCTTGATGGTAAAATCATAGTACAAAGATAGCATACTTACTAAAAACTGCCCTAAATCATTTTAAAGTGCATTTTTTTGTGGGCCGTTTTCTTCCTTTTTTTCTCTCCTGCTTTGCCCTGCTTCAAGGGTTGAGCTGTCATGAATCATTTATTTATTATAATCAGTAAGGTCTTTTACTATAGTTTAAGACAGACCCTAATGAGTAGGAGTCTAGGTCATTTGAAATTAGGAGATGTTTGTTTCATTTTTTAATTCTGGCAAATTTCTTGTTATTTTGCACCTATGTTTGTCTTAGTTTGGCTACCATTATAAAGGAAATAATAAACTGATCTCTAAGAACCATAGTGGATTTTTAAAAAGATAATAGATAAATATAACTTACAATATTTTTGAAACTCCTTGGGTGAAGGTTGTATAGATGATGGTGGCATTCTAGGGTCTCTCCTTTGGTACTGCTGGGGAGGGAAGGGATCAATTCCTTACTTTCCTACAGTGTGTGGGGTGTGTGTGTGTGTGTGTGTGAGATGAGACAAAGCTGTCTTGAGATCTCATGATTTCCCTTAGGTCTGTGGTCCTTTGGTCTGGTTGTCCATGAATCCTCCAGAGCTGTCTTGCAAGGTACACAAGAGTTTGTGTTGTCTCTTCCCCGGGTTTGTCTGTATTCTTTGGAATGATCACCCCTGTTCTCCTTTCTGTCCACTGCCACATTTTCCTCCTGGCTGTGCTTTCTTTAAGGCTTTCTCTTTAGATTCTCAAAAACCTATTTTGAAAGTTCAGAAACATCAACATTGCTTCTTTCTTTTTCCATTCCAGTTATATACCAAAATCTGCTCAAGACAATATGGACAACTCTGTTTGACTAGGGAACAAGGGTGTCTGGGAAAGAAAGAAGGACAATAATTAACTTTCCAAGAAAGACAGATTTGTTAGCTTTTCTAACATCCATTCCACTGTACTATTTGGTGGAGTATAAGGGCTTTCATCTGCTTCCCATCGCCCATCTCATACTCTTTCCCATTTTCCCTCCTGACTTTCCCCTCCCCTTCCACTCTAAGGTTCTCAACCCCTCTGGAAACTACTATCTCCTCTTTGAGAAAACAGTGCGTACAGCCCTTCACATGTCTTCTGGATTGTTTAGCTTCAGACTTATGCTGGATATTCCTGGTGGTTTCTGCCTGCCTCAGTTCTGCTGACTAAAGTGGGGAAAATGTGCTCCTCCCTACTAGGAATTCCTGAAGCTGATCTTCTTCTAAAGTGGTCTAAGTACCAAATATTCACCTGCCGTAGTGAGTATTTTCTGGCTGAGACCACACAGTTGAGTCTCATGTGGGAAAGCCTTTTCTTCTTTCTCACAGGACTCTGACCCTACTAACAGAGTAGTAATTCTGGCATCAGTATTCGGGAAGACCAGTTATTTCTTCTTTGGTCTGTGTTCTTTGTGAAGGACCTCACAGTACTGCAAGGAACCCTGGACAGATGACACCATGCCCAAATGGATCCTGTCTTATCCCCAAATTCCTTTTTTAAGAGAAAGGAAGAAACAGATGAATGGAATCTCAGTTTATCTTGCCACAGTCAAGAGAAAAGTTCCTTGGTGGGTTTGTATTAACTTCCTAGGGCTGCCATAACAAATATCCACAACTTGGAAGTTCACAGTGACAGACATTTCTTGTCTCATGGTTCCGGAAGCTGAAAGTCCTAAGCCAAGGTGTTAGCAGGGCCATGCTCGCTCTGAAGGCCCTCGAGGAGGATCCTTCCTTGCCTCTTTTCAGTGTCTGGTGTTTGTCAGCAGTTCTTGGCATATGTTGGCTTATATCACCCAGTCTCTCCTGTATCATTACATGGCATTCTCCTTGTGTGTCTGATTGTGCCCCTATTTCCCTGTTCTTGAAAGGACTCTAGTCGTAGGATTAAGGCCCACCCTAATCCAGTGTGACCTCATTTAACTTCATCACATCTGCAAATTCCTGTTTCTGAATAAGATCACATTCATAGGTACCAAGAGATAAGATTTGAACATGTATATCTTTTTGGCTTGATTTGGACACAATTCAACCCACCACAGTATTCTGTATTTGAACTCCTCACACTGGCATTTAATGTGGCTCCCAGTTCCCTTCTAGTCCTCTTCTCATTGTGCATCCTCCATGGCTTGGCTCATGGGATCCCTCTCTCTATGCAGAATCACTTCCTTGTGCCATCCTTTCTTCCTCCTTTCTACCTGGACATTTCATCCATTCTTTAAAACCTTTATCAAGTGCACTTCTTACATGGTTCCTTTCCTAGTGCCACCAAGGAATTACAAGTGATTCCTTGTAATTCTGCCCTCATTTTTCCTGTATTAATTACATGTCTGTCATTGTTTTAATTCCTCCAACTAGAAAGTAGGTTGCCTGAAAGAAGAAAATAAGTCTTGCTCATCTCTATCATCCCACAGTAGCTAAAACCGTGCTTTGCTCTTTACAGGGTCACAGAATCAGAGAAAACAACAGATGTTTTGAAAATAGGAGGCTTCCATATTTTGCACATTAGAATAGGTAAAGCCTTAGTTTTTGCCCCCTTCTGCTGATTTCTCTCTGCTTCAAATAGGAGTAGTGTTTGGCATGAAGGCATTGTATTGTAATACAATTGCCTGAATATACAAGGCAGTTATTCTGACTTCAGGCTCCAGCTCACTTTGTGATCTTGGGAAAGCCAGTTGCTATGTCACAGTTTTACCAACTAATAAAATTGGAACTCACATTAAAAAAATACAGTTGAAAAGTACTAGGGAATAATTATTATTGAATGTCATTGAAGTATAGTTTCTTGATTTTTTTTTCTCCATCCTTCATTGGACCCAAACTGAAATGAACATTAAAATCCTAGTGATAAGAAGATAAATGTGAAATGGATAATAAAGGATGCCACTAAAAATGAAAAGCCCAACTCTGTCATCTTTATTCTCTAATCCTGGATTCAAAAAATACACGGTGTTGCTCAAAGACCCTGCTGCAGGTTATATATGTTTATGTATAAGGTTTGCAGTTATGTGTCTGTCTATATTTTATGAATATATACATATACATGTTTTTATTCCGATTTACTGATGCATCTATTTAAATTACAAGCGTGTCATGATTGATAATGATATGCATGATTTTCCTTTTGTCTTCAACATATAACGAAAGAATCTCTTGGTAGTCTTTCCTGTGGGGAATGTCTTTATTCTTTCTTATGGCTGACTATCCACCAATGCTTTGGATCCCCTCCTCACTAATCCGTATGCATGCACTATATCTACCCATGTATTCATTGCATTGTTATAAAACTTTATATTATGATATGTAAGAAATTATCTCAGGCCTAGTTTTTCTATTTGTAATAATAACCTAATCATTGTTCCTTGTTGCTAAAATTCTTTTGAAACTGCATACTAACTGGGTAGGCATCATTTGTGCACCATGTATAAAACAATTGCTACTATTTTGGCTCATAAAGATTGTTGTGGAATACAAGTATTTCTAAGACCCAGAGATTTCCCCCCAATGGCATTTCCCCCTTTTAACATTCAATGCAGTTGCCCAAATTCAGACTCTCATTATCCTTAATATTGATTGTTTGTTGGTTTTCTGGAACATGTTTGTATAGTGACATCAGCTAATTTCAAGTCCTGTTGGGAGCATCTTTGTCAGTAGTAAAGATGGATATCATAAGATGGCTATCCTTGAATATCTTCATTAGCAGTTTTTCGGTTTTTAATTAGGATCTAAATTAGATTTCTTATTGTTACAACTCTCCACAGATGTGCCATACTTGTGCAGAAACTTACCAGGTATTTTTACCTTTGGTTTCCAAAGCACATAATAGTAAATGGTGTGATTGCTGCTTTGGATGCTGGGTTTAAAAAAAAAAAAAGTCATATAAAAGGGTATGTGGCATATAAAACTGTGGAGTAGACAAATGTGGCTAAAGAGTCCATCACTAAGACAACTGAATGTCTTTGGTTGGCAGTACATTCATTCTATAGAATATTTTAAATTAGATTGCATTTACAGGGGACTAAATCCTTTAAAAACTATTGAGCATATGTTAATTGATCTCTAAGACATTGTATTGTGCTTTTAGTAAACTGTTAATTTGGACTAGCAAAGCCCTGTATTGTTATCAGTCATTTTTATGCATTTCACAATCATTGAGATATTCCTTAATTCTTTTGCATTTTGTCTGTATAATAGGAATGCTATCCTTGCTTTATCATATAGGGTTCCATTCAACGTTGATTGGGTACCCAATAAAAGTGGAACTCACATTAAAAAAACACAGATGAAAAGTACTAAGAAATAATTATTATTGAATGTCATGAAAGTGTAGTTTCTTGATTTTTTTTTTACTTTGTCCTTACTTGGACCCAAACTGAAATGGACATTAAAATCTCAGTGGTAAGAAGATAAATGTGAAATGGATAATAAATAATGCCACTAAAAATGGTTATTTCCTTCCTCCAAATAGCTTGCAATCTATCAGAATACATACGAGTACATAAATAACTATCAAACAAGGAAAAAATATTAAAATATTTTCTTTCTACAAATACTGGAATTTGTACCATCATCTGATTTCTAATGAGATTTATTTGCCCTTCTTCTTTACAGAGGATGATACAGAGAGATAATTCATTGAGGCTTAAAAGTTGTTGTCCACTTAAACACATAAATATGTTATTAACCAGCCCATTTCTTCATTGATTTCAACAAATATTTATTGAGTCTATTTTATGTATCAAGTTCTGTTTTTGGCACTGAGAACAAAGAGATGAGTAAGACCAGGCCCTTTATTTGAGGATGTCACAGACCACTGGAGAGAAATAATAGTTACTCAGATACAATATGATAAATTTCATAATATAGATATGTGCAGGGCACTATCAGAACACAGAACAGGGAGGAGCAAATAAGCCTCATTAGTCAAGACCCTCTATTACAAAGAATATGAAAGATTTCCAGGTAGAAAAAAACAGTGAAGTTATCTCTGTTTTGTTTGTATTGTTCTTTTTCAATTATATATTTCAGATTTTCAAAGATGTGTATAGTTGGCTTATCTAATCATGAATGAAAATATTGTTCTAATACTTTGAACATGTGAAGGGAGGCCTAGGTGGGGTTTTTTTTTTTTTTTTTTTGAGTCCCTTTTAGAATGCCTCTTCTCTGCAGTAAAACTAGACAAATGCAGAATCATGTCATTAAGTCAATGGGAGGGAGAAAGGCCCACAAATGTTTCTGTTAAGCTGTATATACTAACTGAAAATCATTTGTATAGGTTTGTTCACTATTAATTATGTCACATTAAATAACATTATTGGTTTCTTAAAATAACTGTAGCAATTTTTGACCCTATAAAATGATCATAAAGAAGTAAAAGCTTTTTAATAAATAAACTTAGGAGAAATTATTCAAATTACTATCTCACTTTGGGAGACTATCAGTTATGTAAGATTTAAAGAGTTCCAGTATTTAAGTATCTCTTTTTTGTGTGTTGTTGACCTTACCCAACAAAACTACAGATCTCATTATTTACAACTCTCTTTCTACTCCATGCCTGTACCCAGACAGCTGAATATTGCTGGAGAAAAACACACAAATATGGTTCCTGGCCTCCCTTTGACCATAACATAAGGGAGACCCTTAAGGCTTCCTGGCAGTACTACTATATTTCCCAAGTCCATGTACTTTCCCTAGCTATTTTATAGCTGCTTTTCATCAGTTATCCAACACCTCCTCTCTCGTCCTCATTATCAGCTTCCTACTTCACTGAGAAAAAAAGTAACCAGAAAAGAACTTCTCAGTGTTCCCATCATCACAACCACCCAACCTCCTGAATCTGTGCCCATATTCCCTGCTGTCTCTAAGGGTGAATTTATTCCTATCTAAGGCAAACCCCTCTACAAATGTTCTAGATCATTCCACTCTCACCTCGTCAAGATGTTGCTCTAGTGAATAGTCCCTTTCACAACCAGACAAACACGATGTTCTATTTTCCGTATTTTAAAAATCCACCTTTATCCCTGCCCTTTTGTCTAGCTGCCATCCTATTTCTTGGCTCTCCCTTATACCTGCAGTCCTCAAGAGTTGCCTCTACTCACAGTCCTTGTTTATACTTCCTCGCCTGCCATTCTTTTTTAAACTCACTACAATTAAGCTTTGGTATCCACCACTTCCTAAAACGGCTGTTGTGAAGCTTTTCAGTAATTTCTGAGTTGCTAAACCAAATGACATTTCCCTGTCCTCATTTGATTGGACTTACCTGCCACATTTGACGCAGATAATCACTCCCTCCTTCTTGAAATTATTTCTTCACTTGGCTGCAAGACACCTGGCTGCTTGGGGTTTTGTTCCTACCTTGCTTAAACAACTTCCTCGTTTCTCTTCCTAACCTATATTGGATAGGTTAATTTGCTGATGTCTTTTCTCTTCCTAACCTGTATTGGAGTTCCATGGAGCTCTTTTCTCTGTTTAGGCTCACTTTTAGGTGATCTCACTAAGGCTCATGATTTTAAATATCAGCCATATACTGACGACCCCTCCATGCACAGCTCCAGCGCTGACCTCTGCCCAGAATTCGTGACAAACAAATCCAACAGCCCGCTCCTCGTCTAAAGCTTCACATGTCCAAAACCAAAGTCCTGATTTTATCCTGCTAAATGTACTCCTACATTTTTTCTTAGTAAATGACATTTCTAAACTATTAGTTGCTCAGGTCAATAACTTTGGAATCATCCTTAATTCTCTTTGTTTCATGCCCCAGATCCAATCAGCAAACAAATCATGCCAGTTCTGCCTTCAAGAACTGGCCACTTCTTAAAACATGCTAAGGTACCTAAATGATTAAAATAATTTTATGCTTTCAAACTCATTGAGATTTTTAGAAACCCCTATAAGTCACAACAAGTTTCATGACTGTGGTTTGTAATAAAAATGTGTACAATTCAAGTTTAGTTAAAAAATGTAAATAGAAAATAGGAAATGGTTTTCTTGAGTGGTTGATTAGTGACCCAGAAAACCAATTCTGAAATAAGTTTTCAAAATGATTTGCTCTAGAGCAACATCAATGTAATGAATATTTAACTTACGAAATTATCACTTATAAGGATAATGTTCATTTGGTTTTCTAGGTTCTGAATTATTATTTAAAATTCATCTCCATGATTATAATCACAATTGGTATTAAGATCTCATGAATAATAGGAAAACTTATTGCTTTACAATGTTGATAAAATACTGGCTCTACCGTTTTCTAGCTATGTTATCACAAACAAGTTCCTTACACTCTCTGTGCTTCAGTTTCCTCAACTGTCAATGGCAATAATAAGAGTGCCTACCACTGGATTTCTTAGTACGTTCAAGTAAGATCACGTACTTGAAGTGCTTAGAATTAGTGCCTGGCATAGAGTTGGAGGCAGGCACTGTGCTGGGAGTGAAAGAGTTCTGTGGTAGAGTCTCTGTTAGTAGAAGCCCTCAGGGAATTTAAGCATTAATAGGATACTTGATAAGTGAAAGACATTGCAAGGTTTCAGGAATTGCTCTAGACAACCATAAAAGAGACATCTGAAGGCAACATGTATTACTAACCTACAAAGTGAGAGAACTAGCCAACACGTGCTGTAGACATTCAAATGAGAGAGAAAGATCACTTCCACCACAAGCAGTTTAAAATAATTTATGGTGAAATTTTTGCTTTTTTAAATGTCCGATTTCAATGACAATAAAATCAAGATCTATACCCAGAAAGCACTAATTTTGGCTTACAAACATGCAGCAACATAGGACTTTATACCAACTACTAATGTAGAGCTTAGATTACATGCTATAAGAGAAACTCTTCTGAAATACAGATACCTATTTATGTGTGTATAGGAAAAACACACATTTATATTGTTCCCACTACTCACTGATTTATTGCACTGTTGATCACTTTGTTTTTATGTGCATGTAGTTTAAATTTACTACAGACAGTGTCAATTACGTATCACTGGGAACATTTCTTCTTCCTGGTACAATCATACGTTTATTGAAGACATAAATTTAATCAACAAATATTAATGGCTGATCATTGTGATTTCATTATCTCTGCCTTTCAAATACAGATATGCTTTCCTGAAGTGTAACTAATTGTCCTTAACCCTAGGACTGTGAAGCTATGTGTACAAGTAGACAAAGTTATTGCAAAGTTCGACCCTAGGAAAGGGGAAAAAGAGACCTAAAACCTTTATTTTTTCCCTACTCTAGTTGGCCCGCCACAATAAACTATTGCAGCAGATGCTCAAACCAGGATCGGATCCAGATGAAGGAGATGAAGCCTTAAAGTACTATGCCAACCACACTGCACAGATTGAGGTAACCATCTATTATTTATTGAAAGGGACCAACTGTGAAAAGTTATGCTTACTTTCTATTTTAGACCATTTTCATATTTTTTTTCTAGAGCAATGATGCATAATTGAGTGGTTTAAACTGAAAAATGTATAGTAAAAGGATGAGTGAGGAGTGATTTATAGGAAACTGAGGTGTACATCTTTCAAAGTTGTCTTTTTTTACTAAAACTATATATAAAATTTCTTTTGTAATTAATAGATGTTTTTTAACTGTAGAAGCAATCAGTCATTGCAGAGCAATAGCGTTTGAGAGATGGGATTATTATAATAGAAGCCATCATTTAGGAAAAGGTTTCTTTTTTAAAATTGTGGAAGGCTTATTAAAATAGAGATCTCCAACAATTCGCAAGTGGAGTAAACATGAAAGAAACTAATACAGTTTTCATATTGATAGCATAGCCTTGGAAAGGTTTAACAGTTTCCATTTTCAGTATGCAGCAATTGACCTCCCCCCACCCTCATAAATGAGACATTATTTAATGGTTGGTGGCAGTTCAGGAGGTGTGAGTCAAAATGGACTTATCATTATGTGTTCTGAGACCCATCTGGCTGTCATTTACTAGCTATGGTATCATTTTGACACTGGCTGGCAGAGCTAATCAGGCAGAAGTGAGCAGAGTAGTTGACGCTTGTCACTCCTATAATTTACATTTATACATTCATTCATTTTGGCAGATATTTTTTACTTTTCAGCAGAGTGCATGATGGGCATCACTGTATTCACTCTCAAGATATATAACCCCTACACTGTATTGTTTACCATTGTCAAACCTTTGTGTCACAGAAATGGATACCTTGCTCACATTTGTAAACATTAATAGTACCACAGCTTTGGTGTTGGACTTGACTTAGTGGAACCCATGAGCTGGACTAGCAGCAAAAACATTTCCATACAAATAGAAATAGGTCATCAAACCGTGAAGGTCTTGAGGAAGATCCCAGAAGTCAAAGTAGAAAGCTAGGAGATCAGAAGAGACCAGGGAATAGCAAATAGAGTGAGCAGGCCATGGGAGAAGTTTGGTTAATGCCTGTGAGATATGGGAGCTGTTGTTTGATGTTGTTTTATTGATTCTAGCAGTGAGGAGAGATTTAGCTATAAATACACACATTCAGTAAATGTTTACTGAGCACTTACTCTCCACCAATTCACACATATAGAAGATAATTCTGTGTTATAAGTATATAAACAAGGGGCCAAGGAAATGTAGAGAAAATAATAATTAGTGGTGCCTGAGCAATTTCAGGATAGATTTCACTGAGAAGGTTGCCTTTAATAATGTGTTAAAGATTGAGTACGAGTTTCTCCTTCAGGATGGGGATTTCAGAAAGAAGAAGGTAAGTGAAGGGAAGGTATTAAAAAACATGGGAAGGAGATGACTATTTTCAAAAGATCAATCTGGTTGCTGTCTGGAGACAGGACTGGAAAAGACAGTGGGATAGAAAACACACATAGATCAGATAGGAAGATATTATAATGGCAAAAGTGAGAGATGATGATATCGAAGATGGCTGGACTGGATAATACATAGATACATAGATGCAGATACATACATACATATACACCTCTATATAGTTATATATATATTATAAATACACACATATACATACTGACAGGGCTTGAAGTTGAAGTTGAATTGCATGTGTTAGGAAAATGGTGTGAAAAGGAAGTCCTCTGGGCTACTGGTTTGAATAAATGAACAGAAGTTGGTGCCATGTGTGAGAATGCTAGGAGAGAGTGAAGTTTGGCAGCTAAAAGGTAGAAGAAGATTATTTGTTCGTTATTGGATAGATTGAATTCGAGGTGACTTTGAGTCATCCATGGAGTTGGATATACAAGTCCAGGTTTCAAAGGAGTGGTCCGGGCTGATGAACTCATTAATCAGTTCTCATGTTCATCCGAAGCCAGCTCACATGACCTACTCAGAGAGTCCTCCCTCCCTTCTCCAGGCATTCATTAATTTCATCTTACTGTGTATGCTTCCACAGCAGTTTGGTTATTCTGTTAGTTTAATATTTATCACATTGGAATATTGTTAGCTTCATATATGTCACTTTTCCTTTACTTGAGGCAGGGACTGGTCTTGGTCATCTTTGTATTTCCAAAACTGAACCCTGTGCCTTGAACATAACCACAACAATTCATGTTATTGAGAATAATAGTTTATCTGCAAGTTATAGACTTAAAGACCCTGGGAAATAGGAAGAGCCTTGTGTCTAATCACCCATCTAAGAAGGAATTGCCCTGTAATGATCTGCTTCTGCTTTAAATTCTTCCTGCGATAGAGTTCTCACTACATTGGGAAGAAACTGATCCGATTTTGAATGACTAATAATTAGAAACTTTTTTAAAAATAAAGAGTTAACATTAGCCCATTTTAATGTTTACATTCAGAACATTTTTTCCCCCTCAACATGATAGCTTGACTCTAACATCTGAAGAGCCATCATGATTACTAAACTACAAGCTCTTCCCTATTGGGGTTCATGTTGTTTTTTTCTCCAACATGCCTTACCTAAAGACTGAATAAGCATTTGTTGGATAAATGTATCGAAAAATTATCCATCTCTGGCTTTTTGCAGTTAACACGCCTCCATTTCCTTCAGTAATCCCTCCAGTTTGCCCATGCTGTTTGTAAAATGTGACAATCATAATCAAACATAACATTTCATAAAAGGACTGAAGAGCTTGGCTTATAATAATCTAGACATGATTTCTTTGATGCACCCTGAGATTTTTAAAAAATATTTGACACTATTGAATCAAGTAAACCTTTTTTCCCTATATGGTTGCCTGTCATACCAAATATGTCCAGTTATTTTGTACAATTGATTTTTGTAGCCTATATGCAGGAATTTTTATTTACCCTACTAAATTTCATGTAGTTTGCTTTATGACAGTATTCTAGTATGTAATTGAATATATCACATATCATGTAGGATACCTTCAGTTACAAGTGTAATAGAATACCACAGTGACAATCGTTTAAACAGTAAAATTTCATCTTATGGGAAGTCTGGGGTACCAGTAGTTCTATAATTGATTGAGTGACTCAGTGATATCTTAAAATACGCAGACTCTTCACATCTTTATACTAGGTTCCTTATCATGCTGACACTATCTCACCTCATGGTTGCAAAATGGCTGCTAGCATTCCAAGCATCATGCCCTTAGACCCTTTTGTTCTAAGCAAGAAGAAAGAGGGTACAGGCAAACCAAAATGACAACAACAACAAAAAACTTTTGTTTTTGTGTATTTGGTTTTTGTTGTTGTTGTTTTGTGTGTCTCTTATGGCTGTCTGCCTTTACCAAGAAGCAAAATCTCTCCTGGAAGCCCTTTCAGGAGATTTCTCTTTATGCCTCACTTTCCAGAGGTACAGCCCATGACCACCACCACACCAGTCAGTGGCAAAGGGAAGCAGAATTACTCTTTTGGGTTAAGCCAATCCTTTTTCATTCCTGAGAACTGGGCACTGTACATAAATATGAACCTTGAAATTTAAGCTACATAAACCTTTGTTACATAGTAAAGCTGTATGAAAATATTCAGACTTTTTTTAGTCTAAAGTTAAACAGTCACAAATAACAAATAAGGGAGGCTAAAAATGATGAGTATTTAAATATGGGTATATGTTTACATGGATGTTGTACCTACAAAAATATGTTTTGCCATGAGTAAGAGAACATTTTAATGATATAAAGCACTTTTCTCTGTAGAGTTCAGACACATAATGCTGAATATGTCATTTGTTACCCGACAGCCCCTTTTAGGACGAAGAGGCTAAGAACAAGATACAAATAGCATAAGCGCTGTATTTAAGGCTACCCAGCCAATCACTTTCTAATTAAGACTGTCTTAGTTTTAGGATATACTTCACAAAAATAAAAATAAAAATGGGTGGCAGAAGTGTAATGCTAACCTAGAAAGAATAAAAGGTTTTAGTTTTTTTTATTTTAAGCAAAGTATAGTGCTTATGATTAGTCAATTAATTTCTCTTTTTTAAAGAGAAAAATGCAAAGTAGTATAGTAAAAAGGGTTCTTTCAGATACTTCAAGTTGGCACATTTTTTTCACAACTGAATTCATAAAACATTATCAGTAAACTCATGTTAAAAACCAAAGGAAGTCTAAGGCTGAGGTGTCTAAAAAGCTAAAAACAATGCAAATTAATGTTTTCAGATTGTCCGGCATGATAGGACCATGGAACAAATAGTTTTTCCCGTCCCCAATATATGTGAATACCTCACTCGAGAATCCAAGTGCCGTGTGTTCAATACAACTGAAAGGGATGAACAAGGAAGTAAAGTGAATGACTTTTTCCAGCAAACAGAAGATCTCTACAATGAAATGAAGTGGCAGAAGAAAATTAGGAGTAAGTACAGTAAACTGAAATGGTTAGTTTTGTGCATAGTGGTAGATAATTTGGTACTTTGAGACACATGATGCAGCTCATTTAAATTGTTTTTTAATTTCTTGCCAGTCTGATATTACTGAAATCACTTGCAGTCTTAAGAATGTCCGCATAGTCTACCACTGGAGCCAAGACACATGCAGCTTAAGGAAAACAGAAAGCCCTAACTAATTACATCAACTCTTCATGATGATCCTATTTTTTAATAAATGTTATGAAATGCAGGATTGCAGCTGTATGTTTCAAATGTTGAACATACGCAGGTTTGAAGTCCGTGAATGGGCCCTGACTGGCCTATCAGTGAATAGGATTGAGAGACATCAGCTCCTGTGCACTCTTCCTCTATTGTCCTGTGATTGAGGGGATTGTTTCATGTTTTGCTGAGAGTAATTCTTTCTTTGAACATATCTTTACCTCCCCAAATCAACAAGTTATACATGTCATAACACTTGTACTTAAATAGAGCAATGTTATAATATTCCAGTTAAAAATCGGCTTAGTACAGTTCCCATGACTTATCTCTTAGGTCCCAAGTCTATTAGGAAACACTGACTTTTAAAATTTAAAATTTTAGAATTTTTAAATAAACTTTAGTTTATTTTCCAAAATAAGGGATCTCATGAGTTTTTCACAAAAGTCAATGGGGGAAACTCTTGAGTAGGTCTTTTTCAGTCCCTTGGAGTTTTCTAGACAAACAGGATATGTTCTCAATACTTCTATTCAACAGTATTTCATTATGGTAGTTTTCAGGAACTTTAGTGGGTATGATTTATGAATTCGAGTGGTGCTTGAGAAATACCATCTTTAGATATAGGGGTATGGTATGCATTTTCAAGCTTTTAAAACAGAATGCTTTTAAAAAAATCAAAATTATTCCTCCTTAGCATTTTACCATGTAGAGCCTTATGGAATTCAGTGAAAATTTGGGGTGTCTAAAATACATATGAAGACACAATTTTATTTGGAGCATTTAAAAAACATATTTTCTAGCCAGGTGTGGTGGCTCATGCCTGTAATCCCAGCACTTTAGGAGGCCAAGGCAGACAGATCATGAGGTCAGGAGATCGAGACCATCCTGGCTAACACGGTGAAACCCTGTCTCTACTAAAAATACAAAAAATTAGCCGGGCGTGATGGCACGTGCCTGTAGTCCCAGCTACTCGGGAGGCTGAGGCAGGAGAATCACTTGAACCCAGGAGGCGGAAGTTGCAGTGAGCCGAGATTGCACCACTGCACTCCAGCCTAGGCAACAGAGCGAGGCTCCGTCTCAATAAAACAAACAAACAAACAAAAAACAAAACAAAACAAAACAAAATGAAAAAAACACATATATTTTCTCCTTGACAATAAATTGGATACTGAACTAGTGCTTTGGGGAGGTCTGTGCTTTAAAAAAAAAAAAAGTATTTTGTCATTTACCAAAAATTAAATCTTAAAATAATTTTCAATGTACATTTTACTTTAAAATTTGGAAGCAGCTTATTATGAGGCTATAGGCAGAATCTAATTCATTTGGTGGATTCAATAGTGAGGATTTGTTATTACAAATGCATGCATCAACATCTTCTAATTTTGTCTTAATAGTCTACCTTTAAAAATGAGGACTCCTAATTCAGGAATGATGGAGATGCAGGTGTTTATAGTTTATGATACATTAGTCAATTGAATGGCATAGCTAATCATAACATATTTTGGCACTGGAATGTTCCCTTCCAAGAGAAGGAAAACAAGATGTACTAAAGAGAAGTACAGTTTGTAAGTAGGCAATAGGCACTAGGTTGAAATTCACAGGATATATCTACAAAGTTTATCATTTCCATTTCAAAATCGATGCACCTTTCCCCCTTGATTAACTTCAATTTTTTAATCCTGGTGTTAAGTTTTTAAAAGTTAGAGAATAGACAAGACCTATAGGAGCCATGTGAGTGCCCAGGGCAGGCTAGTAGATTTGGCTGTCATTCAAACTTACATGCATTACAAATCTGTTCAGTTATTTAACAGAGGTGGAAAGAACTGATTTTTGGTTAATGTAAACTGTATTCGATTGATGCGTTTACTAATTCATTTCTGATGACAGACACAGAGTCCTTTGTTGAATATATTCAGCAAAGCCTGTTCCACTCACTAGCAGTTTTTATTGTAGTGCTCATTTTCTTCTGCTGTTTCAAATCCAACAAGTTCTTGGAAGATTTAAGGTTTAAAATGTAGATAATATTATAAATCACTAGTTCTCCATCAGGAGTACTATGTCACGTGATTAGGTTTCATAGTTTCAGGTAACTGTGACTGTGTCATAGGAATTTTCATTAGAAATATATCTGTGCTATGGGTTTGGAGTTTTTTTATTTGACTTTAAGGCATGGGAGTGGGACCAATTTTCAATATTACCAAATTATACAATGAAGTATATAATTTCATTAAAAGAGACCCCAGGCAACTGCTAAACTGCTCTGCGGATAGATTACAGAGAATTATTACAGAATCACCTTTTCTGATCACCTTTAGCAACTGCAAAATTCCTCACCCTTCTACAGTAGTTTAGGCCTAAACTGGCTTAAGGATGAAAGAAGGAATCAAGTTTCACTCCTTTATGGTTCTGATTGTTTTTAATAAACTTACTCAAGTCAAATATTTATTTAAATAGGTTTTTATAATAGTTTACAAAAATGATGCATTTAGTAAAATATTGTTTTGGTAAGCTTCATGTGTTGAAACCAAAATGTATTTTCCCGTTCTGTTCCTTTACACTTCTTGCTTTCTAGATAACCCTGCACTGTTCTGGTTCTCGAGGCACATCTCCCTCTGGGGGAGCATTTCCTTCAACCTGGCTGTGTTCATCAATTTAGCTGTTGCTCTCTTCTACCCATTTGGGGATGACGGAGATGAAGGCAAGTGCTTGTTTTTCCTTAAAATATAAATATTTTAAAGTTCTCACTTAACTATTTAAAGCTTCAAAATAAGAATAATTTCATTCCTGTTAAATGGAATTTTCTATGCTTGTTGGAAGTAGAGTATGATAGTAAATAGAACAGGCAGAAAAGTGTGGTCAATAGAACTGTTATTTTTTAAAAAGCTCATATACACAATTGTTATTAGAGCTATATTATATCTTGGAAAATAAAGCAAAGAAAAGATTTGTCATTTCTACCTAATTATTATGACCCCCCAAACATTTTTATACTGTATCATCTCAATTATGCAAATGACAGTTCTGTGCCCAAATATTAATTGTTGTTACCTAAATACTGGCATTTCTATTTTACTCTCTTTGTTTTCTGTCTTATCTAAGGTTTCTATAGTGAGCATACATGTAATCTAGAAATTTTTAATTCTATACTAAAGTCAGGGATTCTTAAGATAATTAAATGTTTATTATCTGAGGTTTCAAAAGTGAACAGCATAAGACAATATAATAATAGGAAATAAAAGATACTGAATATGAAACTATTATTAAACTAATAATACAAAAGCAAAAATGAGAAATTGTACCATTTTAGGTGGAAATGAGAAATATAGGAGAAATATAGTGAATTGTGAGATTTTTGGAAAGTAAGTTTTGTATAAGTTTGGTGGAGAGCATGGAAAGTATGTTACAGGCTTGGGCTGCAATCTGGTAAATAACTTTGGAATGGGCATGGAAAGAATGGCTTGGAAGAAAAGATGGAGAAATCAGCTAATAATAACCATGCAGTGCTTTTGCATATCATCATTTCATGGGATTACTGTGAGAATTTAATGAGATGCTATAGGTAAAACATTTAGAATAGTACCTGATAAACCTTCAGTAAAGTTCAGTGGTGGTGGTTGCTGTTTAAAAGGTACATATTTGTACTACATAAGGAAGCCTAGTGGAAAGAGAGTATAAGAGCAACAGGTATTTCAGCCTATTTCAGATGAACTGGGGGTGGGCAGGAAAGGAAATGGGAGTCCAAGAGTCATTTGCTATTTTACAGGTTCATTACAGGTAACATAGATATCAAAGTTCTAAACTTTAGCTGTAATCTGAGTAGTCATGAATAACCACTGTTTTTGGAAGGCATACTCATAATAAAAGAAGAATATTAAGCAATGGAGTGGATGTATGAGTTAAATAGCAGTGAAAATGTAGCAAATATTTGGCCATCCATTATAGAGCAACTGCAAATACACCAGGAAGTAAAAACGGCTTTCTCTTCATTGTGTTTAGTCTCCTTTGGTGATAAACTCTTAGCATAGAGGAATATAACTCTTGGGAGGAAAGAAGTCCAGCATGAATGATAAATCAATATCATCTGCACACAGAATGCTGAGAAGATTATCGAGTCCCAGTTAGTAGAAGCATAAAGTCTTAGAAATGGAAGCAATTCTGGAAATCATCTAATATCAAGCACTCATTTGACAGGTGAACAGATGGAAGCCCAGAAAGCCTAAAAAATGGCAGATCTTAGAGTAGAAGGCTAACTCTTTTGTGTCCAATCTAGGACCTTTCTCCGTGGACTGGAAGCATGTCAATAACAAGAAGCATGTCCCTTCTTCATACAAGACCTAATTTCCCTTGAGTTCCATTCCATGATATCCCTTTCTTGACCACCAGAGCCAATGTATGTAGGCTCTGCTGCCACCTATTGTACATGAAATAAAATAGTGATGAGAAATGCCACCCCTCTGGGCAGTTGCTCTTTACTCATTCAGGAGAAGCAGAATACATGGTATTTGTAATACTTGCCTGGCCAATAATAGTTATAATAGTAATACTGGTAATAACAGCAGTGGATGTTGTTCACCACTTAGATTGGGTCAGGCAAAATGCTAAGCACTTCACATACATTTCACTTAATCTTCCTGACAAATCTGTATTCTTATGGAGGAAGAATATCCTTATGGATAAAGAATATTCTTATGGATAAAGAATATTCTTATGGATGAAGAAACTGAGGCTGAAGATTTGCCTTGTAATTAGAGTCCAAGAATATGTATTTTTTAATATGCTCACCAGGTATTGCTGGTGCAACTGGTCATTGAAAAAGGACTTGAAATAACAGATTTTCAAAGCCATTCTTTACCCATTAATGGTGGGAAGGGAGGAGAATTTTCTCTCCTTAATCCTTTATATATGTATCCATTTTCTATAATAAACATGATATTATTTTAATAAAACAAATGTTTTTTAATTTACCCTATATATTTTTAAATCTTAGAAAGTATGAAGTTTATCTTTTGCAAAAGAAAATTCAGAAAGCAAAATTGCAAACTTCAATCCAGTTCACATAATGGAGCTCTGCTATCTACCTCGTGCAGACTCTCTAGTTTCCTGTACAGAACATGCTGCTTCTTACTTCCCTGTTTCTCTCCATCTCTCTGCCTCCCAAGTAGCTTCATGAGATCTTTCTGTTTCCTCTGCCTCAGTCCAGCTAAATAGATATCCACTCAGAATTCCCTGGGTGGTCTTTACTATTGTGCCTTATTCATTTCTTGGTCCCTTAACTGGACTGTGAACTCTTTGAGGACAAGGACAAGTTTACTAATCTTTGTATTTCTTAAAATACAAAGATTGTAAAATCTTTGTATTTAACAGTGCCTGGCACATAGCGGCACTCCATCAACAGTTAAGTTGAAGGAATTGAAATCACCACGAAGAATTCATTTTCTTTAACACAAAGCACTTGACGGAAAAAAAGAATTACACTACAAATTTTAATATAATTTTAAAAAATCACATGCTATCTTGGTATAAGACATTCCCATGGCATCAATTTTCTCCTAGTTATGGGAGGTATAAGTTTGTTAGTCCCAGAAATAAGACTAGCAAACACAAGGCTGGAAGACATGGTGCGCTATCATCAGGTGCAGATGCAGACTTTACTTCTGGAAAAGGACTGGATAGCAGTTAACAGCAGTAACCAAGGTAGAGGCTCACCTTAGGATATCTAAGTGGGTGGGGTGCTTAGAGGGAAAGGAAGGCATGAGCTGCCATTTTGGCAATATCAAACCCCAAGGTTATGTCTGGGTCATCTGGTTATAGTTCTAGATGAGTTATTTAATTATAGCTCCATGAATAAGGTTAACATTTTGGTCAGGATTAACTTAGTCTTAATCTGTTGCACACTGCATAGCTAGGAATGCTGAGGAAACAGAGCTAAGACTGTTACACATACTTTGCCATCAGAATTGTCTGGAGAAGGAAAGCTCTGTGTTGGTGATGAAGGTTCTCTGGTGCTGGATTTGGTCAAACAGGCTGAACGACTGTATGCCAGGGCCACTATGAAGTGATTTAGTGATGGGTGAGATTAAAGATGGATGAAAATTCCTTCAAGAAGTGCTTAAAAATGATGGAGATGTGTCAGAGAACCCAGGATCCAACTTGAAAGGTCTCCAAGTGGTCAAATATGAGAAAATTTAGAGAAAAAGGTTATTGACAGTGACACATTATCTCCCATAGAATAAAATAAGAATCCAGGAGTTCATATTGATAGTGGGAAGATAAAGCTCTTTTTTAATCATTGTATTCCAATTAATAAAATATAGACAGAATGATGGAAATAGAATGTCACCATTTGGCAAACATCACAGTAGTAAAAATTATCCATGGATGCTAAAATTAATGGGTGACTGTATGATGAAAAGTATATAACCTATCTATAATGTACAAGTCTCTCCCTACAGTATACTTAATTATGAAAGGAAAAATAATAACTTTAAAGTGGGGGAAATCACTTTAGCTAAGCGATCAACATTAATGGCACCAGTAATGAGACCCAGCAACATCACATGCCTCCTTATACAATCACCAACAAGAATGTAACATCATTTTCCAAAAGTGAATTAACTGAGAAAATTTCAGACAAACCCCAGTTGAGGGGTATGCTACAACATAATTGGCCAGTACTCTTCAAGGTGTCAAGCTTATGAAAGACAAAGAAAGATTGAGGAACTATCCAAATTAAAAGATACTAAAGAGACATGACAACTGAATTCCATGTATGACCCTGGTTCAGAAGAAGGACATAAATTGGGAAATTGACTAACTTTGACTAGATAGATGGTAAAAGTGGTCTATCAATGTTAATTTCCTGATATTGATCATTGTCATGTGGTTATATGAGGTGTTGACATTTGGGGAATCTAGGTAAAGGATAAAGTTAAAAAGAAAAAAATATAATAAATGTAAGGATTCTGTCCAACCCTGAAGTTCCTTGACTCGGTATAGAAGTTGATTATGAAATCACCTGATAAGTCTTGGACCACAAAAAGAGCTCTGGTTAAAATATGCCACCCTTCCAACCCCAGATCCTAATACATGCTGGTACCAATGTGGTGGTGAGAACAGAGGGACTGGCAGAGGGAATGAGCCGTGTACGCTTCCTCCAAGTATATTTCCCAGTCTGAACACCTGAATTACTGGGAGTTTCTTGTGCCCAAATGTTTGGTTCACACTTGGGTTATGATATTAACTGAAAGAGTAGTTTCCCTCTTCAACCAGGTCGTGGGGTACAATAACTAAAGGGAGACATTTAAGGGAGAGAGAATTCTCAGAGGACCAGCCTGTTGGGCACTCTTTACCCTCTACTGCAGATAGAGAATCTCCTTTAATTGCCAGGCTTTGAAGAGTTTGGCTTCAATTTGTTCAGGAGTACAAGGCTTATTTTTTATGGCTAAAGGTTTTGGGTTGGGTTTCTTTGTTTGGCTGATTGGTTTTTGTGGCTGTTTGTTTGTTTAACATATGCTTCTCTAAAAAAGAAACATGCCAATGTTGAGGAATGAGGCTACGCTGGTTGTGGCTGAAGCGGCAGCTGCTGATGCTGGGAATCTCCTGGAAGTCCACTCAGAAGCTGACAGCTGCCATGCCAGATATCCCTACCCTGGATTTCATTTGGCAAAGGCAAACTAGTTAGTGGAGAATATTGATGCCATGGGAATGTCTTATACCAAGATAGCATGTGATTTTTTAAAATTTTATTAAAATTTGTAGTGTAATTCTTTTTTTCTGTCAAGTGCTTTGTGTTAGAGAAAATGAGTTCTTCGTGGTGATTTCAATTCCTTCAACTTAACTGTTGATGGAGCGCCGCTATGTGTCAGGCACTGTTAAATACAAAGATTTTACAATTTTTGTATTTTAAGAAATACAAAATTAGTAAACTTGTCCTTGTCCTCAAAGAGTTCACAGTCCAGTTAAGGGACCAAGAAATGAATAAGGCACAATAGTAAAGACCACCCAGGGATTTCTGAGTAGATGTCTACTTTAGCTGGACTGAGGCAGAGGAAACAGAAAGATCTCATGAGGCCACTTAGGAGGCAGAGAGATGGAGAGAAACAGGGAAGTAAGAAGCGGCATGTTCTGTACAGGAAACTATAGAGTCTGCATGAGGTAGATAGCAGAGCTCCATTATGTGAACTGGATTGAAGTTTGCAATTTTGCTTTCTGAATTTTCTTTTACAAAAGATAAACTTCATATTTTCTAAGATTTAAAAATGTATAGGGTAAATTATAAAACTTTTTGTATTATTAAAATAATATCATGCTTATTATAGAAAATGGATACATACATAGAGTATTAAGGAGAGAAAATTCTCCTCCCTTCCCACCGTTAATGGGTAAAGAATGGCTTTGAAAACCTGTACTGTCGGCTGGGCAAGGTGGCTCATGCCTGTAATCCCAGCACTTTGGGAGGCCAAGGCAGACGGATCACCCGAGGTCAGGAGTTCAAGACCAGCCTGGCCAACAGGGTGAAACCCCGACTCTACTGAAAGTACAAAATTTAGCCAGACGTGGTGGCAGGCTCCTGTATTCACAGCTACTCGGGAGGCTGAGGCAGGAGAATCACTTGAACCTGGGAGGCAGAGGTTGCAGTGAGCCGAGATCACGCCACTGTACTCCAGCCTGGGCGACAGAGCAAGACTCAAAGAAAATCTGTACTGTCTTCTCTAGAGTTTGTCAGAGAGACTTCAGTTCTTTTTTAGCATTGAATCTTCAGATAGAAACCAATATGATCATTCTTAGAGAAGATAATTATAAACATCATTGTCAATAGCTATTTTAAATAACTTTTGAGTTTATTCCACAAATATATATTTAGTATGAACCTATGTGCAGGCTACTATACTAGACACTTTGAGTTCTTTTCACAAAGGGATCAAACACCCAATTTTAAGTGCATGACTATAATTTCTGTTTGATCAAGGGGATATCTCAGCAAACCAGATATTGTCTTGGAAAGAATAGTGAAGAGGTGGATAGTTTATCAAAAATTCATGACAATGCACAATGTGACTATCTATGCCAAATTATTCTAGAATAAGAGTGTCACCAAGACATTCTTTATGAATTATGCTGAAAAGTCACATAACTGGCTGACAGCTGTAAAAGTGCCTTGAAGATATTGTCAGTTTTAGTGAACTTAAAAGCTAAGCTGTATGACTTGGGGAGTTGATAACTGGAGACTTAGTTATTTATTCAAAAGAAACTCACAGAATATATTTTTGTTTATTTACTCAATCAACAAATTTTTATTTGTTGTTGTGTAACAGGCATGGCAATAGGCCTAGAGATGGCCCTCATCCTTTTAGGTATTACATTCTGATGGAGTCTCAAGTCCCAGTAAGCAAGAGAGAAAATTGAAGGCATTATTTACTCTATGGCTTGTTGAGATCTGTGAGATCAAGGCTGTTGGTGGTCAGCCTGTCTTTTGGTAGATGTAGAGTGCTTACAAACCAACATCATCATAAACACGAGTAGGGTACCTGTATGTTAGCATTGCCAGAGGACAGGAATTGAAGGTAACTTTCAGAGCAGTTTACCCTTTTTCTTTCCCCATCTCCAAATTAATCTTATCAGATTATAAATTTGGTGAGGGAGAATATCACATCTCTCTTCCCAAGCTCCTTTCATCATTGTTTGCTTTCAGAGACAGCATGATAAGAACAAACCTTGCAAAAGTAAACATGTTTAAATGAATGCTGTTCATTATCTGATTTTTTCTTTGTCTTTTAACAGCTGACAGGATCTTCCTGCCTATTTCTGAGATGTTAGCACACACTATGAACTAAGAGTTTATACAGAATTCATTAAAGGAGTCAGATAATCCCAGGGTTTTGATGACAGTACAAAAGCTATGCATACCAAGCCCTTGAGGTGTTTCGCATGCGGTAGCAAATTTTATAAATAAAGATAAGAGATGTGGCCAAAAGAATAAGACTGTTATTGAATATTTACCAGTGGAAAATCTCCATTTTGTTGTTTCCTTTCTATGTCAGCCTATAGACACGCATTTGAGGCCCCAGAGCTGATCCAATCAGCCCAAGAATGTTGCCTCTTAATTTACTTCTGCAAATGCAGCACCACGTGACCTTCAGGGAAGGATTCCTTGAATGCACATGTCAGTGCAAATGTCAATGAATTGTACTACTTATTAAAGAAAAAATATTTTTGAACCTCTCTTTTGGGGAGTTCCTAAGAAATCTTATGTGTAACGGAGTTCATTTTTCAAGACATTTGGAATGTGAATTTTCTGATGAGTAAATAGCTAAAAATTTTATTTAGCAGTTGAGTTGGCCTTCAAATGTGCACACTCATGCATATACTCATACCCATATCTATGCATGTGTATTTAGCAGTTAAAATGTGCGTCTATTTTATAAAGGTTATTCTACTAGATTCTTCAGAGGAATCTAGAATATGGAAACCTGATACTAATAGGACAAGACAAGGTATGAATTCAATTTTTTAATGATTTAGCTATATATCTAATGGTCCTTAATCACAAATTTTGGATTAAGGTTCCTGAGAGAGATGTCTATCAAAAGTATTTAGCAAATCACCCTCATATGAGAGAAAGATGAACAACTGTCAGACTTAATAAAAGGAACATTAACTAGTGAGTATTTAAGTAGCTTGAAATGAAAAAATGCTCATCATCACTGGCCATCAGAGAAATGCAAATCAAAACCACAATGAGATACCATCTCACACCAGTTAGAATGGCCATCATTCAAAAGTCAGGAAACAACAGGTGCTGGAGAGGATGTGGAGAAATAGGAACACTTTTACACTGTTGGTGGGACTGTAAACTAGTTCAACCATTGTGGAAGTCAGTGTGGCGATTCCTCAGGGATCTGGAACTAGAAATACCATTTGACCCAGCCATCTCATTACTGGGTATATACCCAAAGGACTATAAATCATGCTTCTATAAAGACACATGCACACGTATGTTTATTGCGGCACTATTCACGATAGCAAAGACTTGGAACCAACCCAAATGTCCAACAACGATAGACTGGATTAAGAAAATGTGGCACATATACACCATGGAATACTATGCAGCCATAAAAAACGATGAGTTCATGTCCTTTGTAGGGACATGGATGAAACTGGAAATCATCATTCTCAGTAAACTATCGCAAGGACAAAAAACCAAACACCGCATGTTCTCACTCATAGGTGGGAATTGAACATTGAGAACTCATGGACACAGGAAGGGGAACATCACACTCCGGGGCCTGTTGTGGGGTGGGGGGAGGGGGGAGGGAGAGCATTAGGAGATATACCTAATGGTAAATGACGAGTTAATGGGTGCAGCAAACCAACACGGCACATGGATACATATGTAACAAACCTGCACATTGTGCACATGTACCCTAAAACCTAAAGTATAATAATAAAATTTAAAAAAAGGAAGTTAAAAGAAAAAAAATAAAAAAAAGAAAGTAATCACAAATTTTCTGGAAATGTAATAATGAGTAATGCGTTCAAAGACATTTCCTTGAAATATAAAGAATGTAGATGGGGTCATTTTGAAATTTAGTGGATTATGGCTTTGACTTAATGATAGCATATAAAGTAGAGCAGCAAATATTTTAGCATTTTTTAGTTTTATTCTTAGTAACAATAAATTTCTTCCACATTTTACAGGTACACTTTCTCCATTGTTCTCGGTTCTTCTTTGGATAGCAGTTGCAATCTGCACATCTATGCTGTTTTTCTTCTCCAAGCCTGCGGGTATTCGGCCGTTTCTTGTATCAATAATGCTCAGATCAATATATACAATAGGTCTTGGGCCTACATTAATACTTCTTGGTGCAGCTAATGTAAGTACTTTACTTAGCTTTGTACTGTTACAGAATTAGTTTTAAAATGTATGAAATATAAAAATATAACTATATGCTTTTAATTCATGTATTCATGGTGAATTCTAATTTATTATAAATCTAAATTAACCAGAGCATAAATTGTACATTTTTTATTTAATTTTGAGTGAAAGAAAAAATGATAGGTAAAAGATTGCTGTATTTAAGAAAGTAACATTTGGGGAATGACCCAGTTCTGCCATCAATTTAATCCAATCCAATTTTAATGCATTCTGCATCCTATACCCACAGCTATTGACAAAAATGACTGAGCCATTGTTAATATTCCAAAGTGACATCGTAAATCATCCAAAAAAGATTAAATTATGTTCAATAGAATTTTGAAAGTGAGCACCTTTCATCAAATGACCTAAGAAAAAGGATTTCTATATAAGAAAATATTAAATTGGGTTCTTTTTATGTGAACAAATTTTATAAACTGATGAAAGTCATAGACAGGATTTTTTGACTGAATTTTGAAATATTAGAATAAGGAAGCACAGAGTAGTAGTATTTCAAAAAGCAAGTGATACATTTATAGAAATAATTTTACCCGAGAAATACAATTTTAAAGGGACTTGCCAGCATTATGCATGGCACAGCCATACAAGGATATTAAAAGGTAAAACCATCAGGCTGATGAAATAACAAATGGCCAGATAAGAAAATAAGTATTGCTAATCTATGTGTTGAATACCTAGGCACTTTTGATCTTTTCCTGGGTTTCTAACATAATGTCCTACATTCTCTTACCTGTAATTAGGACTAATCTCCCCTATTACATTTTACTATGCTTAAGGATTGATCATTCAGTATCAAGAACATTATAGATACTCAGTAAATATTTCCTAAATAAATAAATGAGTGAATGAATGAGTGAACGATTATCTTTGTATTCTTATACATTTACAGCAGCTTGCACATAAAATATATAGCAAATATGTATTTAGTAATAAATATTTAATATTTAGCAAATATTTATTTAATAAATAAAATGTATTTATTTAATAAATAAAATGTATTTTATTTATACATTTTATTTATTCATTTAAATGAATAAATAAAATGTATTTATTTTATTTATTTATTAAAATGAATTAATAAAATAGTCAACCAAACTTTCAAGAATTATAAAGCTGAGCTAATATGGCCAATTCTATGTTTCTGTGTTTCTGACCTCTATTTTATTACAATTCTTCAAAAATTACACATGAGGTATTTGACAGCTCCCAATTAGCTAGAACATTCAGGCAGCCAAATTACCAATTATCCTCAATCATTGTCAATAAAGGGAAGTGTACTATACCTACAAAGAAGTCTATCAGTAAAGAATTTTGTAAAGTACCAAATATATTATTCTGTAAGTTTCTTGAGGGCAGAAGTTGTCACGTTTATAAATTTAGCCCTGCCTGCCTCACTCCTTCCCAGCTCCATGTTTCTCTACTTTAACAGCTGGCATTGAAACATTCAGAAAATGTTTACATGAACTGAACGTGTGCTTTCAATGCCTTGGAAATAAGCTAATTTTACAGTATTACCAACCAAGCAAATTAGAGAATCTTCATGAATTTGTTTAAATTTTTCTAAGCCTATGTGTTTGACTTTTTTTCTTTAAAAACATACATTGCATATTGAACTATATTATTTGAAGAAGCAAATAATATTTATAAACTGGTAACTGGCCCTCAAGAAGACATGAATCCAGGTGAAAAACAATCCAAGTCTGACAAAGTGAAATAATAGCTAGAGTTGGGCCAAAAATAATAATCATTTACTGGGCCTCTTATATAATAGACACTAAAAATACCAAGACGATAAAGGAAATGGTTCTTGCCATGCAGAAGCTGATGTATCATACTCGTCGATTTGCATTTCCTTTGTTTTTGGACCAAGAATATATAAAGAGATAAGGAATAACATTCTAATGTCTATTGGGGGAAACCAAAGACATTTGGAGTATTTTTTTTCCCCTCATGGGAGAGGATAAAAAGATAGCTTTTGCCTGGTTTGGTGAAAATAATTCCACTAAAGCAAATGACTCTTCATAGCAGAGGCAAGTTTTATATTTCACTTTCTATATGAGAAAGGATATACATGTAGATATGCAACATCTCTCCTTTATTAACTGTAGAAATCTGTGGGAACTGTAATGGCCTTCACAGCATAAAACATCTGTTTGCACAGTCAAATGATACATTATGGTCTACCAGCTCAGAGCGTTTTTTTTTTTTTTTCTTTTTTTTCTTTTTTAGATGGAGTCTGTCACCCAGGCTGGAGTGCAGTGGTGTGATCTTGGCTCACTGCAACCTCCACCTCCCAGGTTCAAGCGATTTTCCTGCCTCAGCCTCCTGAGTAGCTGGGATTATGGGCGCGTGCCACTACGCCCGGCTAATTTTTTGTATTTTCAGTGGAGATGAGGTTTCACCGTGTTAGCCAGGATGGTCTCAATCTCCTGACCTCATGATCCACCTGCCTTGGCCTCCCAAAGTGCTGGGATTACATGCGTGAGCCACCGCGCCTGACCGCTCAGAGCATTTTGACCAAAAAAAATCAACTTTAATTTGGGACAAACACATTCAGTGGAATAATTGTCATTTTGATATTGTAGATATTGACAAAAAATTTTATCTATAATTTTAATATTATGTGGATTAATAAAAATGTTTTAGTTTGGGTGCTATGGCTCATGCCTGCAATCCCAGTACTTTGGGAGGCTGAGGCAGGAGGATTGCTTGAGGACAGGAGTTCGAGATCAGTCTGGTCAACATAGTGAGACCTCATCTCTACAAAAAATAAAAAAATAAAAATATTTTAGCAAATATCATCTACCTTCATTTTTAACATAACAAGTTCACTGCTGGGTGCAGTGACTGATGCCTGTAATCCCAGCACTTTGAGAGGCTGAGGTGGGCAGATCACGCGATATCAGGAGTTTGTGACCAGCCTGGTCAACATGGTGAAACCCTGTCTCTACTAAAAATATAAAAATTAGTATGACATGGTGGTGCACACCTGTAGTCCCAGCTACTCGAGAGGCTGAGGCCAGAGAATCGCTTGAACCCAGGAGGTAGAGGTTGCACTGAGCGGACATCAGGCCACTGCATTACCACCTGGGTGACAAAATGGGATTCTGTTTCAAAAACAAAACAAAACAAAAATTAGCTGGTCATGGTGGCTCGTGCCTGTAATCCCAGCTACTCAGGAGGCTGAGGCAGGAGAATTGCTTGAACCCAGGAGGTGGAGGCTGCAGTGAGCCAAGATCATGCCACTGCACTCCAGCCTGTGCGACAGAGTGAGACTCTGTCTCAAAAAACAAAAACAAAAACAAAAACCAAAAAACAAGTTCACTACAAAGCTGTCTATGGTTTATCATTACCCAGGAGGTAGGAAATAAATACATGAAAACATCAATTAGTAATATTTTGTACCTTAAGTTTTAGTACATTTATTAACTTAATTTACACTTAAAAGTTTGCATTGTGTATGAGGTGAAACTGTAAGTGCTAAAACTATAGGTATCAGAAATAAGAAAAACAAAAGAAGACATCTACCTGACAATTTTGCCTTAATAACCATCAGAGTTCTATACTTTAGGCAAATCAACAAGACTGTGAATTTCATTCTTCTCATCAGTGAAGGGAAGATACTAAAGCCTGATCTATCTTCACTGGGATAGTTGAAAAGATTTAGAAAAGATTAATAATGGTGATAATGATAGAATAGTAACAATGGCAGCTCTTTACCAACTATCCGTAATAATATATGAAGCACCCTTTAATTGTAGAACATTCTTTTCATGATTGTAAAAATATTTGTATTTTAGTTCTCAGGGAGTTGTTTCTGGGCTCTGTCTTTCACAATGTTAAGCTAATGCAGAAAGTCTTATTTTTGGAAAAGGAATCAAGTGGGAGGAAAAGCCTCAACCTGTGTTATAACCACTCAGTACTGGTTTCTGTTTACTATGGTGCTTCTTTTTTATTGTCTTTATTCATTTCTAAAACTAGGAGTTGGTCTAGATTTCAACTAGTTTGCCTTGTCACAGAAGTGATCGCAATGTTTGAGATATTTCAAAAAATTCAAGTGCTTTTTTCTCAGTTATAAAGCACATCTTATAACCCAGTCTAGTTTTCTTCCATCTGCAATGCACTGTTAGTTTGCATTGGTAATGGAAATTAATATATTATTCTGACAAATATAAGCACATATTTTATAAATTTGGGGTCACTTATTATTCTTTCATACCATTAAAATTATTTGTAAACCTCATTTTAATAACTATTTTTCCAGTCATATGGGTGTTATATAATCTGTTTAACCACTCCATTAACTTTTGTTGTTCAGATTTTTAAATAAATAATAATGTAGTAAAATATCACAAAAAGATCTTTTAATATCTTTTAAACTTCTTATCTACAATGATTTTTCCTTTCTAATAGTACCTGGAAATGTGTAATTCATTTAATAACTGGGTCTCACCATTTGCAGAGAGAAGGAGCAAATGGAGTTTAGCAGATAGCTAGTCTACTAACAATGAGCCACTGTGTTCAAATTTAATAGGGTAATGTCCCTAGTTACTTACTTGTAGATAGCTTTATGGGAGGTCTCATGTTACTGCTAATTCGTAAGGTTGAGTTCCACCATATGTTCATTTAACATACACAAATTCAGTGATATATTCGGAGTAAACAACTTTCATTTTCTCTCTCTCTCTCTCTCTCCACACACACACAGACGTATCCTTTTTCATATAATGCAGTCACTGAATGCTCCTAACTACTTCTAGTTGCAGAAACAGAAAACTGCTCCAATGCTGGGGTTAAAGAGGATGAGCTGAATTTAGTAAGATACGCTACCATTTACATGACCTGTGCTTACTGTTCTGTTTTGTCAGCAATTTAGGAGATTTCCAGGGTGATTTTGACTGCATGCAAATTTTGCCTTACACATTGATCTTAGAACCTTGTCCTGCCGTAGATGTAATGCCCCTGAAATGGAGATTTTTGAATCAAACCATCTCATTCTTAGTAAGAAGTTTAACTTAATGGTTGATGAAAATATGGTAATAGAGTTGAAAATCACAAATTCAATTTTACTATTCAATAAATAAGTAGACAGTCTTTTTTTTCTTTATACAATTTATTCCTGTAAAATAGGTCATGTTTTCCCATAGGAACAATGTAAGATGGGGATAGAATCCTTGATCAGGGACAGAGTACCAAATAAGACCAAATGAATAATGTAAAGACAAAGATAAAGCAGCTATAAATATCTGTGATCAAATAAAATAATAACATTTAAAGGTATCACACAGAATTCTACAGCTATGAGGGAGCTTAAGGATTGTTCACTTCTAGGCATTTCACTTTAGATATGAGAAAACTAAGTCCTATAGACACCAGGAGGATTTACCAAAGCAAGAAATTAGTGGCAGAGCCAAGATTGGAACCAGATGACCCGCCTTCTAATTCAGTGTCTTTCCACTACACTGTACTGTTAAAAGTCCTGCAAAGACATATCAATAACTAGAAAGTATATATGAAAACACTACTTTCTTAAATAACTTAACTAATAAATTATCTAATTAAATAATTAGTTAAATATTCAATAAAGTAGTATTTTATTATTATTCAATAATAATATATTATTGGTTAAATAATTAAGTAGTATTTTCATATATACTTTATAGTTTAACTAATTAGTTAAATTATTTACTAGTTATTTACTAAATTATTAACTAATTAAATTAAATTAATTAAGTATATTAATTAATAATTCTGTAAATAATTAGTAAGTTATTTAGTAAATAGTAATATTTCATAAATAATTAGCAAATAATTTAATTAAATAAATTTAAGTAAATGTAATGAACTTTAGTATACATTAATTAACAAACAAACATTAATTTTGCTTTTTTTTTTAGAAGACCTATTGGTAAATCATTTGGATGGTGTATTATCATTTTTTAAAGACTGTCCCAAAGCTTGCATTGATGCTGTTTCAATTCCATCCCTTTCCCCACTGTCACACAATTCACCTCATCCCCAACAAAAACTGTATCAGGGATGGCTTTGAATAATAGACAGAGTAAGAAAAAAAATATATATATAGGACAGTTATGGTCCTTGAAATTGAAATTTGTGTGTTGACTTGAGGAACCTCTTAGCACCAGCTCAGGAGAGCCTTGTGACCATCTTGCCCAATTTCCTGGGCACACCATCCACTTTTCGTCACCTACATGGACCCTTGCTATAATGGCATTGACAAATGAAGGACTGGTTAGACGATGTTAACTTTTTCGTGACATGAAAAGGGAGACTGTTTTAGCAACTTGCTCATTCTTGGCATAAATATTCCAAGCTTTCATGGAAAATGCTATATGAAAACAATTTGTAAGTTTCATGAAGAAAGGAGAATTCACAGCTCAACTTCTTTCCCACCCAAATCATTTATTCTTGCACATATTTCCCCTTCATATGAACACTTTAAAACAAAAGGACACCAAGTTCCCTGTTTTTTATCTCAACAGAAATAGGTAGACACCACTGTTGGTTATCAACTCCACTCCACGTCAAGACTTAGGAAAGAGAATCTATTCATCAAGCTCTAGATCAAGGTTCAAAAATAAAACAAAAACCCAAACCTGAAAACAAATAAGGCAAATCTTTATTTTTCAGGTGAAAATGGCAGAGTCTCTTTTAGGAAGAAATGTGCCTTGTTTTTGCATTATTTGAGAAATCAAATGTATTGTTCTTTTTGAGAATTTAAATTCAGCGTATTTTTTTTCCTCAGTATATGGAGCTTATAAATAGTTTTTCTGCATAATTTTTATGATTTCATTTAGAGAATTAGAAATCATATAAACAATGTGTCTTAAACATATCATTCGTCTTTCTGAAAACTCACAACTCCAATTATTAATTTTATTTGTATACAACTTATTTCTATTTCATATTGATGAACTCTGGTGGATGAATCAAAGTAAATAGTACAAATTTAAATAATGGCATTCAAAACAATTTAAATAATTAACTACTGAATATGGCTTCTTCTGGACACTCTTTTTCACCATTTTCAGGGGTGTTTATTGTTAAATACATCATATAGATTAGTATTTTTATATATTTCCTGGGTTTTTAAATAATAACTTCTTATAATATTAAACCTGCTCTTGGGCAGAAAATATAAATACATTCATTATGCTACAGCTATACTTAATAATAGCATAAAATATTGATGATGAAACACTAAACAGTGAAATAAGATATGAATGAAATGATAACATTGATTATTGAGAGGATACTTAATCAGCAGGGGAGAAATTTAGGAAAGGTTTGGCCTTTTTAGTTGCTATGTTGTTAATTTGGTTGGCTCTTCAAAACATGTAATAGTAACCCATTTCTCACTTCATCTGTATTGATTTGAACTTCAGAAATTGAAAGGAAAAGGTTTTCCAATCCCTCGAATTTTGCATCTACTTCAAAGTGTTATGGTCCTTCTTATGTTATTTAAAAATCATTCGATAATTTGTTAATATATATTGAACAAATCGATAATGTTGCAAAGAGCAACCTGTTTTTCCAAAGTTAAGATTGGACATTTAAGGACAAATACGGTTCCAGTAGATAACCTAAAGAACTCGGAACAATTAGGAAGAGCAAACTGTAAACCCTTGAAATCTATAATTCTTTCCTTGATGACTAAGACACAGAATTGGCTCTTTGGTTTACAACTACTGCAGTGATTCTAGAACTAAATAGATGGTGCTAAGTTTATAAATCAGTGCACACACATCGTTGTTATTGCCAAAGGATCTCAGTATAAATTTCTACATTCCAAAATTATGCCACAAAAGGCAATATAAAATGTGGTTTGAATATAAATACTGTACATAGTCAGAAGCATAATAAACACTCCAAAATGTTTACTAAATTATTATCACACATAGGGCTTAGAAAATATATATATACATTATATTTATTTTAACTCAGGTATATAAGTATATTTATATTTTCCATGTATATAAAGTAAATTAAATGCACAAATAATTTTAATCACTTACTTGTTTAAAATAGTACTCAGTAGACAAAGTTCATGATAAAAACACGAAATCAAGAACAGATCTCTGGATATTTCCTGAAAAGATATTTTTCTGTTATATTTACAGCATAATAAAAACATTTTACATATTTACTATAAAAAATATAATAAAAGTAATATTTTAGGAGTCATTGTATTAAGGACTTCATATGTATTATATCATTTAATCCTCTGAGGGGTTCTATGAGGTGGAAATTCTTTTATTCCAGTTTTTCAGAATAAACCATCAAAGCCTTCAGCCGCATGAACTAGGTCACACAACAGTAATGGAAGAGCCAAGATTTAAATCCAGACCTGTCTTGATTGCATAGTCTCTTACCATTCTCTCTCTTCCTGGAACTGCAAAGGATGCAAGTTTTGCATGTATTATGTTTACATGCCAATTTGTAAGCAATGCTGAAGACCTACAAAATGAGAAATTATGAAAAAAGTCATGGACTTTATGAATAATAGTTTTCATCCATGTCAAAAAGTCATAGATTTTAATGAATAATAGTTTCATCCATGTCAAAAAGTCATGTACTTTATGAATAATAGTTTTCATCCATGTGAGTTTCAGGATAAATAAGACAGTAATCTCTAATCCTTTCCTCCCTTTAGCTTTGTAATAAAATTGTTTTTCTGGTGAGTTTTGTTGGAAATCGTGGCACGTTCACCCGTGGGTACCGAGCAGTCATCCTGGATATGGCCTTTCTCTATCACGTGGCGTATGTCCTGGTTTGCATGCTGGGCCTTTTTGTTCATGAATTCTTCTATAGCTTCCTGGTGAGTACATCTCTATGTGGACAATCACTGCTGAAAAAGTACACAATGCTGCTGCTTCTTATGCCTCTTCCTTTGATTATATTTTTTAAGCAAAGCCTGACATTTAGGACAAATTATGTTATTTTTAGAATTTCCTAGGAAAAGCGTGAATTATTATCATTTGTAGTCTTTCTTCTTTGGGAAACCACACAGGTGGTGGAGTTCTTTATTTCCTCTCTGAGAAGCAACGAGTCACCCCACCTCTTGACCCAGGCTTCACATGACAAGGGCTGCTTTTGCTTTCAGCCAACTAATATTTCCTTTTACATTTAAAGATTCTCTACAGTGTGGGAGACAAAATAGGGGTATATTTTCTTAGATACTGAAATCATTATATTTTATTTATAATATCAAAAATTATATGTACTTTTAGAATAGCATATAAGTAAAATGAGGGGGATTAAAAAAAACCATCATAGCAAAGAGACAGTTGTTTTAAGAACAGTCTTACAGTTTTTGGTTTAATATGTCATTGCTGTTAAACTTATCTACATGTATTTAACTCATTAAGTGGCTCTTTCAGATTTTTTTCTAAAGGTTGCTTTTTAAAAAAATTCTGATTTACCTGCCTACATATGTACTGGTTTATAGCCATAAACCAGGAGAGGAGTCAATACAAATATGTGATAATGTTTTGAAACTTAAAAAGCACTACCAGGTTACCATCATCATGCCATAGGAACAGTTTATTTATCTTTCCAGTTCGTAGTTGGCGTGCAGTGGAGAGCATTGTCCAATAAGATGATCCCTGAAAACAAGTTAAACACCTAAAAACATTTTGTTGAGGAATTTGCCTGAGTCATGAGGGACAAATCCAACACCTCCTGCCTCCCTATTATCTAGCACACCCATGTGAGAAGACTGAAATGAGGCCAATTTTCCATATACCCTCAAACATTTGAAAGAGCCACAGTAAAGAGTAGATTTGTCTATTATATTTTCATATAAACTTATAGGCAGTTAAGTTAGATTATTCAGCAACAGATATTTTTTTCTGTTCTAACGATCTAAATGAATTCTTTTTGCCCTGATTCACCGGAAAAAGTTCATTTTTTAACCTGTCTGTGATATATAAAGTCCTATTATACCCAGCACTTTTACCTGACTGACATGTAATATTCTATAATTTTTAAACCACTTTACTGAAGTATGACTGACATACAGAAAACTATACCCATTCAATGTATGCAATTTGAAGAGTTTATAATACTTTTGTGCTCAACTTTCTTGTTTATAAAATGGATAGGAATATCAAGATCCATTAAACAGATAATGTGTTAGTCCGTTCTCACACTGCTATGAAGATACTACCTGAGACTGAGTAATTTATAAACGAAAGAGGTTTAATTGATTCACAGTTCCACATGGCTGGGGAGGCCTAAGGAAACTTACAATCATGGTGGAAGGTGAAGCGGAAGCAAGGCATATCTTACATGGTGGCAGAAGAGAGAGAGGAGAGCGCAGGGGAAACTGCCACTTTTAAAACCATCAGATCTCCAGAGAACTCCCTCACCATCTCAAGAACAGCATGAGGGAAACCACCCCCATGATCCAATCACCTCCCACCGGGTCCTTCCCCTGACACATGGCAATTACAATTTGAGATGAAATTTGGGTGGAGACACAGAGCCAAACCATATCAGATAATATGGAAAACACGTGAAATGTTTTTATTAACCCCATTTTCTAATTGTATTTTCCTCTGGTCTTTTATCTTTCAAATCTTACAATATTGATGCTAGTTTGTCTTTATTGGGTTGGTTCTGAAAAGGATATAGTCCATTTTGATGTTTAGAGGACTAGAAGAAAATTGTAATATACGTAATACCAAAAATCGTATGTAAGCGTATTTTTAAAAGATTTTTTATATTTGAAAAAAATTTGAATATGAATTCCCTGTTGTACCCACAATTGTCAGTCCTTTATCCAGAATAATAAAAAACACACTCTAGATTTTGTTTTCAGAAATAAATGGAAAGAACAATCAGCCTGCCCAATGTCAACAGCTTTTGTAAGATTCTGATTCCATGGGCCTAGAACTGAACCCAGGCATATGCATTTTTAGCAAGCATCCCAGGAGCTCCTGAAAGCTATAAACTTTCTCTAGAGCTGACCTACAGCACATTGCCAGATTTTTTTTTCTTTAAACCTCTGCCGAGTTAACTTAAAGAAAAATCTCGACTATGTCAACTTACTGCTTAAATAAATTTAATAAGCCACAGTGTCGACAATTTGGAAGTTGAATGTACATTAGTTAATTTGTCTGTACTGAAGAATATTGACTTTATTTCTAAAGCTGGCTGTTCCTTCCAGGAGGTAAATGGATAGCAAAATAAACTTTTAAAAAATTTAACCATCATAAAATAGCAGTTTCCATAGGTGAGCAAACAAGTTAATATCTAGACAGCAATTATTTGCAAGACTACAATTAAATTGGACAGTAACTGTATAACCCTCAGTACTCAGAAAAAAAGATAGACAAGGTCCTGAAGGGGTATATGACACATAATTGATCATTTCAGCCAGTTCAGAAACTCTAATTACTGTCCACAGATAGAAGACAAACCCCAATTATTCCAATTTTAAAAATACTATTCATTTCCAAACAGATATTTATACCTTTCTAAAAGTGAACGTGATTTTATTGCATTTAACCAGATTTTAATAATAAAACATGTGCTTTCTAATGTGTAATTTCAACTTTATAATGTAGCAATAAATAAAATTGTCCTTAGTGTCTGCCACAGATTGCAAACACATAGCTTGACTAGTGCATAGATTTTCTACTACTGAAGACAAAATAGGTAGTAACCTATTAGAGAAAATCAATTAGCAAAATTACATATTATATTTTTGTTTATACTTCCATTTCCAAAAGTATATACTAAAGTAATAGGTTTTTTCCTCATTATACCCTGTTACTAAGGAAGGATGTTTGCATTTCCCAGATATTTTTAAATTTCATACTTTTCCCACTGCATCAGACTCATGAAACTATTCTTACAATTTCACCTCTAATCCCTTGATTAAGTAATGAGGACCTAATTCAGCATTCTCACTTAAGCCATTTTACATATTCCAGAAGTAACTGCAGAATATCAGTAAGACCAAAAATAAAGAATAAGTGAATAAGTAGCTAAGCTGGTAAAGTACAATATAACTTGTCTGAATTCAAATTTAAAACTAAGCTATTTCTGTAATGTTTTAGTAAATTGATATGATGTTATGAAACCAACAGATGCACATTGTATGTTGTGCTCGATGTATCTTTATAGAAAAACAGTTTATTAATATATTCCAGCTGGAGAAGAAATAAATACTTTGGTTCATTTTAAGGTGGTTTAGGTTATTTCTTTGTATATAAACTAGAATGGCTTGCATTTGTATTTGTAATTATATTTTTGTTTGTTCATCTTTTCCTCCAATGCCTTCTTTTCTTATTAGTGTTTTCTTTATCTTTGTAGCTTTTTGATTTGGTGTACAGAGAAGAGACTTTGCTGAATGTCATAAAAAGTGTCACACGAAATGGCCGCTCTATTATTCTAACTGCAGTCCTGGCTCTCATCCTCGTCTACCTGTTTTCCATTATTGGGTTCCTTTTTTTGAAGGATGACTTCACTATGGAAGTTGATAGGCTGAAAAACCGAACTCCTGTTACAGGTATTGCTATTACCACTGAATGAGGTTTCTCTGATGGCAGATATGACTTGTGTGTAGCTTGTTAACAGGATTACAGATAAACACGAATGGAGGAAATGTTTTCTTTTATTCCTTTGAGAATATGTTTTGTTTACTACTAAGAGTCAGGAATGTGAAGTACTCTTAGGCTGCATATTAGCTGTCAATGTGTATAGGGAAATACTTACATGAGAAACATCATCCCAGCTCACTCGGTAAGAAAGTTTCGATAAAGCTGACTATATTCCAAAAGATAGTCAACAACTTCAGTGCAGGATAATAACTTTAAAAATCTTTTCCTCCTCTTTTTCCCTGTCTCCCCAAAAATAACAGCTATCATCATTCACAATCATTATTCCATACGTGTTTGATCATAGTATATCATATTATACTTAAATAACTGAAAATGATAAATGCTTTGATTTGAAACCACCAGATCATAAGAAATTTGCTCAACATATTGAGCAAAAGAAGGAAGACATGCTCAAAATATTGGGATTAATGGACCAAATCTATCAGTGTGTGACTTTCAGAATTTCTATACTCTATTTTTGTCGTGACTGGTTAGGCACCATCCATTTATAATGAGTGTGATTCCTGTGGTGTAAGGCTTTATTCTCTCTGTGTTATTTTGATTTTTTTATTTATTAAGCTTTCTAAAGTGTTTTTCCCCCTTTCCTACCTTGTGTTGTTTTGGTTAAGCTTCTGAAGCTTATTATTCTTTTTCCTCCTCCCCTGCTTTGCTGGGTAGAAATCATAGTTCTGTACTTTGCTAATGGTTTCTCTGGGTGATTCTGCTGACTATGGGTTGCAGAGAATGGAAAGCAAAATATGACACTCTTTCTCCTCAAACCATTAAATATAAAACTAGGATTTAATTAGTGATGCCTTGCAAATGATATTCTGTCTTGCCTTTAACAAACATTTCTTAATTATTAAATTGATGATATATGGTAGTACTTAGATTATGGCATTTAAGTCTATTAGTAAGTCTCAGTCATCAAAGCACAGAATGGAAACATCATATATGTGGACTGGAAGTTATTAAACTTGAGACTGTCCTGAATTTTATACCTAGGTATTAGTCTTTATTCACAGGAACATAAAGTATTTTCTGTTACTGTCTTTCTTGTTCTTCTTCCTTAAATGTTACTTTTCCCAGAGTTTTACAGGTATAAATATAGGGACTTGTATTTGTGTGTGTGTGTGTGTGTGTGTGTGTGTATATATATATATAGACTATCTGCTTCCCAAAACCTCCACATTAATAACTTACTAGATTGGAGGCATGATGACATTGAGTAACTCAGTACAGATTGAGTCTAAAGCTGAACCATAATTTATGAATTCAAAATGTATGCAGTAGTTATTGTCTTATGAATCAAGTGGTAAATATTTTGTGCTATTTAAAAAGTAACTTGGTTATCATTGTGTTATGAATATAAATATTTTCTTTGGAAAAATGCCTTTTTTCTTTTTTTGTTTTTTACAAAATGGGCAACAGTAGACCAGAAGTTTCAAGCTCTTTACTAAAAATATTGATACACATTCCTATAGAATGCTGTTAAATAAAGCTTTTATAAATACTATGAAAACCCAGCATATGGGAACAGTTAACAAAGTTAAACCCTTGATTATTCATAGATTAAGAGTGTTTGTTTCATAGACTGAGATTATACATGACATGATGCCCTAGGAAAAACACCCTTGTTTTCATAATATTTCAGATCTCATTTCTAATGCCATATGTTGTCTCTATTGATACATAGTGCTAAGTTTATTCTTTGATGTATTGGACACTATTTACTTGCAAAGTTGACTATGTATATTGAGTGACATTATTGATGGCATCTCTGGGTAGCCAGTGAAATTTGGAGTGCAGAGAAATATGCAACTCTTTAGCGAATGAGAAGAAAAGATCAGAAAAACAGTTGGTGGGAGCAACCAGGGGAGGTTGAGAGTTCTAAAGCTGAATGGTAAAGCCATCACAGGGCCCTGTGAGAGTAGAGGATGAGTAATTGGCAAATGCCGTTGGAAACGCAGATCCTGCCTGTAGGACCAGAGGAATCTGGCTTGATAGATGAAGTAGCCGCCACTTGAGCAATGTTCAGGAAATTAGTGTCTTAGAAAAGTCTGTGAACTTAGAGAGAAGGATCTGTTGAGAAGTGGAGGTGACAGTTTCTCTCGCCCACACCTGTCCCTCTTCCCCATTTTCAGGGCCATCCTCGTTTCTCACCTTCATTTCCACTCACCCAGAATTCTGCTGGAGCCGCCTATGTGGCTTTCCCACCTACAGCCTCTCTTCTGCCTGCCCAAATTACTTATTCCAACCATAGCTCTCACTGTCTCTCATTGGTTCACAGCCTTCGGAACTGCACTGCATGTGGGATTCTTGGTTTAAAGTGGTGGCTGGTAGCTCTGGTCACTCTGGCTGGTCCATGCCTTCATTGACCTCTGCGCCTTTTGTCAGACAGATTGCACCTAGAATCACTCCCCTTTTCTCCCTGCCTTACCTTGATGAATCTAAGTCCTATGACTCCTTTAGATGGACCCTTTTCCAAAAAGCTTTCTGGGTTTTTCTTCCCCCTCCTAGAATTCACTTCTTCCTCCTCTAATGTATTACATTAAAAAAAATCTGTACTTCACTGTATCCAGTCAATTATAATTGTGTCTATATCTCTCCATGTCCTCTAGTTGACTGTTGTTCTCCCAGGCCTTAGCTCTGGGCCTGTGGAGCCTAGCAGGATGCTTCAGTAAGTATTAAATAAGGGAGTGGCCACAGGGCACACTCTTCTCCTCTCACTTTCTGACCCCCCACACCCACCCACCCTCAACTCAGGGTTAATGGGGATGTGCCTACCCTCAGGGGATGGAGGTAAATCTGTGGACCCTTTCTGGGGAGGACACTAACTCTCTCAGCTCCAGTGTTCGTGTGGCTGGCAACCCCAGCCTCTCGTGTGGCTGGCAACCCCAGCCTCACTCTGCCTCCTCCTCCTCATGTTTCCTCCAAACTGCAGCTTTCCTTTGCCATTTCTACCCCATCTCAGCTGATTAGTCAGAGTCAGGGGTAATCATGGTGTGGCATTGCTGGGAAATTCACTTCAATACTGCTATAGCCTTTGTAGCTACAACTGGACCCACCCTTGTCTCTCCATCATGAAGACTTCCTTGATGGCTCTATGTGAAACGTAGGTTTGAGAGGAACCTCTTTACTTCATATTTGTTACTAACAAAAACAACATTTAAAAAATGAAACATTGTTTCATACAAATAGGAGGGTGACTACTTTCTATTCTATTCTGGGTCAGGGAAATAGGTGGTGAGCCAGGAAGCAGATGGATTCCTGGGGACTATGGAAGAATAGAAGATCCTGAACACAGATCTGGCAAAAGATTCTTGCTCCTCAAGGCATATGATGCCCTTAGTTCTCTAGAGCCTGTATCTGACCATTAGAACCACTACCAGCTCTCTACCCTGCCTCAGCTGTAGAGACCAGTGGCTTAGGGCTCAGAGACTGCCAACTGCATAGAGGGGAATACGTTCCTGGTATCCCAAGTCAGAACCCTGAATGAGTTTGCCCATAGAAACAGTATTACACATGGTTGTAAAGGTCTACAGTATTGATGCTTTATCTCGACCACTTAAAAAAGTTATAAAAGGCTTTTAGTGGGTTGGCCTATAAAGCTATTCTCCATTTATAAAATTACTTCAATAGGCAAAACGGTGTTCAGAATTCCATACTAACTTCCTAGGACTTTAGGAACACAGCTAAGGTGGAGTATGAATGCCTTTAATTTACATATCTTTAGAACTGTAGGTTCAGTTTTCATCATGTGCATATTGACTCTATATTATATATTACTTTGTATTTTCTTAGGCAGTCATCAAGTGCCTGCTATGACTTTTACTACCATGATGGAAGCATGTGCCAAGGAGAACTGTTCACCCACAATTCCAGCTTCAAATACAGGTTTGTAGAGAGGACTCTGGGTCAGTATGAACTTCATGTCTCTGAAGTTTTATTTGGTAAATATTATTACCTCTTAGGGAGTTGCTCTACAAATTTCATGATGGATTTATGTAGAAGAATAGAGAGTAAAAGAACAAAGATGATTTGAACTGGAGAAAAGATTCCCACATTGGTCATTTTGTACCCCTCTCCTGTTCCTTATATTGTTTTATTCAGGGGGATTTAGCACATTTACCCTGTGGTATGTGCTGCTGAAGATTCTATTACCATATTGCAAACTACACTAAGTGAGTCCCTTTTAGCTGCGTAGCCTTTAACACAGGATCGGGAAGAGCATGGGCTTATAACTCAAAAGACTCGGTAATAATCCTGGACTTGACGCTCTCTAGCTCTATGTCTTGGACGAGTTATGAAAATTTCCTGGACTTTGTTCAGATGACTTCCCTGCCTATCTGTCTCTCTCTAGAGAGAGAATGAGAATGAAACTCCCTGCCTCCACAGGATCAAATGGAACCATACATATAAAAGTAATTTTTTAAACTCTGAATTGATCTCATAGGATGTGGCAGGCTGGAAACTATGGCATGTGTCATATATAATAAACTGTAGAAGAAATTAGTGACCTGTTTCCTGAAGCAGCAAAGATTTAGGGAGTGTATGTCTTCAAATATCTTAAGGGTTGTCATATACAAACAGGAGCAGATTTAGTAGGAGTTGATGTGTTGTATCTACAGAGAGCAAAGTTAGACTTAGGACAGATAAGGGAAGAAAGAGTTGAGCATAGTGTAAGTGTGGAGTTCCCCAGTTTCCATCTGGGACCACACTGTTTGTCTGGTCGTAATGATAGTGCTTTCTTTCCTAAACGGCCTTTTCCTTGAGATGTTGGACTATTGCTTGAGCAGTAATGAATAGACCCGTCTACTGACTAAATATTTTATGCTTCTTGACCTAAAGAGAGAATTAAGCACATGAATACGTTCCATCCAGTGTCCCAGCAGCCATAGGCACTGTGGACAGCTGTCACCAGCACTTCTCTCCCCTGCCGCCTGCTCTCCCAGTCAAGGCTAACAATAAGAACCAGCTCATTCTTGACTCATATAGCACTATTGTGCTCTGCAGTTTCTAAAATCCTGTTATTTGCATCCTCCAATCTAAACACCTCCAATTTCTTCAGCCTTCCTCACATACTGTAACAGTGACTACTGCCATTATACTCCAGGGCAAGCAGTTGAAAGGTGCTGTCTTATTCTGGATACTGGAGTTTAGAACCACATCACACTCTTGACCCATATTTGGCTGACTCTTGGCTAAAATGCCATTCTTCACTGGTTCAGCTGTCATGTCATAAACAGCCACCCTGTTCTCATATAATTAGGAGTTTGGGATTTCAAATAGAAGCCCATGCATTTTTTTTCTATATATTTCTGCCAGCCCATAATCCCAGGTTGTCGCAATTTCACCAGTGAATAGATAGGTCTTTGCCCAGATGATCTCTCGGTTTCAGGTCCCTTCCAGTTCTAATGTGCCATGAGCCTCATGGTGTCTGTATGGATCCTGATTCTGTCAAGCAATATATTTATTCTCCTTCATGTCCTCAAGTTTGATACACCCTTGAACAGAGGATGGCAAACTATGTCCCATGGGAAAATATGACTTGCTCTAGTTTTATACAGCCCTTGAGCTAAGAATGATTGTAATTTTTTTTTTCAAGAAAAACATGTGATGGAAACTGTATGTAAGCCTAAGATAGTTGCCATCTGGCTACAGAAATTTTTTTTTTTTTTTACCAACCTCTGTTCTAGAAGATTTCCATTGAAGGTGCCAGAAATGCATAAGACAGCAATGCAGTGCTAAGCACTAGAACATGCTCTCACATAGACACGGTTGCATTTTGTGCAATTCTTCAGTTGCATAGAAATTTCTCTTAAAGAAACTGTTAATATCATTCAGCCCATGTTCCTCTAGCTTTTTTCAAAGGATATCATGAGACTCTTTATCAAAGACTTTTTGCCAAAGCCCAGATACGTGATGTCTGCTACATTTCTAATTTGAGGTTAGTCTGAACGTGTACTGAATGCACTGATAGTGTGGGTTAGTCCTAACTCACACTGTCTCTTTAGTGATCCACTTTAGTATCTTGTCTTGGTGTCAAACAGCATTTTTCAGCAGCTTGCAGAGTCTGTCACAGTCTCAAATTCGGGTCTACAGGTGTCTCTCATTTTCCATCATTATCCATGACTTTTTAAAAAATCACTTTTTAAAAAGAGATATTTTGAAAACTTGGACATAGTTGAAATAGCCTGGTAAAATTAAATGACTCTTGGGATCTCTTTGGCCACCTCAAAGTTCAGATTATTGTCATCAGTATTTATTTCTCTTTTAATTCAACATTTTCCCCCTTAACAGAGTATGAAAAATAATATGTTAAAAAGTTTATTATTAACACAAATATTTTATCTTAACACCATGGTTCCAAGTGTCAGTGGCCCTATGCTTGCATTGGTCTTCTATCTCTGCATATTTCTTTAATATTGTTTCCTTTATTTTAAAGCAAATATACTTTAACTGTGGTTTGATTTCAAGATAAAATATTGCTTTGCTAGTGAACCAGCAACAAAGCTAGTACTTGTTGTTCCAGAGTGTACAAAGAGGGCTGACTCAGTGGGCCCAGAAGAGGATCTGAGTCTCACCCACAGCGTGATAGCCAGGGCTCCCAAGGCACAGAGAGAGAGAACTGCCAGGGCCACTCTCCTAGAATGAGGTCTTCCAGGTCATTCATAGTGTGAGACTCTCCCAGGATGGTTGGCTGCCCAGCTCTGTGTAATCCTGTAAATGTTAGGCTTTATACAACTCCCCAGGCATGATTGTTGATGCTCAACCAAATGGTCTATTGTAATTATTTCATGCGTTATTACTATTGTGACATTTTGATCTTAAAATTTAAAAAGTAAATATTTTTAGAAAACGGGAGAGTAGTTAAGTCTATTCGGTACAAACCTTGATGATGAGGATGATAATATAATAAAAGCCTTGTGTATTCATTCCCTCATTCATTTTTTCACATAGTTATATTTGTTGAGCCCCTACTCTTGGCCAATCACCATGCTAGCTGTTGAGGACACAGTGTTGAATAAACAAACATGATTCTGGACTTTATAGAACTTATAGTAAGGGAAACATAAAAAGTTATAAGATAAGGTGAGTATTACTAACAGTGCTATGACTGATCATCACAATAGAGATTGGCTGTTGGGAGATTAGACAGAGAGACCTTTCTAAGAGGAATTACTTAAGTTGAGACTTGGAGGATGAGAAGGAGCTAGTCAGGCCAAGAGGAGGGAGAAGTGTGTTCTGGGCACATGGAACATCTGAGAGTGAACGCCCTGAGACATGTTCAAGGACCTGGAGAAAGCCTACTCATTTCGGGTACTGTGCTGAGCACATTGTGTGCATTATGTCACTTCATTATCACAAAAACCGTGTGAGATAGATAGATACTACTAGTTATCCTTACATTTTCGGTAAGGACCCTAAGGAAAGAGGCATTAAATAGGTTGCCAAGATCACAGCTAGTCAGTCAATGTATATCAACATAGATTTCAAAGCCTATATTCCAGTCTTCTGTCTTATTGCCTCCTAAATAAAGGATCACTATAAATTATTGCTTCCCTAACCAAACTTTGAGATTATTTCATTTCACTGAGTATGTTTGGATAGATTTTCTTTAAGCCTTTCTTTATACCTACTAAAGACAATTTCTTGAATATAAATATTCTCTATTATGTATTTATGAACTGGAGTTGATTTTGTCCCCACCCCTACCCCAACCCCCCAGTGACATCTGACAATGTCTAGAGACATGTCTGGTTGTCATAACTGGGATGGGGTGCTACTGGCATCTAGTGGGTAGAGGACAGGGATGCTGGTAAGCATCCCACATTGCACAGGACAGTCCACAACAAAGAATCATCTAGCCCAAAATATTAATAATGTTAAGCTTGATAAACTGTTCTGTTTGGATGTTATTCATGACTCTGAATACAAACTCTTATAAAAGGCTTCCCAGGAAAACCTCTATAACCTGCACTTAACCTAATATATTACACAAAGAACATCATTTCTCCTTCCTATGAACAAATGGTGACTTCTTCCTCCCAGGCACATTGGGGGAAAGTCTCCATCTTTTAGGCTGCAGCAGAGCTAGGAATTGGGGGAAGAGGTGGAGATGATTTTGTAAGGATAGCTGCCAGAGTAGGGAGGAAAGCAAGGATTCCATCTGGAGAGTGGAGGAGTTTCATCTCTGGAGGTGTGTCACAGATACTGCTGGAAGCCAGAGATGGTGGCAATAGCTTTTCACAATTAGGGAGTATTCCTACATCAGTAATAAAAATACAGGAATGCCTGTATTAATCTACTCTTTCTTCCATACACTTTTTGTATTTGACATTGTAAGTGATAAAATTTATCTGTTTGAAAATGTTATGGATTTGATCTGCTAGCCTTTGCCACTTTTAAATTTTGACTGCATGTAGTTAACTGCAAAAGTAGAGTGAAAGCTAGAACCTGGGGTTTGTTGTGCAGCATGTGTCACTTAAATTAAAAAATAACTTCTATGTCTAAGACCAGGATTAAATTTTAACTTGCAAACCCTAGTGTGCATCCGTGACAGCCTTAGTTTGTTACCCTGTGGACAGCAGGTCCACATTACAAAAGGTGCAGACATACACAGTAGCTTAATAACAAGCCTCACGGTGACTAGGAGGCAGAGTGGCCAGCTCCCTCAGAGGGCTCCTGTGGATGCAGGGAAGGTCATTGTCCCAGCGCCAGAAAATTCACACAGTAACTGGCAACCAACTGTGTTTAAAAAAAAAAAAACAAAAAAAAAACCTTCATATTTCATTTGCTGCAGACCTCCCTGGTTCCTGAACAAAAATCTTCACCTTAAAAAAAGCAAGGCCTTTTTGCAACAATTTACAAAATACAGTTACAATCATTTTATAAGTAAAAATCATTCGAATGTACAGAAAAAAAGGACAGAGTTCACAGACACTTAACATTTATGAATAATTCAAATTTAATATGTTTGGATATTTTACTTTAATAGAAAAGATTGATGAATACCAGAAGCCAGTCAGCCTTAATGCATTCTACATTTTGACTTCCCACTGGGTCCCCAGTGTTTTAAATTTTTTTTCTCGTTAAAATTTTTATTTCTTATTATTTATTTATTTTTCCAGCAGTACTGACATTTTGGACCTAGTTGAAATTTTTAAAATCAGCATTTCCACCAATGAATTGATTACAATTAAAGCTTAAGACTAACAGGCAAGAGGTTTTTTTTTTTTATTTCTTCCCTTCTTTCTTTTTTTTTTTGAGATGGAGTCTCGCTCTGTCATCCAGGCTGGAGTGCAATGGCATGATCTCAGCTCATTGCAATCTCCACTTCCCGGGTTCAAGTGATTCTCCTGCCTTAGCCTCCTGAGTAGCTGGGATTACAGGCATGCACCACCACACCTGGCTAATTTTTGTATTTTTAGTAGAGAAGGTGTTTCACCATGTTGGCCAGGCTGGTTTTGAACTCCTGACCTCAGGTGTTCCACCCACAAGAGGTGTTCATTTGCACTCATACTTTCAAACGTGTGTCAGTGACAATCCCTTGTCACTGAGAAACCATAACAAACACTGAATAATTTAATTATTAAAGCAGAAATATGGCATTATTAAATACCGTTATTCAAGCATGGCCAATATTTTTTAAAAATTTATAGATTAACACCTCAGATTAGAGGGAACTATTTCAGAGCCACTAAAATATGTTTGTATTCCTTCCCTCATATAAAACATTTTATTTGCATTATAAATTAAGAAAAAAATACTGTATTTTACTAGTCAACTGAAAATGCGGATTATTTAACCTCATAGAATTCAAGATTAGAATTTGTTTATTGTTTTAAAACCAAAACTTTTCATGAGATTTAACCACCATCTCTCAGTAATGATAATTATGATAGCTAGAATGTATTGGGTCCTAACTATACGCCAAGCACTGTTCTAAGGTCTTCATAGGTATATATTTAGTTCTTTTAAATGTCTCCACATTAAAAGTCTATTTTCACTAATTCTTTCCTTTTGTTTGTAAGCAACATGTTCTCTCCCTCCTCGTCCTTCTTCTTCTTTCTTCTTCTTCTTCTTTTTTTTTTTTTTTGAGACACAGTTTTGTTCTTGTTGCCCAGGCCAGAGTGCAATGGCATGATCTCGGCTCACTGCAACCTCTGCCTCCCGGGTTCAAGTGATTCACCTGCCTCAGCCTCCTGAGTAGCTGGGATTACAGGCTTGTGCCACCACGCTCAGCTAATTTTTGTATTTTTAGTAGAGACAGTGTTTCACCATGTTGGCCAGGCTGATCTTGAACTCCTGACCTCAGGTAGTCTGCCTGCCTCAGCCTCCCAAAGTGCTGGGATTACAGGCATAAGCCACTGCACCTGGCCCTCTCCCTTCTTTTATAACTATCCCTGTGTTTGTCATTACTTCCTGGCCACCATCAACTGGACCATTGTTCTTACACCTGAAATCTTTTCCTTGTCATCATCTGTTCTCTCTTTGTCTTTCTACACACATCTTAGGTCCTAATTCAACCTTCCTCTGGGTTTTCTTATTCCCTGAAACTCGTATCCTACTAGTCTCCTTCCTTCAGTACCAAATTTCCCTATAAAACAATTGACCAACCCTCTCTCCTTTAATTTCTGCACTGCTTTTTCTCTACTATTTGCCCTCTTCCTACTGTTTCCTGATGACCCTATTGTTTAATCCAGTGACCATTTTTTTGCTTCTCATTGCCTTTGACTATTCTGCAATTTTGACATCTTTAAAATTATTGTCTTCCTTAATTTGGATCACGGTATCCTCTGAACTTTCTTGTCCTCTCTGACTTTTAAAAATGTTTTATTGTCTTCTCATTCTATAAACATACAAATCATCTGAGATGCTTTCCTTGCCTTCATCAAAACATCCTACATCCAGTTCTTCCTTCTAAATGGTCTATTTCTATGGTCTAATGGGATGATCCTTTTCCTAAGTCACCCATGGCTAGGAGGCCTCAGAGTTGTATTTAATGCTGCCTTCCGCCTTCTGCCTACAGTTCTGTCAGCTTCCTGTCATTCATCCTTTGCCTCTTCTCTCCCATTACCCTGGTTGAGGCTCATAGAACATCATGTCTGAATTATTGCAACTGCCTCCTAAGTGGTCTTTCCACCTCCAGTCATTCTTTCCTCTTCAATTCATCCAGTATATCACCACTAGACTATCTGTCAGAAATCACTGCCTTGAATATTTCCTCCCCTACCCCAATTCAGGCTTTCCATGATGCTCCATTACCCGCCCAATAAAATCCAAACTCCCTACAGCTTCACAGAGAGCTCCCAGTTTATCGCTCCAGCTTCGTCTTCCACTCCTCTCACCCGCATTTACTGGTTTATTTGCTGTTCATCGTACAAGCATACATTTTTATACCTCTGGGGCTTTCTGTCCCTGGCACGTGAGATGCCTTTCTACTCAAGTCTTAGTACATTGATGAGTCAAGGCAAACTCGATTCTACTACTTAATATAGAGTCTACATTAATTAGAGGGATGCCCTTCCAATTATCTGTGTACAGTTTCTCTCCCTATTTCTATCTCTTTGCATCACTGCTACTTCTGCATTTTTGTTTGTTTGCTTGTTTCTTTTAGAGACAGAGTCTCTCTGTCACCCAAGCTGGAGTGCAGTGGTGTGATTATCGCTCACGGCAGTCTCCAACTTTTGGGCTCACGTGACGCTCCCCCTTCAGCCTCCTGAGTAGCGGGGCCTACACACATGTACCACCATGCTTGGCTTCCACTTCTGTGTTTTTTACCACATGCTAATTTGTCTTGTACATGTTTTATCTTGTACTATTTCACCAACTGGCTGGACAGCCAACTTACCCTGTTGAAAGTCTTCCAGTGCCTCCCCCTAATTTCAAGATTAAATTTAAATTCTTCAGCTTGATATATGAGTCTCCTCATGACCTGGTACCCTCTTGCGTTTCTTCTCTCACCTCCCACACCCTTCTGCATTTACCAAAGGCCCAATCATTCCCATCTTCCTGAGTTTCCCAAAACACCCTGCATGCTTTTGTGCCTGTTTGCCTTTGCTCATCCTGTGGTATCTGCTTGGAATGTCTTCCCTCATTGATTTTACTGGCCAATCATGACCCTCTTTCAAAATCCAACTCAGGTGATACCCCCTTCAGGATACTGAAGCCCCCATCTGTGAGATGTGCATCTGTTTTGCCTCCGCAGCATCCTGTGATACTGCACTGCCCTTGTTCAGCTGCTGACCCACCTTTCCTAGGGACCATAAATTTTCTGCAGATGGGACACTTCCATCCTTCTCCCATATATTCCTAGCACCTCATCCAGCGGCTGTTGGAGTAGTGAAAGGAGGCAGGTGTGGCATGGGCAAGGCCAGCTGATTACACAGGTAACCACAAGGTGGCATTTACTAGATGCATTTACCATGACTCAGAGCCTGACTTTCAGGCTGGATGCCTGGGAACTTGGCTTACCATATTGAGAGTGGCTGTATCTCACGAAGGTAGTACCTTATTAACCGAGGGTATAGGGGCTTCTCTATAAAATCAGCATGCCTGTGTACTGATTATCTTGAGCAGGATGATTGCTGGCATTGACCTGACTAGGGTGTTCTCCTCCCATTTACACGCCACACAGAAAACCAATTCATTATAGATTTTTCAGCCAATTCATTTTATTTCACAATGGCTAATCACATGAATTGTGTGTGGATTTTACTGAGCTCACCTCTTAGAGAGCAAAGAATCTTATTTCCAAATTCTTGGAGAGGGGTAGAAGCCCTCTCCTGTAGCGTTTATGTGCTGATTAATCTGGCATTTACTAAGCCTTTAGCAAACACCTGTTGTGACATGACCAGGTAGTTCCTGAATGAATAAATGAAGGCAGATCATGACACTAGATAGACGGTAGTGATGGAAAGTCCAGTTGTGGCAAAGTAGCACGTAGACATGCTCCACATGACCTGATTATTGGAAAATGATTTTTCCCCTTAAAAGCTCCTTTTGCTCTCTTACACATTTCTGACTCTTTTCCCTGATATTCTTCTCAGCCATCATGTTGGCATCTACTGCCGTGTATGGGGGGACCTCAGTAGCACATTCCAGACTGAGCTTCCCCCACCCTTGGTCTGGCTTCCTTGTCTGCACTGCTGCTCTGATTGCTCTCACCACAGACCCTACCTCTTCCCCATTTCTCCTTCCTCCAAAGGAGTTCTAGTTCTACTTTTTAAATCAGAATGTGCCTTGGACTCAGCGCTAAGGTAAGTGACCAAGCACAGATTCTGCCGACGTCTCTGATGCTGCATTTTGCACTCACACCTTCATCTCTGACTTCAGCCCTCCTCTCAAGGTGTATCCCAGCATGTTTTAAAAGGAAACAGCTCCAAAGAAAGTAAAAATATCAGGAGCCCTTATCCATAGGATGTTAAAATAAAATCGGCTCAGAAAAGGAAAATTAGCCTTTTCTTGACAAAGTATCAAAGGCACTGTAGGCATGAAGCACGTAGATAAAGATGTTGTTTTTATACTCATGCCTTGACGTGCACATTGTGGCTGCATAATCCCAAAATTTATCACCCCTGTGGTTCTTTAACCTTGTAGTGAGAAAAATACATTTCTGGTCATTTGCCAGTGTTAGGAATTTCTGATTCTAATATCCAACTTAGTATTAATTTTTCACTACTTTAAATGGCTAAGAAATTATGTTTCAAGTTGGATCCCAATACCTTTAAACAAAATAAGAATAGGAATTTTTCTGTCACATTATGTCTTTTTCTCTTTCCTTCTTTATCCCTAAATAGAATTTTTCACATATATACATTGTGCTTCTTATCAAGAGCTCCAGGTTGGTCCTCAAGAAAGCTTAGACACTTAACCGCAATAATGAAATAATATCTGCCCCAATTTTTAAGCAACTATTGTGTGTATGCCAATCTCTGTGCAAAGTGTAATACTTTACATACCCTAAATGTTGTTTTTTTTTTTTTTTTTAAAGACAGAGTCTTGCTCTGTTACCCAGGCTGGAATGCAGTGGTGTGATCTTGGCTCACTGCAGCCTCTACCTCCAGAGTTCAAGTGATTCTCCTGCCTCAGCTTCCCTAGTAGCTAGGATTACAGGCACACACCACCATGCCCGGCTAATTTTTGTATTTTTAGTAGAGATGGGGTTTCTCCATGTTGGCCAGGCTGGTCTCGAACTCCTGACCTCAAGTGATCCACCCGCCTCGGCTTCCCAAAGTGCTGGGATTACAGGCATGAAGCACCGCCCCAGGACCCCTAAATGTAATTCTTAAACAATCCTCTGAAGAGTATAACCCCCAAATGGCCCTCCCCATTTTACAGATGAGGATCCTAAGGTTCAGGAACTTGCCCGAGTCCCAGTGTGGGAACAGAGCAGAATTGGAAGCCAGGCAAGCTTCCTTGTTCACACTCTTTCCCCTGTAGTCCTTTTGCCTCCTGGGTAACATGGCTGTGTTTCCAGGTTTTGCCACAATCTCTTCCTACCATAACAAGCACAACGAATGTGAGCCTTATGTTTTGTGCTTTCCGTCCTGTTATTTTCTACCTATAGAAGAAACAAAATATTTGAGGACATTATATATGTGGCTTCATCATTATGTGTCAGTCATGTGCTGCCACATATGGAACAGATGCTGTGTGACTTCCAAAAGTTGTGTCAGGGCACAATTAGAAATAGCCCTTTGGAAGGAGGTAATAGTGTATTTTTTTAAATGTAAGTTTGCTACACTGTTTTTAATATTATATTCTTATACATTTGTATGTATCTTTTATGTATATTTAGGTATATTTATTGTATGTATATTTACATATGTGTATATATAAATTTACATACTTATTTTATGTGTATGTATGTAATTTATTTATTGTATGTATATTCCATTTTATGTGTATTTTATTTTATATATTTTTACATAATTTTATATCATATATTTGTATGTGTTTTTATAGCTGATGAAGAGTATGAAGATGGAATTGAAAGGACCTGTGACACTCTCCTTATGTGCATTGTCACCGTGCTGAACCAGGGCCTCAGGAATGGTGGTGGCGTGGGGGATGTGCTAAGAAGGCCATCGAAAGATGTAAGCCACAGTAAAAGTATTTTTTCAAGAAGCACATCTTTTTTTTAAACCTTTCTTCACAGCATTTATAATTTGGTTTTGGTTTTCAGGATAATATACTGTACCATTTGCTTTAAAAGTATAACCATGGCTGTTAAAGCCAATTAATTATTTGCTAGGATTACGTAGAAACAGCTAATGTACTACAACTCTTTGTGTGTTCATAGAGTGGTGAAATGTTTCCAAGTTAATCTGTGTATTGTATTACAGTAATGAAATCATGACTGCGAACTTTATATAGGAGTTGATTGTTACACAAATAACATAAACGAGGTTGCCTCTTGCCTATCAGGTTTCTTGAGCATGAAGATTTACTCTTTGCTTCTGCATAGGAATAGCCTCCATCATTTATCTCTGATAAATATAACATTTGAGCAAATTCTAACAGGATTTTATATCTTGAAATGGCAAAGTGGAAACACTTCTCACTAGCTGCAAAATGTCGAGTGCCAGGCTGGGAGCTTGAAGAATCTTCGCTCTGCTCCGGCCAGTGGTATCATATTGTCAAATCATCTAACCTCTTAACCTCAGGTTCCTCTTCTGTTAAAAAACTGGATTGCCTGGTCTCTAATTTGCATTTTAACACTGTTCATCAGGTAGAAATAAGAAGGAGCTGTATATGCTTGACCCTGGATGGCCAAGAATAAAGCCTACTCCAGAAATTGACAAGTCGTTAGGTCATCCTTAGCTCCCTAATCACTGACTTTTGGAATTGACATTTAACTACCTTTTCTGTAATGTCTGGGATAGGAGACCACTGTGCCAAAATGCATTTAGCAGAATGGCATAATAAAGCCCTTTCTAAAGAAAGTGAAGTTCCACCATTGTGGGAAAGACATGTGTCAGTCCTAGAGTATTGTAAGTGGTTCTGGAAATAGGCTAGGAAGTTTTTCTTACAACACTTAAAGATGGGAAGTGAGCCTATTTTTCCAACTTGGGATACTATTTGTATTCATTTCACAAACATTTATTGAATATACTCTCTATGCTAGACAGTGTGCTCAATACTATGCCTAGTGTGTATGTGTGTGTATATATATATATACACACACATACACACTTTTTTAAAAATTTTTATTTCAGGAGCCCTTGTTTGCTGCCCGAGTGGTTTATGACCTTCTTTTTTATTTCATTGTTATCATTATTGTTCTGAACTTGATTTTTGGTGTTATCATCGATACTTTTGCTGATCTCAGAAGTGAAAAACAGAAAAAGGAAGAAATTCTAAAGACAACTTGTTTCATCTGTGGTAAGTGTTCTGCAGATGCTAAAATAATAAATGAATAAACTGCAGGAAAGGGGCTGGAGGGATTTTTATTTTTCATGCTTTTGGAAAAATTATTTCAAAATGAAGGTTGGATAAAATTCAGATTATGTAACTGAGCATTAGAGTGGAATTCTCTGCTTCTATAAATGGAGAGAGGAATTATACCCCAAAGCTATCCTGTCATTATTTCTGTGAGTTACATGATTCTCTGACTATAGAAATGTGATGCAAAATGCCAAAAGGTTTCTGGCAAACAGGTTTTTAATCACAGTAACATATTTATTACGCAACAGAATCACATTTAATTTTGTTAGAATATGAATCCAAATATGATTTTCCAGCAGCTTGAACTTCTACTCACTGACATCACTGTGTTTTGGATTCTGAACTGAGCCTTCTCTCTGTTTGTTTGTTTGTTTGTTTGTTATTTTGAGATGGAGTCTCGCTCTGTCACCCAGGCTGGAGTGCAGTGGCACGATCTCAGCTCACTGCAACCTCTGCCTCCTGGGTTTAAGTGATTCTCCTGCCTCAGCCTCCCAAGTAGCTGGGACTGCAGGCGCGTACCACCATGCCTGGCTAATTTTTGTATTTTCAGTAGAGCCGGGGTTTTGCCATGTTGGCCAGGCTGGTCTCGAACTCCTGACCTCAGGTGATCCACCCGCCATGGCCTCCCAAAGTGCTGGGATTGCAGATGTAAGCCACTGCACCCAGCCCTTCTCTCAGTTTTTAATTTCTCTCTCTCTCTGTCTCTCTTACACACACACACACACACACACACACACACACACACACACACCACTCCCCTCCCCTTCTCCCATCATCATCTCTCCTAGTGCACACAGTCTTCTCCTTCCTTCTCATTGCCCTCATCATCCCCCTCAGCTCTGCCCTCTTCTCTGTACCCATCACCTCTTTCTGGCTTCAGTTGTCTTTGTAGCTGGTCTCTTGGCACCCTAGAATCTATCCTCCTCTTTGGGTGATCACCCACTCTAGGTTTCATTCACCCTCCTTGTTTCCACATTAGGCTGAAAAAAATCTTTTGGTGATAGTCACAAAACAAGCCTAAGGGTTCACTACAACGTTACTGTATGTAACAAATTGGGTCCTCAATACATTTCATTCTCTCCTTGCTTCGACTTTTGTTGAGTGTTTCATTCACTTCAATGGCTCTCCAAACCTTTTCTACCTTCCTCCAACAGTTGTAGGTGTACCAGGTAATAATGTGTAATAATATGCTATATTCAGTGGAAACAAATAGAAAGTAGTCATTCCTTGTTTTAGGGTGTTCACGATCTATTTTGGGATACAAACACAATAAATAGCCTTGCTATCTCATGCATTGAAGGAAATGGTAAAGAAGTTTACAGGAAGCTGCAGGTACCCAGAGGAGGGATACCTCTCCAGCATGGGGTAGGGAGTGTGAAAGAAGAGTCAGGAAAGCCTTTAGAAGAGATAGTGACTGAGCTGGTGGTAAAAGACAAAAGGGAGAGGTTGTCAGATCAAAGTGAGTACAAGCAGAAAGGCCAGGATAAGCAAAGTCATGGACGTGGAAGAACAGTACAAGGGTCTTCACTTACTCTAAAGTAGCTCAGTGTTGCTGATGTAAAGTTCAGAGCAGGGCATGCTAAGAAATGAGGTTGGCCAGACCACGCATGGCTTTTTATATTAGGCAGTTTGGACTTTATCATCCGGACTTACAGGGGAAGATGAACCATTAAAGAATTTTAAGTAGAACACTGCAGGGTCTATTTTTTTGCTTTAGAGCACTATGGCATCTTTGGGAGGTCATTCATCAGGAAACAGTACCAGAAGCAGAGTCTTCAGGTAGGAGGTCATTACCACAGTCCAAGTGAAAGGTAACGAAAGCAGGAGAGTTAGTGGTGGCAGTATTAAGGATAGAAGGCAGAGTCAAGAAATATTTAGGAGATCAAATCTTTAAATCTTGATGCTTAGAAAAGGATATGAAAAATAGCTTGGATGCCCAAGTGGGTGGAAATACTAACAAGTGATTTAGCTTGAGAATAGATGAAAAAAACAATTTAGGTAGGAATATGCCGAGTTTAACTTTGAGAATCCTGAAATTGAGATGTGTACTGACCCACCCCAGCAGGATACAGCACAGATCAATTCATGAGTCTGAGCCTCAGAGATTGAGTCTTCACTGGAGAGTGTAACTGGGGAATCCTCAGCCTATATGTGATAGTGAAATCTGGAGTGTGGAGGAGGGTATCCAAGTGAGAAGAGATGCAGAGAGACTACAAGTGGAAAGCCCTAGCTTTGAAGACTTAGGAGAGAAAGAGGAGCACACACCAACAACTCAGAGTACCAAGTCAGAATGGTGTGAGGAGAACCAGGAAGGGGTGGCCTGTGGAAGAGAGTGGAGAAAACAGCTTTGGAAAGAAATGAATTCGTTATCAACTCTGTCCAAGCAGAGAAGGCCAGTAACATGACCTGAAAAAGCCTTCTGATTTCTCATTTAGGAGGCTTTGGTGAATTTAGGTAGAGTGGATTGTGCAGTGCTGAGTAGAGATTTGCTAGAAGGAAACTGAGAGAGATCCGAGAGTCTTCTGTTTAATGTCTCAATTAGATGGGGATAGCAAAATTGAGATGTAATCAAGGAAGATGTCGTACAATTTGGGGGTTTGGGGAAGAGGCTGAGAGGACACTCCTTCAACCTTGGAAGATAAATATACCTCTTCCTACCTTTATAGAAAAATAACCCACACCCTGTATTTTTTTTCTATTTTTCTCTTCTTTATGTGACAGCTATCACCACCTCCATTTCTTCACAATAGATGTAGGTGTGTCTCCTTTCTTCTCTTCTCAGCAGATCCTTGAGCCTTTCCAAGGATGATCCTCTCTTCCCTTAGGTCACCTCACCTGGAGCTCTGTCCCCTTTCAGCCTCATCATAAAATTGTTTTAAATGATTATTTATTGAGTACTTACTACATGTCTGGCCTTTTACTTAGGTATTTCTTTTCATTTTATTCTTAAAAAATGAATACTAGGTATGATGTATATTACCACTCCTTTACAAACATGGGAAGAGAGACTTGGCTGCCATCAATATCCAGTTAGTAAGCAGAAGAGCCAAGATTTGAACAGAGGACTACCTAACTCAAAAGTCCACTCAGCTATCCTATTCTAAAATGACAAAGTGACAGGTTCTCATTCAAGCATAACCAAGCCTGAGGACAGATCTTGGTGGAAGGGTATAGCGTTATGGGGCCAAGCTGTTGTTTAGAAGGGTGAGTCCCATGCAGGAGAATCACGCTGCCCTCAGAAACCTCTCTGTGTATCTCATGGTCTTTCTTTTGCACTGCTTCTTCCTCTATGCCCTTTTCTTCATGGTCATAATCATCATCATGTTGGTACACTACCTCTGAAAGAGATGCTCTTTGGAAGAATGGACCAGAGACTGGAAGCCTCATTTTAAGACATGTTGTCCCCTATATTTTAACCAAAAACATGAACAGCAACATAAGCCCGTTGCTTACCCATGATTCCTGCTCCTCTAAGCTTTCCCTTCATGGTCAGAATTCTCTTTGGCTTTTCACAGTTATTAAAAAGCCAGTCACCTATAAATTCCTTTAAACATCACAATAACTGTCATCAACAAATAGAAGTGTTCTTGAATCTCACTGTTAACTTCCTGCTGACCTTTTCTTCTCCCTCTGCTTGTTTTTTGTTGGTCACAGGGTCCTATTCCTTCTCCCAAAACCCCTTAATAGGAGGTTTTGATTTTGCCCTTGACTCCTTGTCTCCTCTCTGTCCTCCTCTTTGACATCACTTTTATGCAGATTATTGCCAAGTATGCATGCTCAGCTCCAACCTTTCTCCAGGCTTTCCCCTCTGTTTTCAGTCGCTCACTGGACAGTTAGACAGGCATGTCTTCCTGGCAGCCAAACCGGCCATGTCTGAAGCCAGTCCATCATCCCTTTCCGTCTCCCTCCTCTAGGCTAGCTCTTTATCCTGACATCCATATAGCTATCAATAATATCCCACAGTGCCTTCAGTTATCTGAGGGAACTGCACCATCATGTTTAGCATCTCTTTTTTTCTCTTCCAGGTGCCCTAGCTACCATGCGCTAATGAATCCACCTTCACAATCTCACCCACATCCTTCCACACATTCCCACAGCCATATCTTAGTTTTTCAGGCTAACCCTGGCTCACAACCCCAAATGGCCTGCTCAGTGTTGCAAGACTAATTTTTCCACTTTGAATTAATCATTTCCTTACTCAAAAAGCCATCAATAACACTGCACAGTCTATAACTCTGTAACTCGAATTTTCCTGGCATCTAAGCTACCCCACAGTCTGGACCCTTCTTTTTTGCCTACCTTCTCCCGCATCGTTCTCCCATTTATAGCTCAAGTTCCAGGGCAACTACATTACTTACCTTTAACTTCCCAGACTCTCCATGTATTCTTAGTTGTGGGAGAAAAATTCATTTGGAATGCCCCAATTCCTACGCCGTTGAACTCCTGCCCTCTCTCTGAGGCCCAGCTTTAATGCCATTGTTCTAGAAGTCTTCTCTGATCTCACACATCTGCCCCTAAATTCCTCACATCACACTTAGCTATATGACACTGTACATATTTCTGTTGTCTCATCACCTCTGCTGGATGCCATGCATTCTCATATCAAAGAAAATTCATGAACTTTATAGTCAAGTAGTCATAGGTCTACACTGGTTCTGCATCCTAGCTATGTGATCTTGGCCAAGTTTCTAATCCTGAGCTGTTGTTCCCTCACCTGGAAAATGAGGACTATAATGCCACGGTTTGGTGTTGTGATGAGTATAAATGAGATCATGTATATCAAAATCTCTAGCACGAGGCTTAACTGAGGGTCCGCCCTCAACACGTGTTAATTTTTCTTCTTTAAGAGAACCAGATCCATATCTTATCCATTTTTTTTTGCTTTCATAATGTGCATTGGTAAACATCCATAAATATTTGCTTAATGAATGACTATCCAGTAAGTCAGCAGCCTCAGGCTGATATTGTCTCTATACTTGTCTGGCTTATAATCTACAAAAGGAAGATAAAATACTGAGATCATATATACTACAGACAACAGGTGTGCTGATTCCAGGTTGCTCCAGATTTTGTTATATGCAGGGTATTGTTTCTGTGGAGTGCTGTCCACAGGAATATAGGGTGACATCGCAGGATGCACAAAGAGATATAAGATCAATATTGTCTGTTTTCTAGAAGCTTCACGTTTATTCAAAAATCTGAGGGAACACTTAGGTAATTTAACCGAAGTGTCAATTTAAACAGTATTTTTATATTAGAACAAATAGAATATCGTAAAATAGAGCAAATTCAGTGTGAATATTTAAAATAAAATAAAAACTTTTTAAAAAAATGGATAATTGGCTTCAGGTACTTTTTGCTGCTACTTTCTGTAACCTCAGTAACAGAAAGGTATACATTTTCTGCTCTCTTCCCTTAAAGGACCTTGAGCAGAAACACATAAGAAGCATTATGATAATGTATATCTAGATATACATTCATCCCCAGAAGCTCCAACCACACAAATGATATAATTCATCTTATATATGTTAGGAGAACTTAGTTACAAGAATGATTTAAATGGTTGGGATATTTAGGGGTTGTGCTAGTAGGCTATAAAATAGTGACTGGTTTAGAAATGGTTCCTGGTAAAGTTGGATGTGAAGTTGTGATCCAAAGAAGGACATAGTACCAAATAACAAAGGAGAGAATCTCCATAGTAGGAGAGAACTGGCTCCAGGTATGTGCCAGGGGACACCCAGAGTAGGACAAGAGGATGTAGATAATGTGACAGGCAGTGGACCAGTTGGAAATTTCCCAGCCTTGAAGACAATGTCCAGATGTTTGAAAGTGAAACATGACTCAGAAAACAATAGCTAGTGATCCAGAAGGTGGCCTGGGAGGGTGGGGATTAGCAGATGATGGAGCTGAGCAGGGAGCAGAGACACAGATTAGCTCTTGCATCCATATTAATTATGAACATTGAGTTACTAGAGGCCGAAGATCCAGTAAGAAAGAGATGTTGAAAGACCAGGTGTGACAAAACAACAGAATGGAGAAAGGATTTGATGATAGGTCAGAATTCCTATTCTAAGGATAGGGTATCTTGCTGTGGGGATATTATCATAAACTCAGTCATTCAAGTATCATAAACTCAAGTCATTCAAGTCAGAAAATTCAGAGTCATTATTGATTTCTCCTTCTTCCTAAATCTATACCTCTAATTGGACATCAAGCCCTTTCAAGTTTTCATTCCAAAATGCCTCTTTAGTCTCTCTTATTCATTTATTTAATTATTCTATCAAATTTAGTTGCATGCCTACTGTTCTCCAGACACTGCCAGGTGCTGGTAATGCAAAAATGAGTCAGACAGCAAAATGGTAGAGGCTAAGATGGAAACAGGTACATTTTCATAGTGAAATGTTGTGGGCCCAGAAGATCAAACAGCTGGTTGTGTTTGCGGGAGTCGGTGATGGAAGCGGGGAAGCTGAGTCTTGAAGAAGGAATACTTGGAAGGAAGAAAAGAGAGTAGATGAAGATGTCTTGGTGTATTTGGTGAATGATGAGAAAGTCAGCATGACTACAAGAACTGTGCTGAGTGGAATGTCAGTGCATGAGTCTAAGAATGACTTCAAGTTCCCTGGTGAACAAGGACTTCATTAACAGAGACGAAGAAGAGGGCTCAAGAAACAAATTTTTGACGAGTTAAGTTTGACATCCGCACAGGCTATCCAGGTGGATATATCCAGCAGGCAGCTGGAAAAAGGAATGGAAGTTGAGAAGAAAGGTCAGTACTGGGGATAAAGATTGAGAAAACATTAGCAAGATGATGGTAAAACCGTGAGGATGGATGATGAAGCTTAGAGAGCAAGAACTTACGAAGATGAAAGACAACCAGTTTCCCTCTTTTATATTTCCCTCTCCACTGCCCTGGTGCCTGGGTCTTGCATCCTCAGTCTCTTATCCCAATCTTCCCCTGAATCCTGCCGCATGAACGACTTGAAGTATAGCTCTAAATACAAGGTTCTACTCAGAAGCTTTCAGAATAGGCCGGGCATGGTGGCTCATGCCTGTAATCTCAGCAACTTTGGGAGGCCGAGGTGAGCATATAACCTGAAGTCAGGAGTTTAAGACCAGCCTGGCCAACGTGGTGAAACCCCATCTCTACTAAAAATATAAAAATTAATTGGGCGTGGTGGCGCATTCCTGTAGCCCCAGCTACCCGGGAGGCTGAGGCAGAAGAATCGCTTAAACCTGGAAGGCAGAGGTTGCAGTGAGCTGAGATCGCACCACTGCACTCCAGCCTGAGTGACAGAGCAAGACTGTCAAAAAAAAAAGAAGAAGAAGAGGAAGAGGAAGAGGAAGAAGAAGAAGAGGAAGAGGAAGAGAAAGAAGAAGAAGAAGAAGAAGAAGAAGAAGAAGAAGAAGAAGAAGAAGAAGAAGCAGCTTTTAGAATAAAATACAGATGCCTTAGCTTTGAGTTTAAAGCTTGCCATTGTTTCTGCCAGATGTACCATTTCGTCTGCATCTCCAAATGTTCCCTTTCTGCCACACCAGAGTAATTGACATTCCCCACACAGGTCATGTACTTTCATCTCTGGCTTTTCCATGCCATTTCTCCTGCCCAGATGGCAAAAGAACATGGGCTTTAGAGTCAGAAATATTTTTATTTAAATACTATTTGACTCTTCTGCTAAATAGGGATATTAACTTGAGCAGTTTATTGAATCATTCTGAATCTATTTCCTCACATGCTAAAAGGTCAGATTGGATTATTGTAATGATAATAGCATATTTGGACATCTTTATAGTTGTCAGCATCAATAGATGCTCAATAAAAATTAAGTACCTTTTATTACCATTCACCTCTTCTCCACTTACCATAATCATGTACTGAGGCTGGATTTTTCAAGTTTTACACCTCTTGGAAACCTTTTAAAATTACCCTCATCAGAATTCATTTTGCCCTTCTTTATGCTCCCTTGGCAGTTTATACCTCTTCAGAATATAACACAATGTGCCTGTTTCCTCTACCGTATTACAGATTGATAGTAAGAACCTAGTTTTTATAACCGCATTACCTTGCAACTGGTAGATGTTGGAATTGAATTCTGGGAAAATCTCCTTTAACATTTTCTCTCTTTTGTTTGTTTTGTTTAGTTTGTTTTTCTCTCTTTTGTTTTTTAGTGTTTTGTTGTTGTTGTTAATAGCTCTATTGAGATATAATTCACACATCATATAATTCACCCATTTAATATGTACAATTCAGTGGTTTCTAGTATATTCAGAGTTGTGCATCCATCACCATAATTGATTTTAGAACATTTTCATTGCCCCAGAAAGAAACCCCATACCCTTTAGCCATCATCCAATCCCTAACCTTCCATCTCCGCCTCAGCTCTACTTTTTGCCTCTGTGGATTTGCCTATATTGGACATTTTATATAAATGGGATAATAATATGTGGGCTTTTGCAACTAGCTTCTTTCACTTAGTAGGATGTTTTAAAGGTTCATGTTATAGCAGGTTTCGGTACTTCATTCCTTTTTATTGTAAAAAATTATCCTGTCATATGGATATACCATATTTTATCCTTTCATCAATTAATTGACATTGGGGTTGTTTCCACTTTTAGCTATTATTCATGTACAAGTTTTTATGTGAACATACATTTTCAGTTCTCTTGAATATATACCCAGGAGTGGATTATGCTTAGTTATATGGTAACTCTCTGTTTAACCATTTGAGGAATTGCCAAACTGTTTTCCAAAGTAGCTGCTGCACTATTTTACATTTCTGTTAGCAGTGTATGAGGATTCTAATTTCTCCACATCTTCACCAATACTTATTATTATCTGGTTTTGGTTATAGCCATTCTAGTGGAACAATATTTTAGTAGTGAAATATTTATTCAATCAATCAGTATTTAATTGAGTGCCAACTATGTGGCAAACATCATTCTGAGCTATTGGGACCATTGGTGAAGAAAAGAAACAAATATATCTGCCCAGGTGGCTCTTATACTCTAGTGGGAGGACAAACACAATACATAATAAACATAATACATTTTTATCCAAGTTGCTGGATGAAATAACATTTCTTTCTCCTTTGCTGATTATCAGACAGGCTTTTTCTTACACAATCATTGTACCTCTTTATCTTAGAGATATAATCTAATTTAATTTAATAGCTTTGATATGGCTATATTCAGTCTATAAGGAAGTGGTAAGCACTATAAGAAAAAGAGAGGAAAAGGGAAAATGTGATCAAGAAGGTCAGCAGAAGGGTTGTATTTTTAAACAGGGTGATCAGGTTAAACCACATTGAGATGGTGAGATTTCAGCAAAAACTTGAAGGTGAATGAGTTACTTAAAGAGATGTCAGTGAGAAGAGTTTTGTAACCAGAGGAAACAACCATTCCAAAGTTCCTGAAGTCCAAAGGCCCTGTGTTCCAAAAAAAAAAAAAAAGCAAAGAGGCCAGTGTGGTTGCATGGGAGGTAGCAAGGGAGAGAATAATAAGAGGTAAGGTTAGTGTGGCTGTGAGGCCAAGTCACATAGGATTTAGCAAATACATATTGCGTGGGACTCATACTGAAGAATTATTTATTGTTTATCTGAAATTCAAACATAACTGACCATGCTGTAGCTTATCTAGCAACTCTACTTGTAGATCCGTGTAAGGACTTTGACCTTTATTTTGAGGAGGTTCGGAGCCATTGTTGGGTTTACAACAGAAGAGAGACACCATTTCTCTTAGGTTTTTAAAGGACCGCTCTGGCTGCTTTCTTGAGAATGGGCTGTGAAGAGTAAAGATGGAAACAAGGAGGCCTGGGAGTCTATTGCAGTAATCCACATGAGGGATGACAATGGCCCAGACCAGAGTGTAGCAGCAGAGCGGGTGAGAAGTGATCAGATTCTGGATTTATTTTGAAGGTAGAGCCAAAAGCATTTCAACAAGGATTGGATGTGGTGTGTGAGAGGCAGAGAGGATTCAAGAATGACGTCTAGGCTTTTGGCTTGACCAACTAGAACAGAGCTGCCATCGAATAAAAGGGGAGGACTGTGGGTGAAGCAGGTTTAGGGAAGAGAATTGTAGTTTATTTGGGCATGCTGAGCTGATGACAGGTCAAATAAGATGAGGCCTAGCCATCAGCCAGCAGAATTTTATGGTATTTTCCATACAAATATCCAATAATGTAAGTAAAAAGTCACCCCTTCATTGGGGACAGATTTTTTACTTATTGTGCTTTATATCTTACTATTTAAAAAGGGTCTTTAGGCTGGGCAACATTGTGAAGCCCCATCTCTACAAAAAGATACAAAAATTAGCCGGGCATGGTGGTGCATGCCTGTAGTCCCAGGTACTTAGGAGGCTGAGGCGGGAGGATCAATTGGACCTGGGAGGTTGAGGCTGCAGTGAGCCACTGCACTCCAGCCTGGGAAACAGAGTGAGACTCTGACTCAAAAAAATAAATAAATAAAAGTGTCTTCTACATCCCTGAGTGAACTTACAAAAAATGCTTAGAGAAAGAATAGCCAGGGTTGGATTTTAGTTTCCTGGTTTCTTCTTCAATATCTGAGCTGTAAAAACCTAACTGAATCCCAACATCCCACTTCACTTGGCACTCGAATTCATGTTTCCATAGATGTTTTTCTTCATCTCTACTCATTTCTTTTCATCTATTCTCTAACTTTGAGAGAAAAGAATTTTATTATCTAGATGTTTTCTTTACTGTACTTCCAAAGGCTTGAAAATGCCCTGGAAATGGAACAGATCACCCCCCGCCCAAAATGCCTGGAACATGGTACCCTAGAGGGCTGGCGTAGTGTGAGCCCTTGCTATCCTCTACGTGTGGACGGCCATCTCCTTTGTGTTCCTTTCACTGATTCCCAGTGGTTTTGAACAGATGACTCTCTCAATTCTTTCCCTCTTTGAATCCAAGTTTCTGGGTAAAATGACATGTTTTTTTTTTTTTTTCCCTGTCCTGATTAGCAAGCATACCTTTTCTTGCATGAGCATTTTTACCTCTTTTTCTCAGACTTGTGGTACAGTTTAATTTGAAAATTTTAATATGGCTATATTTAAAATTATCTGCAACTTTTTCATCTATTATAGGACTGTGCATTTCCAAGGATCCATGGGGAAAAATAAATGTTAGTTGGGAAAAAATCTGTAAACGATGGCCTCTTTCCTGGAGGTCTTGTGTACTGTGTTGTTTTTAATCATAACATTTTAAATTGGCACACTGTTACTGAAAGCATTTTTTTCACAATAATTATTCTGTTTTGTTTTTATGCTAAGAAGCAAGTACTGATTAAATGACGAATTACATATATTGTGTTGCCTGTGTTTTGCAGGGCTTGAGAGAGACAAGTTTGATAATAAAACGGTTTCATTTGAGGAGCACATTAAGTCAGAACACAATATGTGGCATTATTTGTACTTCATAGTCCTGGTGAAAGTTAAAGATCCAACAGAATACACTGGACCTGAAAGTTACGTGGCTCAAATGATTGTGGTGAGTGACCAGAAGATTTTAATTTGTGACTGTATTGCATCTTGTAGGCTTTCATCCCCTCTACCCTACCATCCTCCCAAAATGTGAAGGTGGTAGCAATCATTTTTTGTTAACATTTAAATAGGCCTGTCAATCACTGAAGAACATCTACACTGACTAAGTCATTGGTTCCCAGTAGACTCCTTGGTTATACAAACCAAATTTGAGCCTCCAGTGCACAGATGATATTTCCTGGATTCTCTGTGCAATGACTAGCACCATCTCAGTGATGTTCATCACCTTCTAACATCATACCTTTTATCATTGCTGATGTCCCAGTTCCTGAAATCTGGAACTTTCCCGTTGTTAAATATGAACAGAAGATTCATACCTTAAGGAATCCCTTGAATTTCAAAAATCAAGAGTTTAAGAAATTGAATTGTGTTTGGGGATAGTATGATGTTCAGTCCTAATGGGAGAGCACTGATCTTTCCATCAACACATACTTCGGATTGATTTACCAGTGTTGCTGATGAATTTGCACTGATCCTGCCACATCCAGTTGCTTATAACTCCTCAGTAAGTTCAGGGCAGAGGGTGTGGTTATCCATGATTTGAAGTTTCTTCTATCTCATAGAAAATTAAAACAAATTGGCCTGAAAGGGAAATTAAAGTTACAACTTCGGTGTATACAGATACACATTTAGTGAGTATCGTTGCATCTGATATAAATTTTTGCATTCTTATAATTAAATGTAGCTATAGATTGGATATTTTTCTGCCCCCCAAATCTAACAAAATTGTGTTCACCATTTGAGAAAGAGGTCTTAGTTGACTCATGATCCTTCTTGCTACTTGGTCCTAAGGAAGACACTTAATAAGCACCAATGTTTGCACCAATGCTGAAGTGTCAGCAAACTTATCATCTACTTAGGAAGAGACTGTACTTAGGGAGCAATCAAAGAACATTTTTGGAGGATAACATATTAATAATTATAAGTTCATATAGTCATAGTTTGCCTTACCTGCCAATATTTATGTGTCACAAGAGAGCTACATGTAAATTGGATTTTTATATTTCAGCATTTTCATGCTTTGTTATTAATGACTTGTATTCTACTCTAAGTTGTTTTCTCTGCATTCTTCATTTGACAATGGACAGAACCTAACATTGTTTGTCTTCTCCACTTTTGCCTTTCTGCCTCCTCCTCCTTTTAAATCAGAGAAAAAAGGTAATCATTTTAAGGATATATATTCATGGTCATCATTTATACTTTCTTGATCTCATTTGTGAAAAACATTTTGTTTCTGCTTGCTGAGAGTAAAAACATGTAAAACATTATATTTAAAATGGGACCTCACATCGCTGTCTTTTATCAAAGTTTGAGTAAGTTTCATCAATATACATTTATCAGACTCCTGTTATATGCCTTGGATGAATAGATGTTTGGGTATACTATACACTAAAGAGTATGAAATATTTCCCCTCTGCCAAGGAACATAGAGCTTAGTAAGAGGAAGGGGGGAATAACAAACCCAAAGTAGAATATGCCAGGTTCTGCAAGAGAAGTCCAAATGAAAACCTGTGAAGGCTTCAAGATGGAGAGTGGCATCCAATGAGAGCAGGTGAAAGGAATTGATGGGGGGTGGGGTGGCAATATGCCCGAGAGAGGAGGATTTCTGTAGATGGGGAGTGTCTGTCTGTAAGAGAGAGTAGCCTGAATAAAAGCATAAACATGAGACACTTGGACACTCAGGGGATTGTGAGTTGCCCAGTTTCACTGGCACATGGTCCACTTATAGGGAAACTCTGAGAGATCTGACAGGAAATGTAGATTGGAACTTTGAATAAAAAAGGTAGGCATTTGGATGTTATTTCATCAAGAAAGGGAAACCTCTAAAGGTTATAACTAAGGGAATAATGTGACCTAGGCAAAAAGGCAGGCAGCAGTGTGCAGACTCGTTTGGAGACGAGAAAGAGGAAGTTAAAGCTGGAATTTGGCAGCAGATGAGATTAGGAGTGAGGATATATGAGGGGCAGGGGAAGTCGAAGAGAGCAAGATGAGCCTGAGATGCCAGCCAGTGTGTGCCTGGTCATTGGGAGAAAGGCGGTGGGTCATTTCAGAGGGTATCTTTGTTAGGGAGAGAAGCTGGTCAGAGAAGAATTCTTGTTGATTTTGAGGTGAGACTGGAGGCCAGGAGTCACGGGTAGGAGGAGCAGTGTTGGGACAACAGCTTGAGCCTTGGAGCCAGGAGTATCAAACCATTGCTCTGTCACTTATCTGCTGGGTGGTCTTGGTTTCATGCATGAATCTTGAAACCTGCCTGAGCCTCTGCCTCCTCATCTAAATGGAGTAACTGCTGCATTGCCCACAGGAGGGTTGTGCACTCAGTGAGATGATGTGTAGAAAGTGCCTCATAGAGTGCAGAGACTCTCTCTGTAAATGACAGTTCTCACTGTGACAGTTCACATAGAATGACCGTGGAAGCCATCAGATTAGAGAATGGTGGGGAAAGGGAAAGAGTATAAAGACAGAAGAGAAAACTTGAGACAGAACCCAGGGGATCCCCCATTCAGGAAAAAGAAGAAAGACAGGTAAAGAAGCAAGAAAGGAGACAATAAAGAAGGTATAAGGAGAGCCAGGAACAGGAGTATATCCAAACCCAAGAGTTGAGGATTTCGGTGTCAGAGTCCAACAGCATCAATTGCTGCAAAGAGGCTGGAAAGAAGAAACAGGTCAAAGCCTTTGGATTTTATGACCTAGAAATCACCAGGTGACTTTTTTACCTTAAGAGAAGACTGCTGTGAAAATGTTGACCCATCTCTGGCCTTAACATTAAAAGCAGCATTTTACCAGGCACTTGTACTTGAATTTTTAAGTATCCAAGTACTCATCCATGTTTCTGCCCAGCCTCTTCTGTCAGAGCTTTCTCCAGACCCATGACAAGAGGGATAAGAGCTCACAAGCTTATTCCAACATGAAGCGTTTCATTTTCATCCAAGCAGTGCACATCCAAGAGAACAAGCTCCATTCCTGAATTTTAATGGCCAGGAGGAGGAAGAGTGATATTAACCTAGGTCTGATGGAAATGAAAAGTTGTTTGCATGGAAGGTTACTTATGGAAATAGCCTTTTTGGAAAACATCTAAAAATCTGTAGCTGAAAAACCCATTTCAGAAAATCTGTTACTCCAATCTCTGTGGAGATGATGGCCTTCTGACTATCCTCCTAGAGAGAGAGAAGATTTTGTAGCATGTGGAAAGTTGAAGCACATCTACAGTTCAGTTCAAAGACTGTTCTTTCTCTTTTCTTTCTCTACTCCTGAGGTAGCTACTCTTCAAACTTTGGTAGGAATCCTTCCAGACATTTTCTGCCACTCTTATTTTTGTTCTTTAAAAATAGGTTCACTTAACAAGTTGATTTAGGTACTTATCAATAGGCCTTTGGAAGAAGTTTCAAATTCTTTATAATTGATGTTGCTTTTACTTTCAGGGATTTATGCAAAGGAAAATGTGAAAAGTCCTTCCTCATATTAGTTCACAAAACAACTCATCTGAATCCTACTACACTGTTTATGTAAATCTGATTTGTACCTTGGGACCCTTAGAAAATGCCTCCTACCTTTCAGAGAAATGGGAAAAACAAGAATAGAGGCCGGGTGTGGTGGCTCACGTCTGTAATCCCAGCACTTTGGGAGACCGAGGTGGGTGGATCTCGAGATCAGGAGATCAAGACCATCCTGGCTAATTCGGTGAAACCCCATCTCTACTAAAAATACCAAAAAAAAAGAAAAAAAAATTAGCCAGGCGTGGTGGCGGGCACATGTAGTCCCAGCTACTCGGGAGGCTGAGGCAGGAGAATGGTGTGAACCCAGGAGGTGGAGCTTGTAGTGAGCCGAGATCGCGCCACTGCCCTCCAGCCTGGGTGACAGAGCGAGACTCCATCTCAAAAAAAAAAAAAAAAAAAAAAAAAAAAAACATAGAATAAGTTCCGGGAGTGTTCCTCCCTCTGTATATTTTTTCACCTCCAGTGCTTCAACTTTGTTACCATGTCAGTAAGGAATATTTATACTAATATCCATTAAAGCACTGTGTTAGTCTGTTTTGCATTGCTGTAAAGGAATACCTAAGGCTGGGCAATTTACAAAGAAAAGAGGTTTATTTGGCTCACAGTTCTGCAGCCTGTACAAACATGGAACTGGCATCTGCTCAGCTTCTGGTGAGGCCTCAGGAAGCTTTCACTCATGGCAGAAGGTGAAGTGGGAGTAGGTGTGTCACATGCAAGTGAGAGAACGAGAGAGGGGAGGGAAGTCTTTAACAACTAAGTCTAGAGTGAACTAGTAGAGTGAGAAATCACTCATTACTGTAGGGAGGGTACCAAACCATTCATAAAAGATCTGCCCCCATGACCCAAAAGCCTCCCACTAACCTCCAACACCAGGGATCAAATTTCAACACGAGGTTTGGAGGAGACAAACCATATCCAAGCCATAGCACCTCAGTTTCTTCATTTGTAAAATTCAGATAATAGAGAATATTATATCAATTGATGACATTTTAATATGAAATTTGGAGGGGACAGATATCCATACTATATAAAACATACATTGCAAATAAAGTAATACATTGCTTCTAAGGGTTAGAATCACAGGAAACACATTTGTGTCTTTGTATCCATCCAATAATAGGATCACGGGTCTGAAATATTAATCAAAACTTAAAACTTTCTTACCTCTGCCTTCAAATTCTTTTTTTTTGTATGTGTGTGACAAATTATTGCTCTTTTGCTCAGGCTGGAGTGCAGTGGCACAGTCTTGGCTCACTGCAACCTCTGCCTCCCAGGTTCAAGAGATCCTCCTGCCTTAGCCTCCCAAGTAACTGGGACTGCAGTCATGCACCACCACACCTTGCTAATTTTTGTATTTTTAGTGGAGACGGAATTTCACCACATTGGCCAGGCTGATCTCAAACTCCTGACCTCAAGTGATCCACCTGCTTCGACCTCCCAAAGTGCTGGGATTACAGGCGTGAGCCACAGCACCCAGCCTTGCCTTCAGATTCTAAACCAAGCTATTTAAAATAGCCACTGTTCGATTATTTGAATTAACATGGAGCATCTTCTGGGATATTGTTCAGGGAAATGTGAGTAGATCAAGGTATTTTGGGGATGTATTTTCTTGTCAAGTAAACCCTCATGTTTGATAAAATAAGTGATATTTTGAGCTAGTGTTTACTGGGAACAGAAAGTAAGAAGGGAAAAGGAGGGACCATACAGGAAAGTAAAAATAATAAAAAAAAATTTAGAAAACTAGAGGAAAAGGTATGAAAGGATAAATCCTCCATCCCGTACTGATAATGGCCTTTGAGCATCACTAAGCCCCTTTGCTTCTCCCATTAAGCAAAGGATGATGACTGAGGAGGAACGAACAAAAACAGACATCATTAGAAAAAATACCCAAAACTTTTAGATGTTTGTCTAACATTTTGGGGTCATTTTGAGATTACCAGTGTTCATTTGCTGAGGTATATTAAGGGATATTTACTATTTAATTTGAAAAACAGCAGGATCCAAACCAGAGGTCTGTATAAGAGCAGGTGCCATGCGTGTCTGGAGAGCTGCTGCCTCCACAAGTATTCTGACGGCACTGGGCTGCTGGTGAGACCTGGCTGGCCGCCCTCCCCGTGTCATGGCCATGGGTTTTCGGGAACCATTTCCTCCTTTTACTGCATCACAGTTGCAAACTCTTCTATTTATTTTTCTCTTGATTAACAACTGCACCCTGACATTGCAGCAGTGTCGATGAAGACAATTTAACTAATATTTTTGTTAACATAATAACTGTCTGTCGTAACCAAAATATAAGTTTCTTGAAAGCCATAATCAGGTATAGAGAAAATCTTTGTTATGCACAATACCAGGGCAGGTAATATCTGTAATATGTATTAGCAGCAATTCACTAAACATTGAATGTCTCTGTATGCTAGCACCTGTGCTAAAGATTTGCTGTATAAAGATAAATAGGAAATTGCCTCTTCTCCCACGAAACTCGAAACATTGATTGAATGAATAAATAAAATAATAGGTGAATTAATAAATGAATGGTTTCTTTTTAGCCCTCTGGGAGTTGGACATAATTTACAGAAAGATATACCAAGATAGATGTGAGACATTGCAACACAAATTTCTCATTAGTCAAATGCTATCTGTCCCTTCTTTTGAAAACTGAAGGATAAAGATACAGCAGGAAGGGTTATGTCCCTTGACCCAAATCGGAGTGCTGATTTGCAAGATGAGGCTGTAGGCACTTTAATCCGTCTGTGGCCTCTCTCATCGTGTCTCTCCAGCCCAGCCTCTCCCTCCCACAGGAGTAGCCTTCCCCTGCTCTCCTACAGAGGGGTGGGGATGCACACTGGTGGGGTTTTAGGCATAACTCACCCTTAAGAATGAATTCTTCCTTGCCATGATCTGTTAAGACCTTAAAAAGAAAGGTCATTCTTTTAATGAGATAGGAAATAAATCTACCCATCTAGTCACCCAGTACTTGAGCCACATAAGGAGGGGAAAGAACTAGCAATTTCCCAAATGTTGTTTTCTGAATCTGGAAATCAAAATCAGTCTTGTTTAGTTAAAACATATTTTTGAGCAGTAACTGTTGGAAGGGAGATGTTTGGGCTCTTGAAAGCCATCGAGTCTTCTAAGATTTATATGCACCCCTCCTGCTTTAGCACCACTGGCCAACTTAATTTCTGCATTATCGTTATGCGTCATAATTATGAAATTATATGTTCTGTTCTATTACTTCTAATTTACAGTAATTTTGTAATTGGATCTCATTAAGCCAATTATGTAACTGCTTAATTTTTAACTAAACACTATTTTAAAGACTTCAGAACTCAATTTTACATGTTTACATTTCAAGGAAAGCCAAGGGGGTCTTTGCAGCTCAGAATGCACAATTAAAAAGTAAATTTGAACATTCAAGGAGATACCACCCTCACTTCCCAGATTTTAAGTCCAGACATGTGTCTGTAATTTAAGAGGGATCTTTTAAAATGCCCCTCTCTGGATTTTTATTGTCACTGTGGGATCTGTCCTCTATGTTATTCTCATTTTCTCTTGAGTATTCGTGTGTAAGATCCATGAATTACCTCATTTTTGCACAGATGTTAACATCTTTCTATTCCTCTTATTAGTTTGTGAAACAGAGACAGAAGTAGTAGGTACTTAATAGTGTGGCTGAATGCTGTCTTCTTCATCTTAAGGATTCTGGTCCAGTGCTTAGGTTGTTAGACTTTGGTGCTGGAAGTGAGGATAAAAGGATTTGGACCAACTAGTGTTTAAATGATTTTCATGGGTGGAATTGCCATGGAGAATAAGAACGAGGGAAGGCAGGTAAGACACTGAACCTGAGATGTTCTAGGTTACTTCCTGAATAGATCAGAAACCGTAGATCTGCTAGTGTTCGGGTGATTGGCCACAGAGTTACAGAACACAAGTGGCTTTTGTTAGCTTTTCTAATCAGTGTTTAAGGAGAAGTTCCATGCAAAGGAATAAACCTGAGCATATGAATCTGAAGTTTGATTTCTTAGGATTTCCTTTACAAGATTAGTGACTTTACTAGTCTCCTCTGTACTTCAATGAACCCATTGATAAAATATGTATAATGGGCCAGTTAGAACTCACAATAGAAGCCAACTGAAGTGAGCTAGGACTCTGGAGGCCTCTGGCTATACCAGGCATTAACCCTTCAGTTGTTGGATCATGCAGAGGAGGCGTGGTAGGGATCCCAGGGGCAGACTAGGGCAGAAAAATCTGCAGGGGTATAGGGGGAGGGAGTATATGGAGGGCTTATGAGAGGGGCTTACTTGACAATCAGGAGATATTGCAGTACAGCCATATCTTTGCATACCAGCTAAATATTGGTACTGGGTATAACTGTACTTTTTTTGTAGAATTGCTATGAGGATTCAATAAAATCATGCCACTAACAACATTACAACTAATATAACTGACATGGATAAGTATTGACTATGGATAATAGCCACTAATCATGCCACTAACAACACTACTGCTAATATAATTGACATGAGTGTTGACTACTTATCCAGCTGACATTAGATAATTGCCTGTGCTATGCTAAGTGCTTTACATGCATGGTCTCCTTTAAAGCCTTGTGACAACTCTAGGAGGCAGATCCTATTGTTCTCATTATCCCCATTGTACACATGAGGAAACCGAGGCTCCGAGAGGATTGGTAGCTTGCCCAGAGTGGCACAGCTTGCACAAAGGGATGCCATGCCCATAATGTGCCAGGTGCATGCAAGTGGTCAATAAATGTCTGTTAGTATTCGGTCCCATACAATGTGTAAAGCTAGAAGTTGTGATTCCTTTGGGAACAAGCAAGGCGAGCTGTACCCAACCCTCTCAGCAGCGCACATGGCACTTTACAGAAGGACTATAAAAATTCAGTCCACAGGGCAGGGAGTAGACCTGGCTAGGAGACAGGAAGTCAGATGACAATCCTACAATGGCAGGAAGGCCTGAGAGGAATTCAAATAGGAAAAAAAAAAAAGAACTCGTTCAGAGCTGGTTGGCAACTGCATACTTCCTACAAAGATTAGAAGTATTACAATTACAATTATTACAATTGCAGGCGAGAAAGAAAAAGAGACTGCAGGATGTTTCAATTTAATTTGACGAATATTTACTGAGGAGAACTATGCATGAGGCACTGATAAGAATAAGAATAAAATACCACTGCCCTCCCAGGACCACACTATAACTAGAAGGACAGCTTTATTCACCAGAAATGATTGTGCAAATCAGAACGAACTCTGGTACAGACATTCAGCAGCCAGAGAAACCTTAAGTCAAATCACACCACTGTACCCCTGCTTAAAACCTGCCCATGGCACTAAGATTGAAATCCAGAATCCTTCACAGACTGCTTATGTAGTCTGGCCCCATTCTATATTACCAGTCTCATTTCATCCCATGTCCCTTAGCCAACAACAGTCCAGCCACATTGGCCCTTCTTTTTTCAAAAATGCCATGCTTTTCCCTGGTGGGAGCCTTGGCCCACGTGTGCCTTCTGCTTGCGGTCATGATCCTCTGGCTCTTTGCATGTCTGTGCCTTGCCTGACATCCCCATTCCCGTTAGTTCCTAGCCCACCACCCTTTATTTCCTTTAGCATTTATATTGATCTGACCTTAAATTATTTTTATATTTATTGGAGTGTTTATTCTTCATCATTACCATATACACCCCATTAAGGCATTTGCACTTCTGTTTTGTTCTCTTCTGTATTCCCAGCACCCAAGTTAATGCCCAGTACATAGTAGGCACTCAGCATAAATTCGTTGAACAAAATAAATAAGATATAGAGCCAGTGGAGCACAGAGGACAGGTTCTTTCTGGCCGAAGGCACTAAGGACAGTTTCACCGAGAAGATTTTGAGGAGAGTTGAGCTAAAAATGCGGAGGCTTTTGATAGAAGGATGAAGAGGAATATGTTCCAGGCAAAGTGTGTATCTTAAAAGAAAAGTGTGAGAACAAGAAAGGAAACGATCACACTTGTAATCCCAGCACTTTGGGAGGCCCAGGCGGGCGGATCACGAGGTCAGGAGATCGAGACCACGGTGAAACCCCGTCTCTACTAAAAATACAAAAAATTAGCCAGGCGTGATAGCGGGCGCCTGTAGTCCCAGCTACTCGGAGAGGCTGAGCCAGGAGAATGGCGTGAACCCGGGAGGCGGAGCTTGCAGCAGTGAGCCGAGATTGCGCCACTGCACTCCAGCCTGGGCGACAGAGCGAGACTCCGTCTCAAAAAAAAAAAAAAAAAAGAAAGGAAACGAATTAAGCATATGATATGTGTTAGCAGCTTTGCATGTTATCTTATTTATACCCATTTTATGTGAATTGAGGCTCAGAAAAATGTTAGTCATCCCAGGTGCTCTGTAAATAAGTACTTGAACCAGGATGCAAATCCAGATTTTCCTGGGACCAATGTCTGTGATTTTACCTTTAGCTATGCCTTCTTCTAGTGAATAATCAGGTAAAATTTGACAAAGGCTAAATATATGTAAATCAAGTATTGGAGAACAGGTAGGGAAAACCTCAAAACCAAAAGCCAAAAGACATCCTTTAGAAGGAAGAAAGCTGTTTCTGCTTCTCCAATATTTTTAGGAGTTAGAATTTTTAATCTCTAAGCTGCATTCGTGGAGGTGTGATCTAAAATGCCTTGAAAACGCAGGACAATGAATCTTTTTTTATTTTTTAAAGATGTGTTTATTCAACAAATGCAGACTGAGTGTTATTGTGTTCGAGGTGCTAGGCTTGGTTTAGAGATGCAGAGTTGAGGCAGATTCTCTAACTTCCCTTGGGAAGCTTTGGTAAAATAAAGGAAATAGATAAAGGAGTGATGATAACACAACAGCAGCAGTGGAGTCTTCCAGAGCTTAGGGCCTGGGAAGGGAGGCTTCATGGAGGTCATGCCTGGATGCTTGAGGCTGATCAGGTAAATGAAGATGGAACACGTAGAGGGAGCAGATAGGTATGTCTGGAAAGACAGTGAGGACATTTGGGAGGGCAGGAGGCTAAAGTAGTAACCAGGAGCCAGGTTGCAAAGGGCCTTGTGTGCTTAGAAATGTTTACTTTAACCTGGGCTGGGCATGGTGGCTCATGCCTGTAATCCCAGCACTTTGGGAGGCCGGGACAAGTGGATCACCTGAGGTCAGGAGTTGGAGACCAACCTGATCACCATGGTGAAACCCTGTCTCTATTAAAAATACAAAAATTAGCCGGGCATGGTGGCACACTCCTGTAGTCCCAGCTACTAAGGAGGCTGAGGCAGGAGAATCGCCTGAGACCAGGAGGTGGAGGTTGCAGTGAGCCACTGTACTCAGGCCTGGGTGACCAAGTGAGACTTAGTCAAAAAAGAAAGAGAGAGAGAAAGAAAGAAAGACAGAAAGAAAGAAAGAAAAAGGAAGGAAGGAAGGAAGGATTGATTTACTTTATCCTGAAAGTGAAGGGAAGCCCTGCAGAGGTATTAAACCAGAGACAGGAGCAGATTTACATTTTAGAAGGCATGTTCTATAGCAGTATAAGAAATGGATTCAAGGGGGCCATCCTGGAAGAAAAAAAATAAAACAGGGAGAAAGATTTTATTACCCAGCAATAATAATGAGATCTGGTACTAAGGAAATGCCACTGGAAATTGAAAAGAAATGATGGCTATGAAAAAATTAAGGTAGAAGTTTTAATGAAGGCAAGGGGAAGGCTGTTTCGGTCCCTGGCCTGAGAGAGTCAGGGGAGGGAGGGTTGAGCACTGGGGAGAGGGAAAGGGTTCCACAGGAGTAAGTTGAGGAGATGTGATCATCTCAGTTTGGCTTATAGTGCCTAAGTGCGTATGTGGACTTGGACATTTTCAAGGCATTTTCATGTTCGAGATATTTGAGATGATGCCTCTACAATGGTAAGTTAGAAATTAAGAATTCTAATAAGAAACTGAGTATGTGGGTCTGTAATTCAGATGAGAAATCTAAAATGGACAATCTACTAAAAAAAGGTTAACTACCACAAGGATAAGATTTTAGTGTCTTGCTCAGGCATGACCCAGGCTCACTGCAGCCTCGGCCTCCCAAGGCTCAGGTGATCCTCCTGCCTCAGTGCCCCCAAGTAGCTAGGACTACAGGCACGCGCCACCATGCCTGGCTAATTTTTCTATTTTTAGTTAAGGCAGAGTTTTGCCATGTTGCCCAGGCTGGTCTCGAGCTCCTGAGCTCAAGTGATCTGCCCACCTTGGCCTCCCAAAGTGCTGCCAGATTTTATTTTATGCACTAGGACATCCCAGGAGAATAGAAAAGTGCCTAGTATATATTAGATACTCAATAAAGATTTCTTAACACAAAGATTTGTAAGTTGCTGGAGTATACTTGATAGCTGAAATCACGGATTTGGATAAGGCTATGCAAAGGAAACTAAATAGACTGAGAAATTCAGAAAAAGCATGCCTTCAGACCTGGAATAGCACAGATCTATCCCTGTTAGTTAATAATAATGATGATAATAATGTCAAAAGTCTACTACTCAGATTTTACTCATCAAAAAGTAGAACCAGGAGAAAAACAATTTTCATAGTGGGGCTCTGAAAGAGGATGTAAACTTTTCATTGGCCAGTGAACCTAGAGGTGGTGTGGTCAGTTTGTGGATATTGTGTGATCTGACATTGATTACATTTTAGTATGAAATTATGCTGCAAACCCAAATGTTCAGAGCAAAGAGACTTGGACACGTTCAGTATATAGAAGCTTTTTTGAAATGGTAACCCATCCTAAGTCATTTATTTTAGACTTATGAAGGGACGTTCACTTCTCTGATTCTCATAACCTTAATAAAAAGATTTCCTCCTGCTGTGCCGAAGAAAATTCTTGTTTCCCAGTTCTAGTCATTACGGTAAGATCTTGTTCAATTCTCAGTTGGCTTTCTGGAATAATAATGTCCACATTGTTAGGACTGATACATTTTACTTAGAAACTCTGGCTTTCTTCCAGGGAGTAACAGATGCCATCAAAATGTAAGTTGTGGGAATAAGAACTATATACTGTAAAGCCACATGAATTCTGTCTAATGGTTTCTAATAGGCTAGCGTAGCCCATGCCATATTGTAAGTAATTAGTTAAGATGGCAATTAAGCTGAAATACTACTCTTCTTTTAGATAAGGTTATCAGGCAACCGCATGTCCATAGGATTTGGGACTAATTTTCTCTAAGGGAATTTCTGAAAAATAATTGCTGAATTTTACAAAAGTGATTCAGCACTTGGATTTCAGAGATTAGTCATTTAATATCAGGTTAGTGGAGTCTGCTACTTTGATGGGATTTAGAGATCAAGATGTTTTGGAAATAATAGCATCTGAGGTAAGTTACCGCAGCTCTCTGAGTCTGTTTCCTCCTCTGTAAGTGGGGATAATACTCCCCTTTACTAGGATTCCTGTGTGGATTAAACACAATCACATCTCTCCTAGCACCTAAGATGGTGTCTGGCTCACAGTTACTGTTCAACAAATGTTTGATCTCCCACGTCTACTTAAAATATTTGGCTAAATAAATAATATGGCTAACTTTAAATACTATTTTGTGGATTCAAAACATTCTTAAACCATTCAGTGTTCAAACTCTTCACTGATGCTACATAGTGTTTCTTTTATAGGTTAGGCAAAGGTCAACTTCCATTTGTTCAATGCATACATAGCACCTATAATGTCCTAGACACTGCACCCACACCTGGAAAGGGGCGCAGAGGAGATAAAGACAGCTATGGCCTGTTGCACAGTTACCTGTTTAGAGCTGAAGGCAGATCCTAGACAAGTCACCACAGGTTTTACATAGCTAAATAGTGAGTATTACCATCAGGCGAAGGTCAGGCAGAGGAGCTTCCTATATTGTTGTCTGACACAAACCCGTTTGGCATTTGTTCCTTTGTCTAACCAAAAGTTGGGAGCTTCCATAAATATTTGCATTGCTGGAACCATTTAATCATTTGAGTTTACAAGTGATTTTAGGACAGATCTTACCACAAAGAGGTGTGGTATGACACCATCTGGAGTGCCCCAGAGAGGACATGGAGACAGACATACTGTGAACGGGAGTGGTAGGAGCTAATTCTGAGTCAGAACCCAAATTAGGTAAGAAGAAATGTCATCTAGTTTACTTCTATCCTTACCCTGGAAGGCTAGGGGCAAGCTCTGCCTGCTTGTAGGTTATATGATGAAAGCAACAAAGGATGTTTATTTCATTTTCCAAAGAACACATTTTAGGCTCCTTCAAGTGAAGAACTTGAGGTATTTTTCACACATGTAATCAGCTTTTTCATTTTTTCCAACATTTGAAAAAGTTCCAGTATAAAGCACATATTTTTTGCTTTAGAAGTAATATTCTGGTCTGTGTCCATATGCACCCAATCTCCTCTGATCTCAGAAGCTAAGCAGAGTGGGGCCTGGTTGGTACTTGGAGAAATAATATTCCGGCCCTCCAAGTTTCTTTCTGAATTGGTGTTCTACTGTGATTGTTAACTCTTAAGAAAGATTTCAAGTGTTTTTGCCATTGTGTGAGGTTATTGATAAGCATTCCAAATACAAATGACATAAAAGGCATCAGTTCACCAGAACCTGAAATTCAAAAATGGCCAAATTCAGAGGTGGTTTATTTGCAAAGGTACCTGTAACTTTTCAAAGAGGTAATTACTCAGGGATTTCTTTTGACTCTCTTGGCAACAGGTTGTGATATAAAGGCCCTGGGTCCTGGATGCACTAGGTAGGCCTATGACTTTGAGAAGAGACTTGATTGCCACAGATGTGGATTCTTCATTCATAATGAGAATCCAGGTGACTTCCATTATCTCTTCTGTCCTGGTTCTAAAATTCTGATAACTCTAAAATATTTAAAATATTTCTTTACATGAAGTTGTGGGTATATTAATGTTTATTTTATCTTACAAACCAGAAGCAACTGGGACAGGAGTTTTAGAATGGTCCAGATTTGACTGTTTCCATTGTATTCCTTGGGGGAGATCATATGTGGATCAGCTTTCCCTGGCTGTTGTCTGGCTGTTAAGTCCTGATGTTATTTAGTCCACATGATTACACCCTTGTGCTGCAGCCTTTTCAGTAGGACAGCACTGATTATGGACAGACAATGAATTTTCTTCGAAGACATGGAGCCAGACCCTCTGAGAGAAAACTAAATGGTGATTCTGGCTGGGGTCAGGAGGCAGTGGGAGGGGCGAGGAATTTCCACTGTCTCAGGCCACACCTATACTGAAGGGCCTGTGAGAATTTCTGTTTCCCAAGCTTAGGACCCAGTACCATTTAGAAGCACTAAACCCAGTTTGAAAATGCCGTTTTAGAAGACAAAGACATAATGCCAACAGATATATAATAAGATAACCCATTTTATTGGGGTGATAAAAGTTATTCTTACTTGAGAGTATCACAGTTGCCTCACTTTATTTTCTGAGGCATAACTCACTTGTGTCCAAGAATAAGAATGAAATAAGAGTCTGGATTGTAGAAAGAGCGTTAGTGGAAGGGGTGCTGTGTGCGTTAGACACAGTGCGGTGTGGTGGTTTAGACAGACTCAGGGACTTTGGAAGCCTTGGGCAGGCATTTAACCTCCCTATGCCTCAGTTTCTTCATCTGTAAAATGCATAAACGTCCCTACCTTTAGGGTTTCCTAAGGATTAAACAATTTAATGTTTTTGCATTATCTAACAGACAGTGCATTTTAAATTAAACTGTAAAATATGTATGAGTGTTAGAATAGCATTTCAGGGCTCAAGAAATTATTATTTATTCAACAACTTTTGCTTAGTGCCTACCATGATCTAGGGCAATGGATAAGATCCTGCAGGAGAGCACAAATAAAGGATGAATAAATTCCCTGCTTCAGGAATCTTGGGCCTAATGAGAAATAATAATATATGGTCATAAAGATGAGTTAATAACAGGCAGCAATATTTGATGAGCTAAGATGAGGAGCTGTCCTCTAGCATGGGAAGAGGACCTTGTGTGTACAGGAAATAGGTAGATCTGAGTAATTGAAGCTCAGAGAGTGGGTGGACCCACCTGGATTAGGTTGGAGCTAAAGGGTAACAGGAATTAATTCTCAGGGTAAGAAGTTCCTGTTTGATCCTTCAAACACAGGAGAGGCATTGACAACTTTTAGGTAGAGGAATTATGTGATTTTTTTTAAAAAAATCTGATTTTAAGGAAGTATCAAAGAGTCTATAGCAGGATTTCATGAAGGGGCAAAAGTCTGGCGAAGGAAAATCAGTGACCATCACACTGATGGAAAATGTGATAGAAGGAACTGGAAATAGGAAGGGATGGGTGTGGTGGAAAGAAGATTTGACCAAGAGTGACAGTCCATAAATCAAGAGGGCTCGGTTCCCGCACACCCAACCCTGTACCTGCCTCTCTCACTAGGCTCAGCCTTCCTGGTCTTCTTTATGAGGCTTTCAATTCTGCCAACCTTGGCTCCTGCTGTTCCCTTTACCTGGAATGCTTATCTTCAGAAATTAAAATCTTCCTTTTGTGGCCAATCCACCTAAAGACCTCAGGCCCTCTATAAGAGCACTTTGTCATATTCTATCCAAAGCGTTTACCACTATCTCAAATTACTTGCCTGTGGAGTTGTTACCTGTTTTTCAGTGTCTTTGTTTCCTTGTGAACTGGACTCTTGATGTCTTGGTAACTGTTTCCCCAGTACCTAGAACTATTTCTGAAACCAAAAGGATCTTAATAAATATTTATTGAGTAAATGAATGAAATAATTGATCTCTAAGGTCCTTTCTAGCACCAGTTTTCTGACTTCCTGATTTTAGGTGAAAGAGAACTTAAGAAAACTGTTTGCTGACAGCGTATTTAGGAGAAAGGGAAAAAGAAGACTAAGGTTTTGAGTTTGGGTGACTTGAAGAATACTTTTAATGACTGAAACATCAGTTTTTATCCTCTCTCCTCAAACATTCAGGGACACTGATTTTGGTTGCCAGCTCGTTCCATGTATGGTGTCAATGGGCCATCCAGAGGGCAATGATATCCTGGTCCCTGCAGACAACAAAACTGGGATGTTTCAGGAGAGAAAACAGAATGAAATTGAAGATGGGAGTTTTGGAAATCATACATAAGACTTGTGTTTGGCCGGGCGCAGTGGCTCACGCCTGTAATCCCAGCACTTTGGGAGGCTGCGGCAGGTGGATCACGAGGTCAGGAGTTCGAGACCAGCTTGGCCAACATGGTGAAACCCTGTCTCTACTAAAAACACAAAAATTAGCCGGTGGTGGTGCCAGGCACCTGTAATCCCAGCTACTAGGGAGGCTGTGGCAGGAGAATCACTTGAACCCGGGAGGCAGAGGTTGCAGTGAGCCGAGATCATGCCACTGCACTTCAGCCTGGGCAACAGAGCAAGACTCCATCAAGACAAACAAAAACAAACAACAACAACAACAACAAAATAAATTCATGTTTGCCAACTAGTAGTAACAGAGACTGATTTATTTGAAACTGTTAGTGGAGCTAGTTATATTTTAGTGAAAATTCCACATGGGGGAAAATAACCCAAAAGAAAATGGTAAGAGATTTTAGCAGGTAAGTCCATTTTATCATGTAATATTTACATGGATTTGCTCATTGTTGAGGAGAGAGTGGCAGTGGAGCTAAAACACTCCCTTCCCATTAGGACCTAGCTGTGGATAAAAATTTCTCCCCAGGTCCATTCCATCTTATGAAGTGACAATGACCTGTAATGCTATCCTGACACCAACTGGTAACATACTGTAGTATAATTCCCAGGCTAACCACCCAGAGTCATCACAGACCACACAAGTTCCAGGGCGTAGTCCTCAAAAAGATGCCCTTACTTCATACGCCAACTGCTTTTTGGGTGACCCCAGGCCACTCATACTTTGGACCAAATAGGTACAAAATCAGGGGTTACCATCATCCCTTCAGTTTGATAATTCACTAGAATGACTCACAGAATTCACAGGAGCACAGTACTTGCCATTGCAGTTTTATTATAAAGGACACAGATCAGCAACAGCCAAATGAAGAGACACATGGGGCAAGATCTGAGTGGGTTTTGAACGCAGGGCTTCTGTGCCCTGTCTCTGTGGAATCTGGGTACATCACCCTTCTGGCACAGTGATGTGTTTACCAACCGGGAAGCTCCACTGAGCTTCGATGTCCGAAGTTTTCATAGGGGTTTCATTACGTAGGCGTGATTGACCTAATCATCTGCCATGTAATTGAGCTCAGTCTCAGCCCCCTTGTCCTTTCCAGAGTCGGGCTGACTCAAAGCTCTCTAATCATGCAGTTGGTCTTTCTGGTGACCAGCCTCCCTCCTGCTGAATCATCCCATCTCTTAGCCTAAACTCAGACGTGATCCAAGGGGCTCATGAATAACACAGAAACTTCTGTCACTTGGGAAACTCCAGGGGTTTTAGAATCTCCCTCCCAAGAATCAGGGACAAAACTAGTATAATTCTTTATTATCCACCAGGCATACTGCATTTTTCTGCACACTCATTTGTTGCTGTTTGATTTAAGCACTTAATTGGAAAGCAATTTTAAATCTTAACTGAAAGTTAGCCCTTCTCATTCCTCTATCCCTCTTATACATGATGTACATTCATTCCATCAAAATATCTCTTCCACATTATTTAATAAAACTGATATTAATCCACTACTTCCTAAAACTTCCATCATTCTAATTCAGTTAGCCTTCAACTGTCACCTAGGCCATTACAGGTGCCACTAAACTGGTCTTTTTTCTTCCATACTTGCCCCTCTACTGACTATGCTTCAAAGAAAAAAGTGAAAAAAATGTAAAACGTAAATCAGAATATGTCACCCACCCCCTGCTCCAAACCTTCCACTGGCTTTCTATTCTACGTAGACTAAACCCGAACCTTCTTGTCCAGTCCTACAAGCTCTGGCACCTGCTGTGCTCTGCCCTTTCCTCCCATTCATAGGCTCCAGCTACATGGGCTTTGCTGTTTCCATAATATGCCAAGCTTGTTTCTACCTGAGGGCCTTTGCAAATGTTCTTCTTTCAGCCTGCAGCACTCTACTTGTTCCTTTACATCCTGCACATCTCTGCTTAAATGTCATCAACTCAGAGAGGCTTTCTCTGGTCACCTTTTCTAAAGAGGTCCCTTCTCCCCACTATGTCATTCTTTATCCTCTTACCCTGATTTTTCATTTCCCCGAAACAGTTATCATAATCTGACATGTTGCATATTTGTTTTTTATTGCATGTCTCCCTCATTTGAATGTAATCTGCATTAGGGCAACAGCTTTGTTTTGTTCATTGTTGCATTATCAGGACTTAGAGCAGTGGCTGGCACATAGTGGGTGCTTAGTAAATATTTGCTGAATGAATAAATGACTGAGTAAACAAATGAATGAACAAGAAATAAGTAACGATATATCTTTAGTGACTTAGCCTAGGTTCTTAATAATGCAGGTGATAGCTAGAGTAAAAATGTATGGTGGCTGAAAGCACAGGTATTAGATTGTCTCAGTTCACATGCCAGCTTGGCTACTTCCTAGCTGTGTGACCTTGGGGAATTTGCTTAACCTCTCTGAGCCTTATTTTGTCTCTTTAAAAAAAGAAAATGTAGTAATATTATCTACCTTTACATTTAAAACTGTGTTCAAAGACCTTTTATAAAAAGGAATATACTCTCTCCCAATACCTATAATTCTTCAATCTACACACATTCAATGGAACCTCTGATTAAAGGATCCAACAGATCTAAGATAGACCTTTTAGATATACAAGACTAGATTAGAAACTAAGAACTATAAAAGAGTTTGGCCAAGTTACTGCTTCTTGCTTCCTTTTGTGAAAAACAAGGATGTTGAATTAAATCTATCCAAAGACTCTTTGAGTGCTGATATTTTGTGGTGTTGTAATTAAAACCACAAGTCTGGACAAACTTCGAAGCCAGAGAATGATAGGGAAATCATACACCAAGCTCGAAGAAAAGCAGTGGGCTCTCTTCCTTATTATAAGAGTCTGCTCATTTAAATAGTCCCCAAAGAGTCCTGCAATGTCAAATAAACTACTTTGCAGAGCATAATCAGAAGAGCGTGGTTCAGTTGGCTATGATAAGGTTGCCAGCTCTGGTCTGCAGGGGAAAATCACAAAGAAAATGTAGTCAAGGCTCGAGTTGGATTTAGTCAACAACCCGTGTCAGCCATCTCTTTCTCTGATGAAGTACTATCTAAGAAGGACTAGAAATTTGTCGATATCATTAATGAAATATAGTGCACTGTGTAAGAAGAACTAGAAACAAACAGTGGTAGAAACATGGGCTAACACACATGAATACAATTTCTCTATCTGGCAACCCATGCAAATTATTTGATCTTTTCAAATCATAATAACACAGAAAGTCTTCCCAGAAGAAATAATTTGTTCCTACTGCTCATTCTTATTTGTTCCAAGTTTGTGTATTAGTTTGGCTCTATTGCCAGGTTACTTCTCTTCATATAACTTCATTGTTCATTTACTTTCCCTATCTGCATTAAAGGTTTTTGTCAGATTTTATATTTGATTGCAAACCTGCTTTGTGAAATCTTATCCTTTACTATCTTCATCTTGCATCTCTGTTTTTTTTTCTCAGTAGTTTGGTGGATGTGAAAATGATAGAAGCTAAGATTATATCATCTTTAATAAAGAAAAAAATATAGGGTGTGTGGAATGCAGGTGAGCCATGGAGAAAGAAATCAATCAGGTTGGCAAATTGCATCAATGGGACAAGGTGCAAAATGCTTGTTTCATGCAGTATTTATTGAACAAGTTTGTTGAAATATAGTTAAAATGTATATGGAAAAGTAAGGAGCCATTTTGTTCAATTTAAATGACATTGATATATTTTTTTACATCATAAAGTCTTTCAATATTTCCAACAACAATCTTTGGCACAGTACTTTATACAATTTTCTCAAAGCCCCTTCAGAGATAAAAGTATATATTTAAGGTTATAAATTGGGTATATCCAATCTACATATAATGGAAGCCACTACAGTCACTCTGTAGAATTCAATAGATCAAGAATTATATTCAGGTAGTATATAGATCAAGTATTATTCTTGAGAATGTGGGAGAAGTTGAGGTTCTGAATAATCCTCAAAGCCATCAGTTAACTGTCATTGTTTTTAATTGCTCCCAGTTCTAATGACATCTGGATGATTTTTTGTAGGACCAGGTAATCAACTCATGCTCTCTTCTCTTCACTGTGGAAAGGAAGGCTTAACGTTGTTTTTAGAGAACCAGAAAAATGTATTCTTCCAAAATTAGCAGAAAGGGAAAAATGACTTTTCTTTTCTTATGGTTTTGGAACTACCAAATAGGCATCCTTTCGAGAAGTGACTGCTGTACAGGTTACTTTTATTGCTGTTTCTCAAAAGGGAACATTTGCTTAAAGTACACCCTCCCAGATCAAGGAGGTCCTTCCCTCCTGTGGCAGAGGTAAATAGGGGCTTACAACCGGAAGAGGAGTATTCTCTTTAAAACTTGCATTCTCTTTAGTCTTCCCATCCTAAAAGAAATCATAAAACAACAGTGGCGAAGAACTTGGTAGATTGTATTTGAGTTATTTCAACAAAAAGGAAATGTATTTTATTTTGAAGATAGAGAAGAAATAGGACCATAGTTGGGTGATTCTTGGTAAAGACATCCCTGAAAAATATAAACACAATCTGAAGCTACTTTCTGGAAAACAGATAACTATACACATCAAAATATCAAACTAAAATTAGCAGAAAGAATTGTTGGCAAAGGTTTTGTAAAAGAACAGTTGCACAGGGCATGAAATTGTAGTGAAAGTTCACATAGCCTTTCATTACTTATTTGTCATTTAGTTGGATTTTCTTATTTGTCCCCCCTGTTGCTGTAATTAGCCATTAAGCTAGCAGAAACAACATTTTCCACATCACATGGGCAATGTCTTTAAAGTTTGCAAAGAGAACAAGGAAAGCAGGCTACACTGTTTCATGAAAAGACCAACCGATGTAGGAAAATAAGAATATTTGTTGTATAATCACTGAAAACCTGTCAGCAAGCAGAAGATGTTTAACTGGTAATTACTTTAAAATAGATTTCTCTTCTGGTGCCTTTTTAAATATATTCTACGTGTTATTTTTATTTTCTAGTTTAAAATAATAGTTTTCATGGTAAATTTGACAATGTGCAAGAATAATACTGTAATAAATAAATAATATTCAAAAAGAAATGGTTTCTAAGCAGGCGGCAACTGTGGGATCAGTGTTTGTGTAAGACTTTTCCTTTGCACGCTCATTGGCTTTTGTGTTTGAACACTTTGGCTGCCCTCTTCATCGGCATTGTCTTAGTCATATAGAATTGTTTTAAACGAGCATTCTATTTAAACTCCTTAAGTGATAGATTTACCTTTTAATTAAAACATTATTCCTTTAACTAGTATGAAATATTATCCACAGTTTATTTTCCAAAGAAAACACCTTCTCTTTCCTACTTCCTAACTTCTAGAATAAATGCACAGATGAGCAAATTTATTTCAGGATTTAAAATGGTAAATTACTTATATAATGGTAAATAAGCATGAACAATTTAACATTTCCAGGGTGTCATGGGTACTTAATGAAAATTCTGATCTATTACTTCTGAACTCCTGTGTCGTGAGTCTGGGGATACAGTACGCCAAGGAGAAAAAAATACAGTTTCAGAAAAAAAAAAAAAAAAAGATTCATGTAATTAAAGTTGCAGGAGCCATTTCTTGAATCCTGGAATGTTTGGGAAATATACAATGCCCTACCCTTACATTAAAAATATTGTTAGGTACCCAGGTTTCAGGAAGCACTAAGCTTCAAATTACATTTTCATTCTTTGTAGTGACACTGTTCATTTTCCTTTCCTCAGGTCCTCTGTGTTCAGGCATGAAAACTGTCTGACTTGCCTAGAATTTCCAGTTTAACCTTGCCAGTAAACCCTAAAATAAAACTATGACTCCCTTCTGTGTTCCACCTGGGCCAGTGTGATACCAATGAGTCTTGCTTTGCAATTCATGTTCATTATCATTATTCCCTGATTATACCAGATAACTGTAGTCAGAATACTGCTGGGCTTAAAATAGAACGCAGTGATATTGGGTCACCACATGGGGAGGCCAACCTGAAGATCACCAGATGGTCTCTCAGGACAGTGCTCCAGACAGTCTCTCTCTTAGGGGACAAAGGTCCAGGCCCAGTGCTAACCTTTACAGACTCGTCCTAGATGCCATCAGGGTACACAGAACAAATTGGGGATAGGAACACACTAACCGGAGTCAAAAGACAGAAATGTGGATAAATCAGAATACCTATGCATTGATTTAACAAGATAAATTGATTTTCAAGCAGGACAGACACACATGATGGCCGGTCAGTGTATTTTTCCCTGAGACATCAGATTATAATGAGAAGGTTGGTTGCTGAATGAGCAGAGGCTGGGAGCAAAGGGAGTTAGTTGGTTGCATGATTTGAATGTTTAGTTGACCAGACTGAGATAAACAGATGTAACCTCATCACTGCATCCAGCAGTGAGACTAGAGTTTAGACAAGGGCTCGCTTGAATCCTGCATGTGAGTCCTGGCTTTCCCACTTACCAGCTCTGTGAACTTGGGAAACACTGACTGGTATCTACCTTAGGGTTATTATGAATGTTCATTCATTTATTCTATGTATAAAGCACTTATTATGTACCAGGAATTATTTTAGGCCCATATCCCAGAATGGCAGTGAACAAAACAGATAAAAATCCCTACCTTCATGATGTTTACATTCTAACACACAAGCCATCAATACGATTGATAAATAATATAGTCTGCCTGATGGTGATGGGTGCTACAGAGAAAAATAAAGCAGAGGAGGGAAAATCCCCAGGACAGGTGGATACACTGTTAAATAAAGTAAAATCGTAAATGTCAAGATGACGGTATCTGACCCACCATTTTTTTTGTTCTAATGTGTTGTTATTATTACGACTTTCATTTTATCTTCTATGAGGAACAGGCAGAGCCTAGCCAAATATCCACAGGAGAGTGCCAGACACATAAGTTAGTTCGGCCTCATTCCACCCCATTTGTTCCAAGCTCAGTGCAGTCTTCCTAATTGCCAGTGTTGCCTTTAGATTTGTAAATTCCATTGCTTAATTAACAGTTGGGTCTTTCTTTGTTTTAGAAGACATTTTATACATAAAGATGTCATTATACACTTTTCATTTCCTTTATCATGAGTCGAGATTTTAGGTCTAACTTCGAGCATTTTAGAGGTATCTCCATACTTAGTGCAATTGGTAGGACTTTTTTTTTTTTTTAAGTTCTGGGATACATGTGCTGAATGTGCATGTTTGTTACATAGGTACATATGTGCCATGGCGGTTTGCTGCACCTATCAACCCGTCATCTAGGTTTTAAGCCCCACCTTTTCTACGATTGGATCACGAAAATGGTATCAGTGCATTGTGATCTGGAGAGAAAGTCTTAGAGCCTGGAAATAAAAAATCTGTATTCTAGTTTTGCTTTCTCATTATCTAGATCAGCAGTTCCTAACCTTTTTGGCACCAGTGACCAGTTTCATGGAAGACAATTTTTCCAGGCACTGGGGTCGGGGGTGAGGGGTGGAGGTGGGAGTGGGTTGGGGATGATTCAAGTGCATTACATTTATTGTGCACACTTTATTTATTACATTGTAGCATATAATGAAATAATTATACAACTCACTGTAATGTACAATCAGTGGGAGCCATGAGCTTATTTTCCTGCAACTAGACAGTCCTATCTGGGGGTGATGGGAGACAGTGACAGATCAGCAGGCATTAGATTCTTGAAAGGAGCATATAACCTAGATCCCTCAAATGCACAGTTCACAATAGGAGGTTCACATTTCTATGAGAATCTAATACCACCGTTGCTGTGACAGGAGGTGGAGCTCAGGCGGTAATGCAAGCGATGGGGAGTGGCTGTAAATACAGATGAAGCTTCACTCACTCACCCACCACTCACTTCCTGCTATGCAGCCCAGTTCCTAACAGGCCACGGACTGGTACTGGTCCATGGCCCAGGATTTGGGGACCCTGATCTACATGACTTGTGATGCTGCCATAACTGTGTAGCTTAGTTTTCCTTCCTGTCTTGGGGAGTGTTGGGGCTGCCTTTCATAGGGTTCATGAGAGAATAAAGTAGGACTTGCCCAAGATCACCCATCAGTAGGTTCCCCATCTTTTATACCCCAGTTATGCATTCTTTCAGCTACACTAGGATGAGGTGATGAGGGAGTGTGAAGGTGCTAGGATAGGAGAGAAAATACCTGTGAATAGTTTGGGTAACTCCATAGTGGTTGGGCTCTAATGTTATTATTGCAACAGACCAAGAATGTTAGATTTGATAGGTTAGAAAATGGTGGTGTTTGAGCAGAAGAGCAGTTTATGAGGATGATGTTAAAGGAGTCCCAGCAGTACTGTATTAGAGAAAAGGGATCTGATTTGAGAGTCATAAGAAAAATATGATTGTAAGTAATCAGTGACTAACTGAAAGTAGCAGTGAGGAAGAGATAGACAGGAAAAGTCTATCCGTATTCTTGCATGTATGCATCTACCTCCACATATTTGAGCACTTGCTGGGCTTGTGGGCTAGGCACTAAGAGAAAAATCTGAGTGGCCCTCAGATGCATGTGACCCAGGGAATGGTGGAAAGATGTTTTCTAAAATGTTCTCTTGGTGCTTAGGTCTCAGAAGGCCTATGGAAGTTTTAATTTTGGTATGAAACATCCTTGCAAGTTCTGGGTTTGACCTTAAGCTCAGGCTGGAAATAAACTGCTAGCGCCCAGCTCTGAGGAAGTGCAGGTTGAACTAGGGCAGGTGACACACTGCCTTGTGGAATGTCAATCTGCAAGTGATTCCATCCTGCTTAACGGAGCTTTAGCACTTTGACCCCAGCTTGAAGCCTGGGAATACAGCACCCTCCAGTCCCTGAACCACAAGCCACTTGCAAGCTGGGCATATCAGAAAATTACTTTGATCCAGTCATCATAAGTGTATTTATTGCAATGGGATTCTACACAATAAGGTGGTGTTATTGTGAATTAGAGACTAACAGAAGACTTACGTATTCAAAGTGAGAGTTGGTGGGTAGAAAATTTACACCATACATTGCATCAGCTACTATCATTCTACAAAATTTGACTGTGCAATAAAATGATAGTCAGTATAAATAAGATTTTTCTAAATTGCTGCCTAAACTGATAGTGCACATGGAAATAATTTCAACCTCACATTATCCATTAGGCATGTTATTGAAATGTTGCTTATAAATGTATTTTGTGTTGAAAGTTAAATCATGTTTTCAATGTATCTTTGGAAAATTGTTAGTTCAAGAAATCTGGTGATTATTCCTTTAGGAAAGAATCCCTTGGAAATTAATAGTAGATAATCTGTTTTTGATGGATTTTGTAAACTTCATTTTTATATATCATTTTACCCTAAAGCCACCTGTATCTTAGGTTAAAATAATTAGGTTACCTTTATTCTTGAAGTAGTTGGTAATTATGCACAGTCTAAACCAATACAAGCTGGACTGTATAATTGTATTGCCAAATCTTCCCCCATTTTTTTAGCAAATTAAAAAAGAATTATGATGCAATGGGGTGGGGTAGGGGGTGAACAAAGATTACTCTGAGCAACAGGAATGAGAGGATATTGTGATAAATCTTATATGATATATAAACCATGAGCAGGGATTAAATCATAGCTAGACCACTTAAATAATGCTGTGTAGATCTTGCTATGATTTCAATAGATAACATAATTCAAAACCCAACTTCTAGCACAATTAAATATGAAGCTATTGGTAACATTTTTTTTTCTTTTTTTTCTTTTTTCTTTTTTTTTTTTTTTTAAGACAAGAGTTTTGCTCTTATTGCCCAGGCTGAAGTGCAATGGTGCCATCTCAGCTCACTGCAACCTCCACCTCCTGGGTTCAAGTGATTCTCCTGCCTCAGCCTCCCGAGTAGCTGGGATTACAGGCCCTCGCTACCATGCCCAGCTAATTTTTTGTATTTTTAGTAAAGATGGGGTTTCACTATGTTGGCCAGGCTGGTCTCAAACTCCTCACCTCAGGTGATACACTGCCCTTGGCATCCCAAAGTTATGGGATTACAGGAGCGAGCCATGGCGTCTGGCTGCTAACATTGTTTTAAGTTCCCAATAAGTACCCCAATTGCAAAAAAAAAAAAAAAAAAAAAAAAAAAAAAAAAAAAAGTTAGTAAACTTAGAGGTGATGATTACCATGTATTTTTAAAATACTTACAATGATCATGCAAAGATGTCATCAAACTACATTAACATCTTAGTAGTAGAAGGGAAAAAATAAATTTTTTGGTGAAATTTATAGGAAGTAACAGAACATCTATTGAAGAGCTAGGGATAAATTTGAGTTCAACAAGACCTTGGAAATCTTGGCTACTAGCGTTGGCAAGACCATCCATTTTCCATTTCTGGTGATAAATTTTAAATCCAAATAAATTCTGTTTGTTAGGGCACTAAAAAGCCTTGTCAGCTCTGAAGTTAAGTAGGCATGTATTCACTGGCAGCATGTGGAAGCCACAAACTGGGCCAAGCTGTAGACACCTTCTGTAATCTAATTTTCAAGCACAAAGTATGGCAAAGCCAAAAACGGCTCTCAGGGCAAGGCTTCCTGGGCTCAATTCATGACCATGGGCTTTGGGACCAGGGGAAGCTAAAGATCATCATCACTTCTGCAAAATAGCGGACCTCGAAGATGGGAAACGACAAGGCCAGAATAGGAGCGAGAAGAGATGAACTTCCCTCTCGAAGTGGTTCTCTGAGCCCTCCGGTAAGAGAAATAATGAAGGAGGAAGCGAGAGAGGATTCGTGGTGTGTTTAGTAAAACAAGGAAGGGCTACAGATACGCTGGAACAAAGCCTCAGCTTTCTTTCCAAGTAGCAGTCCAGATAGACAAATGGGTCAGCTCTGACTGTGTAGGCACCACCCCTTAGGAATCCTGACCACAGACTGCCCTTGCAAAGAAACGGAGACAAAAATAGAGTTCTTCCATCCTGCAGTGGCCTCCTTCTCTTTGTGTGTCAGTGATTTTCAATCAGTAGATTGCGAAAGCCATGGCAACTTGAGGAATTTACATTTTAAATTTTAAAAAGTGGGCACGTAGAGGCGAAAGTGGTATTTGGGATACGGAACAGATGAATGGGTTCCTCGTTCTCACAAGGTTACCAAGCAGTAGGGTGGGGCAGAGTGGATGGAAACCCCCGAATTGCAATTGACATGGGAAGGTTTGAAAACTCACATCCGGGTGACACCATGTGCTTGTCCCTGAAAATGTGTTAACTCCGGGGATGTCATCATCCCATGAGGCCAATCACAGATCATTCCTCCCACTCTCCTTTTGCTTTGCCCCAAACCATATGTTCCCTCATGGCACACCTACGCTTCCCCACCCTGACCCCCTGCCATCGCCTCCCACCAGAAGCATGTTCTAAATATTAGCTTTTTTTTCTCCACAAGAGAAAAGCGTTGCACTAGTTTCTCTACATCATTTTATGAAACCCTTACAGAAATCCTAAAAGGTAGGCATTCTTATCCCTATTTTCAGAAGAAGAAACTTTAATACTAATCTGATCACATGCATAATGAGAGGTGAGGCTGAGATTCAGACTGAGATTGCCCTGCCTCCAAAACCCCTGACTTTCAAATCATAGCTTGCTTTCTTGGTTCCCTGTATATCTGAGCATCCTCTCATTTGGACGATATACCAAGACTGGTTTCATCCTAGTTAGCATTAATATGGTGCACAGACCTTTCCAGCACGGGACAGGTCACTTTACCTTGTACCTGAATATTTCTCACCTCCAGACCTTGGCAAAAATGAAGTAGCAGTGGCGGGGCACTTTCTTCCATTTTGACCTCTGTATTTCTTCACTTATTCAGCTAACATTTAGTGAAAACCTACTATGCGCCTGACACTGTTCTAGGCTCTAGAAACAAGGGAAGTAAAGCCCTGCCCTCCTAGAACTTGCATTCTATTATTGGAGACAAATGACTCTATGATGTAGGCAATGTCAGCTAATGATGGAAAGCAAAGTAAGTTGAAGGAGCAGAGAGGGATGAAGGTGTGCTGGGTAGGGTTGTCAATGGCAGCCTCACTGAGGAGGAATATTGGAGCAGAGCCCTCTGTGGAGTAAGTGAGCGAACCATGGAGAAGTCTAGGAATCAGCAGGAGCCAACCCCTGGTGGGAACAGCTTGGACATGGCAGAAAGCCAGCAGGACAGCTCATGTGGCCAGAGTTAGGGAGGGTGGCAGGTGGTGGCCACAGATGGGGGAGGGGAGGCGGACAGAGACTGGGCTAGGAAAGGAGTTAAGAATTTATGCCAGGAAAATATTAAATTATTAAAATATTAAAAACATATCAGTGCCTTTTTTTTATTCTGAGATGTGCCCAACGTCATCAATTATTTGTAATACACAGAATTCACTCCTGACAAGGAAATGGGTAGAACATATGAGAATAAATAGTTTAATCCACAAAACACAGCCGGGATGATGGATTTCAAATTGTTGCCAACTCTTCAGGCAGAATGGGTAAGAAATAAAGAGAGAATGTATGTAAGATCACAGTCCAACAGCACACGCTTTTCATGCTCAAGGCTCAAGGGAAAACAAGAACGACTTTATTCTTTATCCATAGACCCCAGATAAATCTTTTCTGCCTTGCATGATCATATCCTAAATATGTATATAGCTGCAGGTTTCTGGGTGTATAATAGCTTCTGTAGTTCTCTTTGTAATAGTTCAACCAAATGTCCACTATTTATAGGTCTCCGAGCAGCAACAGTCAGCAAATGTAAACCCAGCAACCTGAGCTAGCCGCCCTGCAGCTTCCTCACCTTTGCCACTAAGATTACCCTTCCCCTCTGGCCATGGGCAGCAGCTGATGGCCACATGGGCCACAACCAGAGGTGGTGTGTAGGGTAGGTGCCTGGTCCGACACCAGCTATTCAGTTTCAACCCCAACTGGGTGCACTGCAACTCAAATTTGGCACTGCCCATTCAGGGTTAGTGCAGACCTCACAAGTTAGAAGGCATGATCTCCAACAGTACTGCACTATGTCTGATGCCAGCCACACTTTAGGAGTGCCCAGGCTACAGCATTTATGACAGGCTGGATATAAATTTGGGGGTTCCCACAACCCTCTTTGGTCAATAATTTGCTATAACAGCACACAGAAGTCAGAAAAACACTAATGAGGACAGTTTTATTATTATATAAAGCATACAAAGCAAGAGAATCTGCCAAATGAAGTGACACAAGGGGTGAGGTCTGAGAGGGAACATGGAGTTTCTATGGCCTCTCCACATGGCGCCAGGGCAGATCACCCTCCCTACACATTAGTGTGTCCACCAACGAAATTTAACCAAGCCGCAGTGTCCAGAGGTTTTTTTAGGGCTTCATTACATAGGCCTGATTGATTGAATCATTGGCCATGTGAATGAACTCAATCTCCAGCATCCCTCCTTCCCTTTCCAGAGGTTGGGCTGACTTGAAATCCCAACCCTGCAATCATGTGTGCTTGGTCTCTCAGGTAACCAACCCCCTTACCCCATGCCATAACCTCCCAACACTATGTAGGGGCCCACCAAGAGTCACCTCATCAGCATAAACCCAGGTGTGCTCTGGCAGCTCATGAATAACAAAGACACTCTGTCACTCGGGAAATACCAAGTGATATGATTGGCCAACCATAAAACATTATGTTATTTCATCAGACTGGCTTCATCATGTATTAGAAACAAGTTTTACATGTAGGAATTGCTTCAATATCTATTTCAGTATTTTCAAGTCTTTTTCTATCAGATTCATTTCCCATAAAAACAAATAATCAGTGAAATGTTTCAAAAATAGAAAAAATGTGTAAAATGGGCTGGGCACAGTAGCTCACACCTGTAATCCTAGCACTTTGGGAAGCCAAAGCAAGAGGATCACTTGAGGCCAGGAGTTGGAGACCAGCCTGGGCAACGTAGCAAGACCCCACCCTACAATCAGTTAATGAGAAAAATGTATAAAATGCATATAACCTAAATAGCCTCCATTTAAAACATGGGGAATTTATTCATGAAATTGCACAAAAATTAGAAATGCAGCACCTACTGCATGATCAACAGTTGTTTCCACACTCCATTTGTGTAAAACTGATCTATGGCTCAGGGCTGTAATTCCTGTTCACCAACACCTTGTGCCTTTTGTGTCTATGCATCTTATAATTATGATCAGACAGAGCCATTATTTGAAAAGAGCCAGCATCCTCTGGAATTAGAGCATACTATATTCTTTCGGTCTCACTTGTCTCCTGGGAATTCCCTGGCTGGGCTTCATCATTTTAAGTTTCTTATGCTCACCCTACTTGGCATTACTTCATTTCTTCTCACCATGTAACATCTGCTTGGCAGAGTAGGTGAAGACCTACAGCTGCCAGGTAAAGGTGGAGGTGGAGGTGAAGGTGTGTGCAGGACCACGTGGTCTGGGACCCATCTAGCCAGCTGTCAATTCATTGGTGATGACAATGAAATGCCTTTCCAGCTGTGCACCACCCTGTACTGGGTCCAGTTCCCAGAGTCAGCAAGACAGTCGTCACTGCTATATTCTGCGAAGCTATAATCTAACTTAGAGTTGAATGCCATTTTGACATCACACCCTGTTTGCCCCACCTCCCAGAATAACATATTGGTCTGTACTCAATTCAGATTTTTAAATTCACCATCCCTCATGCCACATGATGCCCTGTTTGAAAAATCTAGTGAAGAATGTTTAGGTCTCTGATGCTAATGAGAAAGTTTGGTCTGAGTGCAAGGTCTCTTTAGTGCAACCTGGCACATCACTTTCATCCAACTTTGAATCTTTTGTTAGGCCTCTGTGTTGTGCTGACCCCCAAAAGCCATTCAAGATCTTTAACCTGAGTGTGCCCCAGCCTGTTGGCAGTGGATTTTTGGAAAGCTCAGAGACTAGTAGAGAGACCAGGGATGAAAGACTGAGGGGAAAAAATAGGGATTTTCTAGAAAAAGGTATTTGGAATCAAAGAGGAATTTCAAGGGAGTATTAGCATCTGTCTATTTTATAAGACTTAAAGGAGAGAATGGGTAATAATGAAACGGGAGTGGCCAGTATGGACCACTCTCACAAAAGAAATATGTTAAAACCCATTGTTACAGGCATTTTTTGAGTGACCAGAATGCTATGACTTCCCAGTAGATAATACCTCAAAGTCAGGCTCTCACAATTTTACACACGTAAATGGGACTTTCTAATCTAGAGAAGCTGCCCAAATACTGTCACAGAATTATTTCATTCTCTTACTTAGTTGGTCCAGATCCCATAAATGATAGTCTAGGTTTTAATGGAACCCAGAGGAACCATAGTTTTGACTGGAGCAGTCTTTCGCCTAATGTCCTTGTCGCTACATAATTATTAGTAGCACTCCTTTTATGCTCCAGTGTGTACCTATTTAGCCAATAAATTGTATGATTACCAAATCAACATGTACGATAAGTATGGTTAAGAATTTTTTGCATAGTTCATCCAATGAGTAGTGATGTTAGGAAATCATTGGTTAGACCTTAAGTTATCTACAGTGGTCATTCTCAAACTTTAGCATGCATCACAACCACCTGGAGGTCTCATTAAAACACCAATTACTGGGCCTTCAACCCCAGAGTTTCTGATTCTGTAGATCTGGAGTAAGGCCTAAGAATTTGTATTCCTAACCATTTCCCAGGTGACCTAGGGAAGACAGACTTTGAGAACCACCACCTTGCTAGGCGCAGTGGCTCACACCTGTAATCCCAGCACTTTGGGAGGCCAAAGCAGGCAGATCATCTGAGGTCAGGAGTTCGAGACCAATATGGAGAAACCCTGTCTCTACTAGAAATACAAAAATTAGCTGGGCGTGTTGGGTGGCGTGTGCCTGTCATCCCAGCTACTTGGGAGGCTGAGGCAAGAGAATCACTTGAACCCGGGAGGCAGAGGTTGCAGTGAGCCAAGACCCCGCCATTGCACTCCAGCCTGGGCAACAAGAGCAAAACTCCATCTCAAAAACAAACAAAAAAGAGAACCACCAACTCTCTTCCTCTTGCTGGGTAGAATTTTGAAGACAATGGAAAAGACTTAAAGAGAGACTTCACAGTTTAAAGAACAACTAAATAAAATGGCAGTGTCAGGGACTAGTGAAAGAACATTACCTGGTGAGCTGGCCGGCTACAAACACAGTACAATCAGATGACAGCAGGTAATGCTCTGTGACAATGACCACGTGGTGGACCCTTCCTTGAGCTACTCTGTAATTTTAAGGTTTCGTCATCACTTGTTAAATATTTTTTTTTCAAAAGGAGAAGTAGACTTTTAGCAGATTTACCCATTTATTTGTGTGAGACAAACCTAAAAATATACTATCAAAAAGTAACAGATGCATTTACCATAACAGATTTTACTATTTATTTATTTTTATTTATTTATTTATTTATTTTTGAGAGGGAGTCTGGCTCTGTTACTCAGGCTGGAGTGCAGTGGTGCAATCTCAGCTCACTGCAACCTCCACCTCCCGGGTTCAAGAGATTCTCTTGCGTCAGTCTCCTGAGCAGCTGGGATTACAGACACATGCCACCATGCCTGGCTAATTTTTGTATTTTTAGTAGAAATGGGGTTTCACCATGTTGGCCAGGCTGGTCTTGAACTCCTGACCTCGGGTGATCCACCCGCCTCGGCCTCCCAAAGTGCTAGGATTACATGCGTGAGCCACTGCACCTGGCCCAAAACAGTTTTTAATTCTATTTTTGCATTTTTGTTGTTGCATTTGGTTATGGTGCTAAACAATTTCTGGGGATGGTTTTTCTTTAGGTTCTCAGGTATAGTATTTTCTGTATAGTCATTGTATATAGAGGTGTGTGTGTGTGTGTATAGTTTTCCTTGAGTTCTGCATATGAATACTTACTCCCAATTCTCCCTCTAATAAGTCATCTACAGTGAAAATAAATATAATGATCATATTTGAGGAATTTCAGTGACATCCTGTCAAAGTATTAGGCAAGACTGACAGAAAAGCTATTTTGATTTACATTTTAGGAAGAAATTTATTGAGTTGTGGATTAACTGAAACAATTATGGAGCCAAATTATTATTGTTTATGACTAAAGCACAAAATGGTTGTATTATTTGAACCTCAGCATAACTGGAAAATCCCAAATCCTGTCTTCAGGTTGCTCTTAAAAGATGAGCAGAGGAGAGATACCCAGACCGTCATGGAAAATTTGGGCAGACCCCTCTGTAAGAGTCTACCTAAAAAACTCAGATCTACTCTTTCTGTAGGCCACCTTGAGTCTGGTGCCATCACTGGCTATTCAGCATTTTCTGAGTAGTATTTGAAAGATAAACAGCCTTTTTGTTTTGTTTTGTTGTTGACTTTTTTGGATTTTAAAGAGCAAGATGATCTTAATGTAACAGGCTTTTCATTATCATGATTGAGGACTTTGATCACCAAAATACACTTGTAAATACAAAATAACTAAAAGACTCAGAAAGACAATGACTGAACCATGAGCCCAGTAAACTAAAAATTCCAGTGGTAACATGTCAAAGGTAAAGAGGCTTTTAAGGTCAGGAGTGTCTTTGTTGTGTTAGGAGACTTTCATTGCCCTGGTTCTGCTATGATCTTCTGATGTGTAACTTTGGGTCAGTCATTTAATTTAACCTATCCTTTATGGTCTCCTCCATCTCCGGTAGTAAGGGACATTGTTCAGTGGTGTGCTAGTTGGTGTTTAACAACCAATTTGAGTAGTGTCCAGTAAGCCTCGATTATAGCATCTGCCTATGTCCATGGTGTAAATACTCCCACCAGGGTTGATTTCAAGCTGTCAACACAGTGTCACTGGATGCAGAGGTGGAAAGAGATGTGCACCATTGGTCCTCACAAGTGGTGCAACCCAGTTCTCTTCTCTGAGAGAACAGCTGTGGGATTTTGGCCAATAATCCACTTTAGGGGCTGAATTATCCAGTCTGTCTGTTCACATTAATCATGCTAACCAACTATTTTGAGCTCTGTGAATGCGTTCTTATCCTCCAGGGGAAAACTGTTGTCTGTCAAGTGTGCATTTTCAAGCACTCAGTTTTTGACTTCAAAGCCCCCTTGGCAGACATTACTGTGGTAGCACTTCCCTGTGTCCCACTCTTGCCACCCCTTCTGAAGCCACCATCAGTGCCCACGTGGACTCTTGCAGTGGTTCTATATTGCAAACAACAGCAACTGACTCTGGTTATCTTAGAGAGAGAAGGAATTTGTGGAAAGGATTACAACATTCAGAGGAAAGCAGAAACCAGACTCAGTATGAGCAGATTCCAAGAGAAAATCCAAGAGCTGGCCAGAGGTCCCACCTGGGGACAGCCTGGTTAGAGGAAGAGTGCCATTGCTGAGTGCTGGAAGCTGGCTCCAGCACAGAGGGCATCACCACGGCCAGAAGCCACCTCTCCAACCACCGTGAATGGAAAGAATTCTGTACTATTTTGCTTCTTGGCATCCCTTGTTCCATATGAAAATCTCAGGCAAGAGCATCTGATGGGCCACCCTTTGGTCACATGACTGAGCTCTAGCCGCCACAGGGAGGGCAGACATAGTATCAGCCTTTTCAGCTTCTGTCGCAGAAGACTGGACCCAGCCTTCCATCAGGACCCCACAGTAATGATTTCCTCAGATACAGGAAGGAGCTTCAGATTCTGGGCAGCCACACATCGGACGAATGCCCCCTTGAGTATTCAATACCCTATTGCAAATGTTTTCCCTTAATCTCACCATGAAGAAATCTCTAGTTTTTTTCTATCTCAGCGAGATTTGCAAATGTTTCTACTTCATATATTTACAGAAGAAAATAAACATTTATGTTCTTTTCAAAGGAGGACAGGAGATGATAACTTAGATCAAAATATGAAAATTAATAAATGATAAGATTAAGAAAGGCTTAAAGTCCCAAGGAGATTCAGTGGAATTCAGAATTGACAGGAAAAGAAAAACACAAGCAGGAAGGGACATGACTGGCCCTGAGGAAGTTCATTGGTAGGACCTTGGGTTGCTGGTGTCCCCAACAGTCTCTTCCTTTTTTGAGACAGGGTCTCACTCACCCTGTCACCCAGGCTGGAGTATAGTGGCACAATCACAGCTCAGAGTAGCATTGACCTCCTAGAGCTCAAGCAGTCCTCCTCCTACCTCAGTCTCCTGAGTAGCTGGGACTACATGTGTGTGCCGCCACTCCCAGCTAATTTGTCTCTTCTGATGCCAAAGCTTTACCTAATTATTTTTCCTTTATGGGCAGAATGTTTCCCGCTTGACACTTCTGTAGGAAAAACAGCAATAGGGACCCGGGAGAATGCTGGGCAGGCCCCTTGCTCAGACCAGCTTCCCCATCATTGCATCATCAAATGCATCTCCAGATTCCCAGAGACCTTTGACAGATTGGGCCTCAGTCCCTGAGTCTGATGCCACTACAGCATCTAGGAATCAGCTCGCCGATGGCTCAAAGCAGCTCTGGGAGCTGGACTCCACCTCCCCTCTCTGAGTGTTTCTCACCCTCATGTTGGCTCAACATTGGGACCAGTGCCTGTCCCCAGAGCCTCCCAGCAAATCACTCATCAGAGGTGGCCACTCATCCTAGAGTCCTGCTTCTCCATGTTCCCGGTTACTGCCCTATCAATGCTGCTAAAGTTATTGATAAGAGGCCTGTAGCTTGCCAGCCGTCTAAGCTGCCATTGGATCTGAGCCTTCTTAGACCTCCCCAGGCCTGGGCCACTCCCTCTTCTCTCTGTGGCTCTATCCCTCGGTGCCCTGTTGGCTGGGAATGGGCAGGACCCCACCATGAGCAGATGTAGCTGATGCATTCTGTAGACAGCTAAGGCTTATGGTTGGCTGGATTGAGGATGAGAAGTCTGGGACCAAAAGAGAAGACACAAGTAATTGCACTTCTTTGTGCAGCCTCTGCCCTCCTGCTCATGGGGGTCAGAAAGTTTCTAAGAGGGAGAGTTGGGAAGGAGGAAGGAGGAGGAATGGGCCAGAGAAGTAAGGTGGGTTCTCTGGGGCTGTGGTCTCTATTCATAGTCCAGGCTATTGTCTGGGGGGTGAGACCCACCACTTGCCACCACTGGAACAAAGCTAAGCTCAAGGGTCCTCATCACACTTGGTATCCACACTTGCTTTCCCAAGTCACTGCCCAGAGCCCTGCTTTCAGACTTGGTGCTATTTCAGGCTACCTGGGAGAGGTAGGTCTTGAAGATCACAGTTCTCTCAATGCCCCCAAACAATTAAGAGCCACCATCTGGCATGAAGCCCACCCCAGAGGATGATTTGCAGGTGAGAGCTAGTACATACAGTGCCTCTCGCCCCCAGGATGCCCGCTGCAGAAGTTTTTACTGCCATCTGTCTTTACCCATAGCAACTCCCCCACTGGTCTGGAAACAATTTAAGGATGGAAATTCTGACCCATGAGTCTTTGAAACTCCAGAGCCCAGTGTTCTTCCTGACACCTCATAGCATTTTTTGAAATGTTGGTTGAACTGTTTTGATCCTTTTTTTGGCAGAGGGGGTCCTCACTTACCTGCTTCCCTCTGCCTCCCTAAAGTCAGGCAGCCAGTAGGGATAGGGGCCTTCAGGCTCACACCTACAGAAGCTTAGAGCCCGCAGGACCATCCATAACATGGTAGTGGACAGTCCTGTCCTCCTGCAAGCCCTGTGCTGGGCATGGGTCACACCCCCTCCCACCATGGCTGTGCTGCCTATAAAGCCAGGGGTTATAGAATCAGCCCATCTCTCAGTACCTTCCAGCTGTAGCTTTTTTATTGTATACCTGGGCCCTGCTGAGATTAGGAGTCCTGTGAAGTCATTTTCATCCCAGAACTCTCCTCCTTCATGGGCACTTTCATGGAGACTCTTTTTCCCTCTGTCATTGGGAGCAATGACTAGATTAAATAGACTTGTCCCTGGAAGGCTCCTAGGCCAGGAGCCCCTTCCCACCAGCACACTGAAAGTGGTGCCATGAAAAAGGGGCCAGGCAGGAACACGGCAGTGACACCAGCCTTTGCTGGGTGCCATGCACGCACGTCTCTAAGGCGTGGGCTTCAGCCACTCTGCATATGGCCTCAGCTAACCAGGGATGCTTTCTGTTTGTCATATTGCTTTATAATTTTGTAAAAATTCACAAATTTATAATATGTGAGTATATAATATAAATCTGATATTTCAGCATTCAGATTTGAGCAATATTTCAAGGTATGATGATAATACTCTGAAGGGATTTGTTGCTTTACAAAATCTTTCAATCCTGTTGTGCTTTGTGTAACTAACACATTTCAAATTTCTCAATCCACACAAATTTGGTACTCTACCACATTTACAGGAAACTAACAGTTCACAAGGAAGATCCAGGGAGATCCAGACAGAATAGACAGGGAGACACAGAAAGAAGGATCTGGTTAATACGATCTTGAAAATGAATCTCCAAGTCCTGTCACATGTTTTTCTAATGGAGCAAAATTAACTCTTACTCTTCTTCCCTAACCCTAACCCTCTTTTTAGAATGAGTTGTCAAGGTTTTCGTTTATTTGTCAGTCCAAGAATAGTTTTTGTTTTTGTTGTTGTTTTAGAGACAGGGTCTCTGTGTGTTGCCCAGACTGGAGTGCAGTGGCATGATCATAGCTCACTACGGTCTCTACCTTCTAGGCTCGAACGATCCTTCCACCTCAGCCTCCCAAGTAGCTTGGACTATAGGTGTGCACCACCACACACAGTTAATTTTTTAATTTTTAGTAGAGATGAGGTCTTGCTCTGTTGACCAAGATGGACTATAGGTGTGCACCACCACACCCAGTTAATTTTTTAATTTTTAGTAGAGATGAGGTCTTGCTATGTTGACCAGGATGGTCTCAAACTCCCAGGCTCAAGCAGTCCTCCCACCTTGGCTTCCAAAGTTCTGGGATTATAGGCATGCACCATCACACCTAGGCTTAGTGTTTTAATTTCAAAGAACACAGCTGTATCCTCTCTCTGTCACCTGCAGTCCCTGACACTTGTCAAACAAGACTATGTTTTCTAGCCCATTCTTCCTCCCTCATGAATCCAAGGCCCGCATCTGAGCCTCTGTGAGAACCAGTTGTTTTGTTGCCCACCTTGAGCAGTAGTTGTTGTACATAGGTGGGTGTTCACTAGGAACTGGATGAGGAATCCCAATGCCAATGTCATGGGTATCTCCTAATTTTTTGAGATAATGCGTAATCTGCCCTCAAGGCCACCATGTTGGTGCAAAGGTGAGAAGCTCATCATGCCCTTACTGAAATTGAGCAGAGGTGCTGGGGTACATGAGACACACCCCCATAACCCCGCCCCATAACCAAATGATTAATTCTTGTTCGAGATTATTTTCTAAGTCTAAAGTTCTAGGAAAGAAGAAATGCTGTCTTTCCCTGAGGGATCTTCCAGTAAGTAGGCAGTAGCAGCATGACTTGTGTGGCTTTTGAGAGCCATTTCTGCTGTCTTCAGACAAAAAGTGCAAAGAGAGGAATGCAATAGGTCATGCTGAGGCTTTGGGCGAAATGCTTAATGCTCCTCAGCCTAGAAGGCTTTGTGAATGAATTTTAGAATGGAAAATGCAGTATAAACATAAAGCTCAGGAAAGGATGGTAACCAAGAAAAACCTTAGGAAATGGTCTTGTGATAGCACATTCTAAGCGTAGCCATCAAGTCTGTGTGCAGAGGTGAAGGTACATATTAAATGGTTTACTGATACTGCATTACAATACATAGTACATTTCATGGGTTGTTCTTTATTAGCAGTATGTCAGAGTATTCTACAAAATCACAGTGAATGTCAACTGTTGCTGCATTTCTATCAGTACCTGCATGTGCATCCATGATACCATGCCTAGAGGGTTTGTATTTCTGATTTTTAATAAATCAATCTTTAGCATACCCCAGAAGAAGAAATCAAGGGGGCCCAAGGTATAGTAGCTTCTGTTTGGAGATTCACTATAGTCTTTGTTTTCCTGAGCAAGTTCAGAAGCTAAGCATAGATATCTCCATTAGACATGCAGAGTAGTATGGTGCAGTGAGAGAATACAAGCTTTTCAATCAAACAGGGTGGAGGCCAAAGCCTGGTTTAACCACTAACACCACCTATATGACCTTGGGCAAGTAACTAATCCTCTTGCCTCAGTATTGTCTTCTGCAAAATGGGATGGAAATAGTCCCTACCTTACGGAATTGTGGGTATTGGTCATAGCATGATTAAAAAGTGCCTGACATTTGGTAGGCAGCCCACAAGTAGGATACATTACTATGATGTAGAACCACAATTCTTGCTTTCTATAGCTTACCCACAGTCAACTTTTAATATGTACCTAATAGAGCTAAGACCAAGACAATTTCTCCAATGTTCTGCTAACATAAGCCAATCACATTATTTCTTAATCTCATTCTGATATGGAGAAAAATTATTATATTCTTTATATTTTCTTGAGCCAGTGGACAATTAGGTAAGAATAGGGATAGATTATATAAGAGCTATTCCACTATGTAATATGGAAGAACTTGCCCAGAAGTGGAAGTCAGGTGCAGGGACATTTGCTGCTATTGTGCCTTGAGACCTCAAGGAAACCTAAACTTTCTAGGTTTCATGCTGGGCATTTGCAGTATACTGGGTGTGGGCTGTGTGGTTTTCAGGCTGCTTCTAGCCGAAATGCCATGTTTCTGTTTGCTCACTTGGTGAGCTCAATCTTCTCTCAACAATTTGGTTTTTAAAGCTGTCTTTACATCATAGCTCACAGAATGATGAGCTGGAAGAGACACAGACACCACCTAGGGTGACATTCTGATTTTACAGATAAGGAAACTGGGACTCAGAGAATAAGGCTTTCCTCCTCCTTATATCTTATAGCTAGTTTTTTGCTAAGCTAAAACCAGAACCGGGGTGTCTTGACTCATAGATTGGTATTCTTTCCATTATATCCCCATTGTCCTTTTCCCACAGATCAGATATCACATTTAAGAACCAAATATGAAAACATAGCACATCTGATTTTTTTTTTAAGACAGAGTCTTTACTCTTATAGCCAAGGCTGCAGTGCTGTGTTACGATCTCAGCTCACTGCAACCTCCACCTCCTGGGTTCAAGCTATTCTCCTGCCTCAGCCTCTTGAGTAGCTGGGATTACAGGTGCCTGCTACCACACCTGGCTAATTTTTGTAATTTTAGGAGAGACAGGGTTTCATCATGATGGCCAGGCTGGTCTAGGACTCCTGACTTCAGGTGATCTGCCCACCTCGGCCTCCCAAAGTGCTGGGATTATAGGCATGAGACATCGTGCCTGGCCCAGCCCAGCTGACTTTTGACACTTGCAACCTAATCATCTTATTGAATGACTACAAGGTTTCTACACTTCTATCTAATGGTCTTTTAATCACCCAGAGAAATAGATAACTATTAGAATTTAGGGATAAAAGGGTATGGTTGACATGGTGTGTGAGCCCTAAAGGGACTTCTCAGGGACATGACGGTTCATCTTTGAGTTTTGCATTTTAGAATCTTTGAGAAGCTCTGGATTTCCACTCACCCACTTACTAGGACCGTACATTATATCCTCAGAATCTAACAGTTAATCCACATGTTCCTGACTATACTACCCTGTGGTCAAATATGTTTATTCCTCGTGAAATAAGATTATTTCATTTTGACCAAAGTCATCATGGGAATCTAATAATCACATGCATGATCACAAGATGTACATAGCATGCATGAGTAAACCAAGAAATAACAAACCAAAGCAAACTGCTTTGTTAGATGGCATACATATTACAAGTCGACATGGAGAGGAAGTGGTGTCCTGTTAACTAGTATCTTCTCTGTGTGTCTGTCCTGTGGTTCTGGCTTAGGTTAAAGTCTGGGGTTTACCTTCCTCTTCCCCTGCTCAGGTTGAGCCTTCTGTGGAAGCCATTAGAGCAGAGAGAGAAACTTCTGACTGTTTAATTGGCAGCTACTTTCAATGGAAAAGCATATTCACCATGTAAGAATGCTGCTGTACTGGAGTTAATTTTCGTGAAAAGAATGTACAGTAATCCCCCTTCTCCATGGCTTTGTTTTCTGTGCTTTCAGTTACCCACAGTCAACTACAGTCCAAAAATGATAAGATATTTTGAGAGAGAGAAACAGAAACCACTTTTATTACAGTATATTGTTTTAATTGTACTTTTTTTATTATTGTTAATCTCTTACTGTGCCTAATTTATAAATTATCCTTCATCATAGATATGGATATATAGGAAAAAATGTAGTATATCTAGGGTTCAGTACTCTCCACAGTTTCAGACATCCACTAGGGGTTTTGAAATGTATCCACTTCAAATAAGGGGGACTACTGTACTTTCTGCAGTAATTTTGAAGAAAAATCAGTTGTGGAACTGATTTTTAAAAGACTGCTTTCTTCAGAAAAGAGAACAGAAAGCAATCAATTTAAGTTGTTTTTTTTTTTTTTTTCCATTGTAGTGAGAAATGTAAAGCATTCAACTCAGGTCTCTTAAAAATTAAGAAAAGGAACCATAAAATGTTCAATATTAAAATAATTTTTAGTTGTACATTATATATTTGTCTCAGATTAAGACCAGCAGATACACAATGGAAGGGAGGAGTGGAACAAGAAGCAGAAAGGTAGGAGAGAAAAGGCTGAGAAGCAAACAAACCAAAACACAGACAGATACAAAGAGTGAAAGAAAGATTAGAAAAACCAGAAGAGGGTTGGAAGACAGAATAATATTTAGGAACGAAGAGAAAGGATGACAGGACTGTGTAGCTTTTGCACTTAAGCACAGCTTCTCATTACTTTTGTCATCCTTTGTTTGAAGTCTTACTCTCCACCTATGAACTATATGTTCCATAAGCACGAGAATTGTGCTGGATTTTGCTTACTATTGTTTTCCCAGTGCCTAACAGAGACATAGTAAACACACGCAAGGATTATTCAGTGAATGGATGAACAAAGAAACAAATGAAAAAAGAGAGTGTAGGGAAAGGGAGTTCTGTGGCTCAAATGGCACCAGCTATGGTCCACTGAGAGCTGCCATTGTTTCCTCAAAAGCAAGAGGCCATGGACTTGGCTGATCCTGGCCCCTGAGATGCTTGGAATAGTGTTTCTTTGGAGGCAACTTTACAAACGCTCACACGTTATCTGTGAGAGTTGCAGTCTACTGTTAGAACAAGGTTTTGCATCTGTTTCTTTTGGAAACTTTTTGAAGGTTGATGTTTTCACCATCCCTCACATTCCTGGTACCTTCTTACCCCAAGCCCAGTCTGTGATGCTCCCAAATCCCCCTGCCCCAGCAGCCCCTCTGGAATCCGTGTCCTGTTATGTATTGAAAAAATCTCTCCCAGAACGCTGCTTTCTTGGCTCTCCCAAGAGGAGTCCTGTTTTAGTCCATTTTGTGTTGCTGTAACAGAATACGTGAGACTGGGTGGTTTATAATGAACAGAAATTTATTGGCTCACAGTTCTGGAGGCTGAGAAGTCTGTTTTCAAGGTGCCCATGTCTGGTGAGGGCCTTCTTGCTTCATCATCACAGGATAGAAAGTGAGAGGGTGAGAGAGAAAAAGAGAGGACCAAACTTGCCCTTTTGTTACAGCACCAATCCCCAGCCCCATGAGGTGGAAGCTTCATGGTCTAATCACTTCTTAAAAGTCCCACATCTTAATACTGTTACAACGCCAATTAAATTTAAAAATTAAATTGAATTTTGGAGGGGACAAGCATTCAAACCATGGTGAGCCCCTTCTCCTTTAGCCCCTTGGTGGCAGCTGCCTATTTTCCCAACCTGTCTGTATTAACAGCCCTAGAAAAGGGTCAGCACTCGGGGCTCCTCATTACCAAGAAATCAACACACCTCAAACCTCCCATAAAAATGCACTTTTCTAATCCTTCCCATCCTATCCTTAATACCTCCTGGTCACTCTTGTTCATTCATACAGATTTTGGCCCTTGGCCACCCACAGCCTCCTCATCTACCCCAACTACTGACCTGCAGGATGACTTCAGGAGTTTTGCGCACAATTCATCTAAAAGATTAGCCTCTGCAAATCTGTGATTTTTTTTAAATGATGGTAAAATATATATAACACAAAATTTACCATTTTACCTTTAAAGTATACAGTTTTGTGGCATGAAGCACATTCACATTGTTCTGCAACCATCACTAATCTATCTCCAGAAATTTCTTATCTTCTCCAGCTAATAGTCTGTATCCATTAAACACTAACTTCCCAAGTTCAGTGATATTTACTTTTACCAGACTTAAGGCACTCTCACCCCAAAATTTTCATTTCCTGAAGTTGTTCTACCTTCAGAATTTTAAATTTTGTTATTCTACTTTCTGTCCACAATCTCCTGTCTTGCCAACAGACCTTGATGCAGACAGATCTGAGTTCGGATCCCAGCTAATCCAGTTACTAACTTCATATTCTTAATCTATTTTGTGTTGCTATGAAGGAATACCTGGGACTGGGTAATTTATAAAGAAAAGAAAGTTATTTAGGTCATGGTTCTGAAGGCTACACAAGAAGCATGGCACCAGCATCTGCTTGGTTTCTAGTGAGGGCTTTTGTGCTGCATCAAAACATGGCAGAGAAGGGCCAAAGGGGAAGTGGGCATGTGCAAAAAGACACCAAACCAAGCATCCTGGCTTATAACATCGCACTCTCATGGGAACTAATCCATTCCCCAGAGAACCCATCCAGGCTCCTAAGAGTGAGAACTCACCGGATGCAGTGGCTCACGCCTGTAATCCCAGAACTTTGGGAAGCCGAGGCAGGCGGATCATTTGAGATCGGGAGTTCAAGACTAGCCTGACCAACATGAAGAAACCCCATCTCTACTAAAAATACAAAATTAGCTGGGCGTGGTGGCGCACGCCTGTAGTCCCAGCTACTTGGGAGGCTGAGGCAGGAGAATTGCTTGAACCCGGGAGGCGGAGGTTGTGGTGAGCTGAGATCGTGTCATTGCACTCCAGCCTGGACAACAACAAGAGTGAAACTCAGTCTTAAAAACAAACAAACAAACAAACAAAAGAGTGATAGCTCACTTACTACTGTGAGAATGGCACCAAGCCAATTCCTGAGGGATCTGCCCCCACCCCGGTGACCCAAACACCTCCCATTCAGTCCACTTCCAACACTGGAGATCAAACTTCAACAGGAGGTTTGGAGAATGCAGACAAACCATATCTAAACCATGGCACCTCACTTTCTTCATTTGTAAAATTCAGATAATAGATAATATAAATACTGGATAGATAACAGAACCTAAGTTCACAGAATTTTTGAAAGGAATAAGTGCTTAAAGAGCATTTAGCACAGGTCTGTTCTCCTCCGTCCTTCCTACCAGTTCACACATTAACGTGCATCACATCAACCACTCTACTGATATTCTCAGCTCCCTTAAACCTTGATCTTTCTGATGCTCATCCCAGAGAGACACAGCATGCTGTGTCAGTCCAGCTTTCTGCCTCATCTGCACGTCCACCTGGGCTGTGTGTGAGCAGCTGGCCCAGCCACACTACCGTGCAAGCATTTCATGGGCCCCTATTAGGTTTCCTTTGCTCTTCCCCCACATGCCTATTTCAGGTCTTTCCCTTTTGCTCCATCTCCCTACCCAGCCACTGTCTTCTCTGTTTCTGTAAACCAGAGTCCTTAACACTTTAATGATGTTAGAACCACACACATTCCCTGAGGTCCTGATTTGGTAAGAGGTGGTGGGGCAGGAATCTGCAGTTTTAACAAGCAACTAGGGGATTTTGATACACACAGTGTGCAGCCCACTCTTTGTGGAGGGCTGTCCTGAGCCATAAGCTCCTTGAGAGCAGACACAGTCTTATCTGACTTTCACCCCTAAATACCTAACAATAGATGCTGAAGGATTGGTTGAATGAATGATTCTGTCACTCTGCACTTCAGAATAAGTTACTGTTCGCCTTTGAAATGCTAATTAGCTACAGCTGTTTAAATGCAGTTTAAAACTCTTCAGTGTGTTTTATCTTTAGTTCTTTATCAGCCCTTTTCACTGCCGTTGGGGGTAGGGAACTATAAAGAACTTGTTACTCTCTGACTAGCAACAACAACAAAAAGCCAACCCAAGGGCCAAGTAAGATTGAGCCTGCAGTCTAGAGATACACGATTGAGCCTGCAGTCTAGAGATACACGAATTGGGCCTTGCCACTGTCACTTAGGGAAGAACACTCCAGTGACTCTCATTCTAGGGATCCCACAGGCAGAGGTTGTTGTAGCCATTTCAGTGGACTTTTCTGGAATGGAAAGAGTTTCAAGCATGATGCTCACTGCTAGGGATGTTGGGAGAAGGTGATTTAGAGAAATAGGTGGGTAGATAGAGACCAAGACTGGCACACCCCATCAGTGCTGCAGAGGCTTCAAATCCCAGCTTTGCCATTTACTAGCTTGTGACAAGAGTAATGAAACTTAGAGCCTCTTGTTTCCTTATCTGTAAAATGGGGACCGCATGATTTACCTTGCAGAGCTTTGGGGAGGATGGAAAAATGTCATATAAGTAATGCATAGTGATTCTATGATGTTAGACAATTGAGCAGAGTCTCGAGGAAAGCATCTTCAGTCTCTACTACGATTGGAGGGAAAACACACACAGACACAACACCTACACCCAGGCTGCCTACAAAAACAGAAGTGGAACCAGCTATTGCCCTGTGGGGAAGTCTAACTCTCACACATTGCAATAAAATCTTTCCAAAGGGAGCAGACAGAGTAACCTCGGGCCATGCCCTCCCACTTCCCTCTTCCTCAAGTGGAGCTCTGAGGGAGGCAGAGCTGGTGGGGAGCCTTTATAGAGGAACTGGGAGGTAAAGTAGTGTGGGTGGCTGAGGCTGAAACATTTCTTTTACCACCTTCCTATACCGTCCCCCCACTTCTCTTCTGTGCCAGGGGGAAAGAGAAACAGTGCATGCCTATGCTTTACCCACACACACTTGGATCTGCTTCCCCAGCCTCCAGACCCCACCTCATCATTCATCATCATTCACTGAATGCCTGCAGCCTTCACGGTGCTTTCTAAATGCCTCAGCCAGAACCTCCCTGGGAGCCTGTATAAAGTTTGCTTCAATATTTGGGGTCTTCCCCCAGCCCATGAAGACCAGTGTCTAAGCCCTACTCCAGCCCCTCCCTATGCCTGGTTTTCTCTCTCCAATTTGAGTGCTAAGAGACTTTGGTTTAAATGTTAATAATAATAAACAGCTATAGACATTCTCCCCTTCGATACCTATTCCCTTGTTTCCACACATTTATTTGCTTTCAGGAGAAGAATTTGGATTGGTTTCCTCGGATGCGAGCCATGTCCCTCGTTAGCAATGAAGGCGACAGTGAGCAAAATGAAATTCGGAACCTTCAGGAGAAGTTGGAATCGACCATGAGTCTGGTCAAACAGCTCTCCGGTCAGCTGGCAGAGCTCAAGGAGCAGGTGGGTGCATTCAGGGAGACGGTGCTGGGTGGGATAAAGTCATTCACCACCTCTGGTGAGGGGAGACAGAGGGTCCAGGGAGCCAGGTCATTATCCTCAGAGAATTGCAAACTCCAAGAAAGAAACCTCACGTTGTACTGTAGAACCACATCCTAGCAAACGGGGACTTCTACTTATCCCATCTCCCTGAGCCTCATGCAACACTTCTCCTTCTGTGGAGGGGGGAAAAGAGAAAATGCCAAAATACAACCACCTCTTTCCATTTAAAAAAAAAATCATTTTCTGGCATGATAGTAATTACCTCATGAGAAAGGCAAATCCTCGTTAGTATCTGCCATTTCAATGCTATAATCAACCCCTTTATCATATAAAATTGTTAGTAAAAATATCAACAGTAACCATGGTAGCTATTAAAATGACTGTGGTGATGGTGACAGCTATGTGACAGGCAAGATCTGTTTTCTAAAATGGCTCCTGCTTCCTAACCACAGAGAGGGGTTTGCTCTTTTTCTCTGTTCATGGAAATTCACTTCTAAAAAATCCCTTTTTTGATAAATATATTCTATATGATGCTGGACAGTAGGTAGGTGGGGAATATTAACTCAAAACGGTTGTGGCCCACCAGCACTGGGTAAGAGTGAGAAAATCCGCTGAACACACACTCTCTCTTTTCCCCCAGATGACAGAACAAAGGAAGAATAAGCAGAGACTGGGCTTCCTCGGATCAAACACACCCCATGTGAATCATCACATGCCACCACACTGATACCATGGGGGGAAGCCGTGACTAGCCTTTCATCAGTGTCCTGCCTGATCACTGAATAAAGAACTGAGATGGAGGGGAGTGAACAGTGCCTATTGTTGAAAAGTCAAAAACAACCAAGTGCCAAGATGTTGAGTGGGTTAGCTCTGAGAACAATTTATAACTGTGTTTTCATGGTTGCGAAGACCTAACCTCAAATGCATCTGCTAGAAAGCGTATATCACACATTCGCAATGCATCAGGAAGAAAAGGCTTGCCCAAAAGGCTGGAGAGGGCAGGGAGCGGCAGGGTGGAAGGAGACACGGGGCAGGGAGAACTATCTTCTGCTAAATCGATAGGAGTCAGTTTTGTCTTAAATGCTGACTACAGCCACTGACATGGTTGGCTGGAATTTCTTTCTTTTAATTGTGGCATATAGGTTCGTGATACAAGAAGTCATACTTTGGTGGCTAAGTTTTACTAAGGAAAATAACTGAAAAGATTAAAAGTGAGAGTTGAAAAGAGAAATGATAATGCTTCCAAACTGCAGCTGTCACAGGGCAATTTCTTTATTTATAACGTGAAGCACAATGGATTTACAGCTCTAGGAACTTAGTACTTTGGAGCTTTTGCCTCTCACGCTGACAACATAACAAATGTGATTGCCTTCTCTGGGATTCAGACAGGCTCTGTCAATGTGGAGCACAAAAGGAGATTTTCATATAACTTGTTAAAAACATGTTCTAAGTCATGTATAGGCTAAGATTTTAAAAAGATCTGGGGGAATAAAAAGCCAACAGTAAGCCCCAGGAAAGGGTTTTTTGAGACCATATGTATGCTATTAAAATATATTGAGATTAATACATGAAAATGCTTAAAGGTGATAGGAATTATTGAGAAACTTATGATGGTGGCATTGCCTTTTATAAACATGGAGTGAAAGCTATTTGACTCATGTTTGCTGTGCTTAAAGAACTGCTTCAGGACCTGAGCGTTTTTATTTATGCTGTTCCTGCAGTTAGGAAAAAAAATCCAAGAAATGTATTGAATACTCAAGAAAATGCCACATTTCAATTACATCTTTAAAACTGTGTCTGTAAGGGCTTTTCAAAATGTAGAAAGAAAAAAATCTCTTATTCAAATTGTTTTTATGTTAAATCATGCACTCGGAATTTGTCGAGGGAGAGAATAACCTGGCGTGTTCGGGTTATTCTTAGAGGCTACACATTTGGAACAGCGGCAAAATATGGATAATGGAAGTGTTAGGAAGAAACTGATGCGACAGGGAGTGAAGACACTTGATACCAGACTCAGGGAGATGCTCTGCAAGTTGACCCGGCCTCTCCCCCACAGGAACAAAATACTGCCTCCAGAGTCTCTAAATTCTCAGTTATCAACACCAAGGTTTAAGGTCCAGATAGGGTTTGCTATGACAATTTTTAAAGCTTTTGGATTGTTCTAACATAGCTTAAGCTATTGGTTCCTAAAAATCTCAAATCAAGATCTATGTAGAGTATAAAGGAAGCCTGAACCAAGCCTTCCACACACTGTTCAAATGTAGACTTGGAACAAAGCTGTTGGGACCCAGAGCAATGAATTTTTGAACTGAAGCTGCTGATACTCCCCAGCACCACCTCATACTGAGGATTCCTCACTCTGACATGACAGTATTTTTTCTGACCAGGAGCTGAAAGACCCTGACATTCATGATCCAAAGATATAAGAAATTTTGATATGTCTGCATGCAGCACAGAACTTTGAACCTAGCAGGCAGTCAATAAATACATGAGAAATTCAGCTGTCATTCAGTTACTCTTAATTCTTTATAAAACTTTAAATGATAACACATATTTGTTTGTTTAAAATGGCTTTCCCAAACTCAAAGTAGACTAAAGCAGCCATCTTTAAAATCCAGGATCATCAATGCTATTAACAGTATCAGGTAAAAAGTACACTTTAAAATATTTTAATCAGGCAGTTTTATGGATAGAGAATAGAAGAGAATGGTGGTAAATATTGAACATGTTCCAATATAGGAACCTATCTCTATTTTAGTACAAAATAAAATATTTCTGACATCTGAACTAGAGGTCAAGAGAATAAATTCATTTGTACACATCTGAGCAACCTGTCTTTCAGATGATAAAGTATCTAGCCTTTTCTGACACCGTAATAGTTCATTTTGTAGGGAATAAGCCATTAGGTGTATATAATTGCTTTCTAGAAATGACCTAATGTCCCCAACCACAGTGTAGTGGCAGATCACTGTTTCACAGCATATTTTCTCCTAAGGAAAGTATTCAAAAGAGACTGCAACTAACAAGACTCTTATTTCATCAAAATTTAAATATTTCTGAGTTGTATTTTTAATGCCTCTTTCTTTTCTGGCTAAATGCTTAGAAATTATAAAGCAAAAAAACAAAAAAAGACAACAATAACAAAAAATCAAAGCAAACAAAAAAGGCACTTTTCAGAACATCAAATTCCTAATGGAGAAGAGGAGAAGATAATGGGGAAATTTGACATTTGATATAAATTTATATTTGTTGTGTGTATGTTTGTTAATGCAACTGGAATATTTGACCTAGGTATCAGTTAACATCCTTGTATTTATATAGGGACATCAAAATAAATGCAATCATCTTGAACTTTGATGTTAAGGGAGATTTTGAAAAAATATTTAGTTGTTTAGAATCCATATTGGTTCAAAAGTATCAGTTTCTGCTGAATAATATTTTTAATTTCAAAAGGGTTTTGTTCCCTGTGTGCTCCATTCTGAGGCTCAAGAGCTTAATGCAAGTATGTTTTCTGAGTTCAAATAACACTTTTAGCTTGTATCATATAGGGCTATAATATAAATAAATAAATTATATGTATGCAAAATTTATCATATTTTCTACCCCTTAGAAAGTTAAATTAGAAATGAGCTTATTTTCTTGCACACAATATTTTTCTGTTGGTAAAGAGGACACAATTTCTAGTAGATTGTTAATAACATCAGGAAGATATTTCATTCGTCAGAACTAATTGTGTGCTTATTCCCATATTCTCAGCTCATAACTCCCTGTTTTGGCCGCTCTCTTTATTTTACAATTGTTTTATTGCAAACAGCAAGGCAGTATGGCCCACACTCAGCCACCAGCCCCCAGCCCCCAGGACTGAGAATGAGTAGTGAGGCTGGGGAGTTGGTGAGAGAAGGTGGAGATAGGGATTTCTGCTTCCCAGTACTCTATCATTAGAGAAAAGGAGGGGTAAATATTAGCTAATAAGAAGAAAAATGCTTATTCTTCAGGGACCCAGTAGATTGGACATAAGCAAGTAAGTACTGCACAGGCATCATGATGTAATAGTTGACGGACCCCAGAGATACCCCTCACCCATGCAGAGAACAAAGCTGTGTGGAAGAGCAACTATCATAAGATGGTGTGTTCCCTCCAGCGGCTGTTAAAGCCATCCTGAATAACAAATGAGTTATTCCTACCTACAGACCCATTCCAATATGCTGTGATACACGACACGGTGCACCGCAGAGGAGACAGACATCTTCAGCACAAACACAGATGCCTGCAGGAGCTTGGCAAGTCACTAAATTGCATGAAATTGTGAGGTGCACACCAAATGCAGGGATGGGGGAGGCCGTGGGAAGCTCTGTATTCTCAAAATTTGACAGCTAATTCCGGTTTTTAGAAAATGCCTGAGGCCAGCAGAGGCCCTCTAGTCACTCACTGCTGCTGTTTCTGATATAATTATTGAGAAAGCTATCTCATTTAATAGACGAAAACATGCACTATCAAAACCAGATAGCCTAACGTGCATGTGAAAATCGAGAAATCTGAAACCAAATCCAGGTACCCTTCTCTGAACTGGAGTGTTTCCACAGACTTGAATAATTTATGAAATTATCACGCCAGTACTTCTCATATCACCGAGAAGACTTTCTCTCCTGCAGTAGAGGATTACTATATTTGCCTAAAAAACACGATTCCAATATATGTCAAGGGCAGATAATTTATAAGTGAATGTTAATAAAATTGGATGTGTATAACTTTTTTGTTTGCAATACTTTAAAGTGCTTTATTCATTTCTTGCCATGTTTCTAAGTAATATCTGCATTGGTATGAAAAGGCATTATGATTGCTATTTTACATAGCAAGACATGAGGTATAAAAAATTTGGTGACTTGAACCACACCGATGAGCTAATCCAGATGGACTAGTGTGCCTCAGGCTTATTGGGATTTGGCTAATTCCCCAATGTACCAACTCGTACTGGTGCATCACATGGTGTCTGATGCCCTGCTTGAGCTCAGTGGGCACAGACCATTGGGTGGCTTAGGATTTCCTGATTCTTAACACGCACAGCTTTAAATGATAGTTCCCCTCAGAAAAGAACTGAGTGTGCAAGAGCTGAAGTCAACATGGGTGGCACGAATCACATGCAATCTAAAAATAGAATTCTTTGCTCATATGGGTATTTTCCAGTGTGCCACAGTTCCTTGAAGTAGTGTGGAAACATTTGTTTGTTTTGTTTGTAATCAGAGGAAAGGTTGGGGGAGGGCAATTGGACAGGGAGTTCCTCTTCCGGTGAGAGTAATTGGCACAAAGAGCGGGCAGTAGTGTGCATGTGGGGGCAGTGTGGTGGAAGTCCACAAGTCACCCTTCCTTTGCCTGGTCAACTGGGGTGCTTTGAGGAAGTCCTAGGAAGGCCTAATGTTCAGAGAACAAATCCAGGCCAGAATGTGTATACTTCAGCCTCACCTATGTTCCTCACCCACATCAGAGGTGCTGGTACCTCATACGGAGCCACATGGCAAACAAGAACAGTTACAAAATGGGATGCTGGGAGAAAATGTATAGAAACAGAGATAAGTTGTTAAACTCAGTTTGACTCTGTTTCACAGAAAATGATGGCTTTTACTGCTTCAGTGTGGATTTCCCCTCAGATTAGCCTGTTCCCCTTTAACTCCGGTCCTTGGGGCAAGATCAGCTCCAGGTAGAGTGGCCCTACTCACAGCTGTGGAAATGTGGCCACAGGCATGGATTTCCTCTACGATCCGCACGCCAGCACATCCTTGCAAAGCTCCCCTCCCCTTAGGTCTACTTGCATAGGACAGAGCTGCTTTGAAGGCTGCTCCCTGCTCTAATGACTCTGCTTTCTGTTTTTTTTGGTAATAATTATCTTCACTTTGGACAATTATATCCTCCTTTCTCTATACCATAACTCACTCCCTCTTCTCCTTCAACGTGGGTCAGGCATATCTTTGTGATCTTGGAATTCTAAGCAGTAAATTCGAATAAAAAGTCTGTAACTACAATACCTTAAAATTAGGCCCTGCAAACTATCTGATCTTTGACAAACCTGACAAAAACAAGAAATGGGGAAAGGATTCCCTATTTAACAAATGGTGCTGGGAAAACTGGCTAGCCGTATGTAGGAAGCTGAAGCTGGATCCTTTCCTTACACCTTATACAAAAATTAATTCAAGATGGATTAAAGACTTAAATGTTAGACCTAAAACCATAAAAACCCTGGAAGAAAACCTAGGCAATACCATTCAGGATATAGGCATGGGCAAGGACTTCATGACTAAAACACCAAAAGCAATGGCAACAAAAGCCAAAATTGACAAATGGGATCTCATTAAACTAAAGAGCTTCTGCACAGCAAAAGAAACCACCATCAGAGTGAACAGGCAACCTACAGAATGGGAGAAAATTTTTGCAATCTACTCATCTGACAAAGGGCTAATATCCAGAATCTACAAAGAACTCAAACAAATTTACAAGGAAAAAACAACCCCATCAAAAAGTGGGCAAAGGATGTGAACAGACACTTCTCAAAAGATGATATTTATGCAGCCAACAGACACATGCAAAAATGCTCTTCATCACTGGCCATCAGAGAAATGCAAATCAAAACCACAGTGAGATATAATCTCACACCAGTTAGAATGGCGATCATTAAAAAGTCAGGAAACAACAGGTGCTGGGGAGGATGTGGAGAAATAGGAACACTTTTACACTGTTGGTGGGACTGTAAACTAGTTCAACCACTGTGGAAGACAGTGTGGCAATTCCTCAGGGATCTAGAACTAGAAATACCATTTGACCCAGCCATCCCATTACTGGGTATATACCCAAAGGCATATAAATCATGCTGCTATAAAGACACATGCACATGTATGTTTATTGTGGCACTACTCACAATAGCAAAGACTTGGAACCAACCCAAATGTCCAACAATGACAGACTGGATTAAGAAAATGTGGCACATATACACCATGGAATACTATGCTGCCATAAAAAATAATGAGTTCGTGTCCTTTGTAGGGACATGGATGAAACTGGAAACCATCATTCTCAGTAATCTATCGCAAGGACAAAAAACCAAACGCTGCATGTTCTCACTCATAGGTGGGAATTGAACAATGAGAAAACTTGGACACAGGAAGGGGAACATCACACACCGGGGCCTGTTGTGGGGTGGGGTGGGGGGGATAGCATTAGGAGATATACCTAATGTAAATGACGACTTAATGGGTGCAGCACACCAACATGGCACATGTATACATGTGTAACAAACCTGCACGTTCTGCACATGTACCCTAGAACTTAAAGTATAATAAAAATGTATATATGAAAAATTAGGCCCTGCGGTATTAAAAATATGAATGTACAACTATCAATTAGGGTTTATCAGGGGAACAAAATCAATATGGGTGTCATGGGCTGAAAATTTTATTTTAGGCATTAGATACCATGCAGTTATGGTAAAGAACTCTCCGGAAGGCTAACGCTTCTGTGTCTGGTGGTAGGCCTGAAGTCACTGTGAGTCAGTGGGGCTGGCAGTCAGGAAGGAAAGCTGGGTATGAAGCGGGAGAAGCAAAGACAAGCTGGACTCATGAAGACAAGCTGGACTCATGAAGACAAACCAAAATTTGCCTCTAGCTCTCACCACCTCCAAACTCCATAGTGTGGGTGACCTAAAAACAAAGCTGGCACCCTTCCTCATGGAATTGCATGTGCATCTGACCCAGGACTCAGACGAGCTGAAGGAAGAGATCTCATGGGAGCTGGAGAACTGTGGGCTAGCTACTGCTCACCCAACAGAGTGAGCCAGGAGATGAGGCTGGGAGCTGCAGAGGCACCTGTTGCCTGCTCCTTCTGAGCTTAGTGACTCTGCATCACTTCCACTTTCCAAATCTCATGAAGATATCTCCTGTGGTCATATCTAATGTGTAACTCTATGAGTAAGGGAATTCTAGGAAATTCTGTAGTTCCAGGTTAGCTAGTCATAGTTCAGAACCTCTCCACTGAAGTAGACCTCAGTAGTAATACCCCTTTGCCTAGTTTATGCACAGAAGTCACGCTTCTCAGCACCCATTGCAACTGAGTGGCAACACATGGCTACTTCTCATCAGTGGATTGTGAGGCCAGCTGACAATCTGAGGCTTCAAAAGCCCCTATACAGCCTTCAGTTCTTTTCCTGCCGCATCAATCATGGAGGCCAAGATAGAACCACCGTAAATCCCTGAGATTTAAATCTCTGAATCTTTGAAGGGAACTACCCTGGAGAACCTTGAGACCCACAGCAGAATTGGTGAGAAACAAACTTTTATGTGTTAAGCCATTAAAATTTAAGGATTTTTATTTCTTTTTGGTTGTTAAATAAATGTATGTGATAACTTGTTACTGCAACATAACCCAGCCCACCAGACTAACACAGACATATGTATTAGGCGTCAGGATGTTACTGGTGGAAGAGATTTGAGTTACCCCGAGTTACCGGTAGCGAATCTGTACAGATCTGTAGCAACCTCAACTCTTGCCTTCTTGGAAGAAATAATTCAACTGAGGGGCATAAAGCATAAAAAGAGACTGAGGCAAGTTTCAGAGCAGGAGTGAAAAAGCTTAGAACAGTAAGGAAAGGAAGGAAAGGAAAGAAGGAAAGTATAACTTGAAGAGGGCCAAGTGAATGACTTGAGAAACTAAGTGCGTAGCTTGACCTCTTGACTCGGGCCTACTTCCATGATTTGCCTTACTTCCCCCCACTCCTGAGATCTTACTGGGAAGCTGCTGATCAGTTTCAGGTGTTTTCTGCCTATTGGGAAACTACTTTTCTCTGGCGCCAGCTGTGACCAATTACTACTTTAGAGAAACAGTTAACAAATGCCATCACCTGATGGTCGCCCAATGCTCTTGGTGTGTGTGTCAGGCTGGGGGTCCTCTCCTGCCCTGCTCATACATGACTAGCTACCTACTGTAATGAGAAAATTGACTCAAATACCTAACTTCTGGGATTTATCCAAGAAAAATATAAACTAAGGAAAAGATCTATAGAGTTGCACCTTGGTATTTGTGGAGTATTGGTTCCAGGACTTCCCCCACCCACAGATATTGATATTGAATTCCACAGATTTTCAAGTCCCTGATATAAAATGACATAGTATTTTTATATAACCAACAAACCTCCTTCTGTGTACTTTAAATCATCTCTAAGTTACTTATAACACCTAATACAATGTAAATGCTATGTAAGTTGCTGTTACGCTGTATTGTTTAGGAGATAATGACAAGAAAAAAACGTCTGTACATGTTCAGTACAGATGTAAACATTCATTTCTTTTCCCAAATATCTTTTATCTGCAGTTGATTGAATCCACAGATGCAGGACCTACAGATACAGAGGGCCAGCTGTGTATACAAAATACTCATATTATTATTTATAATTTAAAAATTGAACACAGTCCAAATGTCCAGCAACTTGGGTGTGTTTAAAATTTTTAATTGAGACGTAAGTTGGAATGTTATGAAACCTATGAGAAGTATATGCATTGAGGCAATACTGGAAAATAGGCAGAATAAATGTTTTAAATGGCTACAAAATTGTATATACACTATTATCTTCACGATATAAAAAAGCCAACTTCTCCAAAAAACTTGAACAGAATATAGTACAATGATATTCACTGTAAAATAGCTGTAGGATGTACATTATTTTCCTTTTTCTTTACTTTCTAAACTTATCATTTTAAAAGTTGCTTTTATAGTTTAATAATATTTTTAAAAAGAAATGAAGATCCTAATGACTAAAATCCAGCAAGTATTTCCTAAGAACAAGTTCTTCCAAACTCATTTGCATTTTCGTAGGATCACTAGAATTGTAGATTAAGTGAATACCATAGCCACAGTTTAAATTGATTTCAACAAGACATTTAAGAAAAGTTTCCATGATGTTCCTGTTGACAAGATAGAGAAATTTGTCCTGGATGAGAATGGAGCTTACCAATTTGCATGCAAGTGAACAATTTCACTTAATATGAGACTAGAGTAAAATATCCTTGGCCTGCTGTTAGATCTCTGTCCTTGGCTTTTCCCGACCAACATTTATTTAAATGTCTGGAAGAAAGAAATAACAAAATTATAAAATGTGGAAATGACATAAAGTTGGAAAGTAGATTTAACATGATTGATGACAGAGTAACAATAATATCAGAAAACTGGAACAATGAACAAAGCTGTTCTGAAGAACTTTAACTGAAAAATGCAAAGTTTAGCTCCAAAATGCTCAGTTTCATAAATATAGGATAGAACAGATAGCCATTCATGTGAAAAACAAACAAATATTGAGATTTTTGAATAGCCTCTACCTCCATGCCTATATATTTATTTGTCTCAACAAATATTTATTTAGTACTTGTTATATTTAAGGAATTTTTCAGTGGTCCAGGCAAGATAGGGTAATATCTTAAGGAGTCAGCTCTAGGGACAGAAAAAGGAGTTGGTTACAAAAAGTATTCAAAATGATGAGCTTATCCTTGGATATGTGAGTTTTAGTTATTTTAGAGACATCCAGGAAGAAATATTTGTCTGTTGGATGTATAGGTCTAGACTCTGAAAAAAAGTTAGGGCTAGAAATAAAAGATGACAGAGTCATCGGGACATACATGGTAATGAGATCAAAGGAACGAATGAATGCTGAGAGAGTAGATATTAAGAAGAGAAGTTTGAGGACACAGCCCCAAAGAAAATCTACCAAAAAATAATAAAATAAGAAAGAAAAACCAGTGAGCTCTTCCAAACTCTCTATTCACAAGCATAGAGAAACCAGAAAGGAAAACATACCTCATAGTACAACATAAAAACAAAATATCTTAATCATTCATTGACTAAATAACATAATACCATTACTGAAGCTAAGAAAAGTCTGTTAAGGAACTTTTCTAACTGTGTCTTGTACAAAACACTAGATGTTCCATTCTGAGAATTAGTTCATGGATAGCTGAAAGAAAGAAACTAGGAGAAAACTTTGACTGATTCCCACAGTTTGTCACTGATTTCAGAACATGGGCCACACTCATCTGGCTAGGTGGCCATCCCATTTATTTATTTATTTATTTATTTATTTATTTATTTATTTTTAATTTTTATTTTTTTTGAGATAGCATCTTGCTATGTCACCCAGGCTGTAGTGCAGTGGCAGGAACTTGGCTCACTGCGGCCACCGCCTCCTAGGCTCAAACAGTTCTCCCGCCTCAGCCTCCTGAGTAGCTGGGATTACAGATGTGTGCCACCACGCCTGGCTAATTTTTGTATTTTTAGTAGAGATGGGATTCACCATGTTAGCCAGGCTGGTCTCAAACTCCTGACCTCGTGATCCACCCCCCTTGGCCTCCCAAAGTGCTGAGATTACAGGTGTGAGCCACCACCTCCCGGCCAGCCATCCCTTTTAACGTGAGAACTATTTCTGAGTTCTTCAGTTCCAGTGTCAACTTCCCCTTTCTCTCTTGCATTTCCATCAGATCTTCTCATTCCACTTCTAAAGATAAACTTCCTGTACATGACACTACAGGAAGTAGAACAGGCTAGGAGAGAAGCTAGGTGCATCTTGGCATATTTAATCAATGAAGGAAAGTGTTAGGAGCCTGGGTGAGAAGATTTCTGGGACTAGTACTTGCTGCGGCACTGTGGGTCTGTGTATATCTATTAATGGAAAATAATGCACTGCCTCTGACTCTAAGAGAAGCTAGAATCAGTGTGGGAGGATGCACTTTGGCTCTCTAACGATTGCTTATTTGGCACTGCAATTTGGGCTGCCAGCCATGCATATCAACCTGCCTCAAGCAAGAAGAGCAAAGAGGAAGTGAGGAAAATGTTCTCCTAAAAGGAACTCTGCATTCTTCTTGCTTCAGCATTGCTGATTGAGAGCACCTGGAAAGGTGGTGCAGAATTGCTTCAGTGTAGCAGGAGATGCCCTAGAGAAGCCAGCCTTACCAAACTTTCAAGTCAGCCTTCACACAGTAGGGATGCCACTGAATATAGAACTAAAGGAAGTGGTGGCAGAAGAGCTTATCTGCATTTCAATTTTTTAATAACCCTCTAAATTTGATTACAGGAAAAACTATAAATAGTATGATAGAAGATTTTAAGTGAGAAGCACATTACTATCAGTTCAAACTCACCTGTAATAGGCTCCAATGTTCTGGCTTCAAGATACACAGCAGGTGGCAATTTGCCTGTGCTACTCAATGATTTCAACATAGTTCTACTGCTTTGATACATACATTGTAGCGTGTCCATTTCTTGGCTTAAAATAATGCAGCAGGACTGTGTGTAGGCATGCACACAGATAAACGCAAGTAATAAATGCACTATATTACAAAGTATTGAGACTGATTTTGTTTGCACCCTTCACAATATCACTATTCTTTAACCCCCTGGGCTGGCTCAGTGAATGAACTATGAAGGCAGCCAACACACACAGCGTGATGGTCAATTCTGGGAGGGCCATGCCCCTCCCTGCTTGGCCAGACTCCACTGTCTCCTACCTGATTTGAACTGTCCATTATTCATTAGTCACTTTTTAAAATTCAATATAATTGTGGAAGAATTGGGCATAAAGTGGGTAAATGGCTTTAGAAGACACTCTATTGAAAGAGCACTGTTGGGAGAAGAATGATGACTGTGATAGTCTGTCACTTTTCCATTAGATCATATTGGCTAATAGTCGATGATGTACCCCTAAATGAGGTAATTTGTTGAGTGCCAACTCTGTGCCTATATGTTCTAGGGGAGAGTGGCAGGCAGGGAGTGAATCAAAATAAAAAGATATGGCATGTCTTAAAATGACTTAACAGCTACTGAGAAGCACAGGTGCACAGACAATTTTGAAGCCAGGTGGCAGGTGAGATAAGACAGGTAGACTGTGGGACCCAGAGGAAGGAGCTTGGAGGAGAGGAGAGAGAGGCTCACAGATGGAGAATTCACGTTCTTGTAAAACTAGTAACAGCTAACATTCCCTGTATGCGTCCTCAGGGTCAGGTCCTCTTGTAAGTTTGAACTCGTTTAATGCTCATACAACTCCATGAAATAAGTATATAATTATCTCTAGTTTAAAGATGAGGAAACTGAGGCATGGCGTGGTTGAGCAATTTGCCAAAAGTTTCACAACAGGTAAGTGGGGATGAGAATAGAGGCAGTCTTATTCCAGAATCCATCCTTTTAGCCTACATTCTGTGCCCTAAAGACAAATAGACATGTGGGATGAATAAGGTTCAAGGAGGAATGGGACTGTAGCTATTATGACTGCATGTTCTTGGCCCTCCACACCAAATTCATATGCTGAAATCCTAACCTGCAGTATGATGGTATTAGGAGAAGGGTCCTTTGAGGAGTAATTAGGTAGAGGCCTCATGTGTGGAATGAGTGCCTTTACCAGAGGAACGAACAGAGCTCTCTCTCTTTCCATCCTATGACGATACAGTGAGAAGTCATCAGTCTGCAACCCAGAAGAGGACCTTCACCAGGAACCGTATCAGCTGACACCGTGATCTTGGACTTCTCAGCCTCCAGAACTGTGAGATATAAATTTCTGTTGTTTAAGCCATCCAGTAATCGGTATTCTGTTATGGCAACCCAAACCACTAAGACCACCGCAGTGCTGTTTAATATTTAAAGTAAGGTAAAAGCAGGAGGGAAGCTAGGCAGCTCTTGGAACAAGAACATGCAGGATAAAAACCTGAAAGAAGGGAATTAATGAAGCCAAGCTCTGCCACTTCCTACCTTTATTAACAAACATCCATCAGGCCCAGGACCATCCCAGGCACTGAGCGAGGCACTGGGGATACAAAGATAAAACGAGCATTGTTTTGGGGGAGCTCACATTTCAAGGGTGTGACAAGCCAAAAATAGATTTTAATACAATGTAGTAAATCTATTGGCAGGGTATAGAAGGTGCTGTGGGTGCTCAAAAGAAGAAGTTGCTATGTCCAAAGTGTTGAGAGAGATTGTGAAGAATTGAATGGGAATTTAGAAGTGGCCAAGGAAAGGGGTCAGGGAGAGGGACACTGAAGTCACAGGAAGCATGAAAGCAAACTGAGAGGAGAGAAAGAAACAGGCTTCATGGAACAGCCAGTCAAAAGGGCCTTTGTGTCATGGAGAGGTAGCTGTGAAATTGTAGTGTATATATATATTCATTAGTATATATATTCATTAGTATATATATACGTCTTAGTATATATGTATATATGTGTACGTATATATGTATATATGTGTATGTATATATGTATGTATATAAAGGGGAGTTTATTAAGTATTAAATCACACGATCACAAGGTCTCACAATAGGCCGTCTGCAAGCTGAGAAGCAAGGAAAGCCCGTTCAATTCCCCAAACTGAAGAACTTGGAGTCCAATATTCGAGGGCAGGAGGGATACAGCATGAGAGAAAGATGTAGGCCAATCCAGCCTTTTCACATTTTTCTGTCTGCTTTATAATCTAGCTGGGCTGGCAGCTGATTAGACTGTACCCACCCAGATTAAGGGTGGGTCTGCCTTTCCCAGCCCACTGACTCAAATGTTAGTCTCCTTTGGCAACACCCTCACAGACACACCCAAGATCAATACTTTGCATCTTTCAATCCAGTCAAGTTGATGCTCAGTATTAACCATTATAGATGGGTTAGAGAGGAAGAAGCCATTGACAAGAAGCTCAGCTCGATTGAAGGTTGTTGCAAAGACCCACCCAAGAGAACAGAAGGCCTGTCCCAGAGCAGTGGTTGTCTGACGAATAAACGAGAACAGACCCAAGAAACATGAATGAGGTAGCGGTCCAGGATTTTAGATCAATAATAAGTCAGGAAGGGAGAGTTTTTCAGGATGAGCTGAAAGTTCTAATTTGGGAGACAGAGTAAATGTCATTAGCAGGGAGAGAAAATTCTGAAGAGTGGTTGTGTTAGTGACCTGTTGAGCTTGAGGAATCTACAAGGCATCCAGATGAATATTATAGTACACTCTCTAATTGCTGTGGCAAAATAATGTCATCATTTTGATTTCCTAACACCTTATTTGGAATGCCAGACAGCTTCACTGAAAAAAATACGACAGATAGTAGATATTAGGTAATTGAATCAGTTCCTTGGATATTCTAGATAGAGAAGCAATGATCACAAAGTACTTTGAGTTCAGTTAAGAAGAACCAAGGTTTGTGTTGAGTTTTATAGTGCTTTGACATACGTTGTTTCTTTTAATCCTTCCAGCAGTCCTAAAGGCAGGCAATATTTAATATCTTTCCATTTTTATAGATGAGGAATCTGAGTCCAAATCAGTTGTCTTAGTTACCACATAATAAGTAGCAGAGCTCCAGCATGACCACCTCCTTCCTGCTTTGTCTCTAGAGAGAGATCATCCTCATGAGACTGCAAACCCACTGAGGGCAGGAGGGTGATCTTGTGACCCTGACACCAGGCACAATGCCTAGTGTTTGGTAGCATGGAATCATCTGATTGTGGAATGAATGAATGGATGCCACACATCTAATATTCTAGAATTATTTACTTTATCAAATAGCATGACTACATCCTGAGTAAATATTTCCGTGGAAATGAAAAATTAAGAACACTAGCCAGGCAGTTTCTACTTGATGTGAAATAGCGGGGAGAGTGAGTAGATTCTATTGGTAAAAATGACAAATATGGAGAATTAACATTTTAAAAATGAATATATAAAAAGAGATATTTCTATGTAATATAATTAATTTCCCAAACTACCGGCAGGAAGACCCTTTCCTGAATCCCACCTGAACAAGTGTTTTTGTTGCTTGCTTTCCAAGGGTGTGTCTACACATCGACTCTCATCACCTTCTCTGTCTGCCTCTCTCTATTTTATCGCGTGACATTTTCATTGAGCTATTGAAATTGGATGTGTCAGACACATTAAAAGCAATGGCAGCTGTGGCAAGTTAGTTGATATATTTTAAAATAAACCAAGAGGGCCATGCAGATGTCAGGGGAATAAATTGCTCTGTTTAGCAACAAGTGATTTATTTAACCACTGTAGACAGGGTCCAAGGGAATGCCAAGCTGCATACGTTTTGGTTGGGAAAAGCTGAGCTGTTTTCTCAGAAATCTCTCCTGTGGGATCAAAATAAGAGTGGGAGAAGCTTATGAGAAGATTAATTAAATTCTTGATTTGGGAATGACCCTGAAGAATGAGTTTTATTTCCCAGGTGCTTCAAAATTGACCTCTTAGTGTTTCTGCAGGTGAGACACATTCTGGAAGCATCAGGTATTGGCAATAACCCTGACTTCATGGGCGTCACTCAAACTGCAGCAACAGCATTTCTCTTTAGCTTGCCTTTGAGGGCAAAGTGTGATGTTTCCAAGAGTGTGATTAAAAAAAAAAAAAAAAGGCCAGAGGCTGGGATTTCACTCTTTCTTCCTCTCGCCATTCAACCTTGGCTAGTGACTGCTAGATACAAAGTAATCAATAAATGTGAATTGATTGGAATCTAAAGTTGCAGACGTGTGGGACAGCAGTGAAAGCACAGGCTCTGGAAACAGAAGGTCCAGATTTGCATCCTGGTTCTGTCGCTTAATCACCATGTGCCCATGAGCCAGTTTCTGATCTTTCTTTGCTTCGTTGTTCCCATCCATAGATGAAGATAGGAACACTACTTACCACATACAATGGATGTGAAGTTAAGTAAGTTACTGCAATCACAGAAGGGGTACCACCTGCAATGATGACTTCACCTATCCACATCATCAGTTCTCCTGTCTATTGGTTCATTCCCCCTAGCATACATATGTTGTACTCACTCCCTTTAAAAAGAATCTGCGATCCTACATCCTCCTTCAGTTGTGACTTTATTCTCTTTCTCTCATTTTCGTCAAAACTCCTAGAAAATAGAGAGTAGAAGGATGGTTACCAGAGGCTGGGAAGGGTAGTTGGGGATTGGGGGAAGGTGGGGATAGTTAATAGATACGAAAAAAACAGAAAAAAAAAGAATAAGACCTACTGTTTGATAGCACAATAGGGTGACTATAGTCAATGGTAACTTAATTATATACTTAAAAATAACATAGAGAATGTAATTGGATTGTTTGTAACTTAAAGGATAAATGCTTGAGGAGATGGACACCTCATTCTTCATGATGTGCTTATTTCACATTGCATGTCTGTATCAAAACATCTCATGTACCCCATAAATATATACACCTACTATGTACCTACACAAATTTTTAACATAATTAAAAATTAAAAATACACGAATAAATTACTCTTTTTTTTTTTTGAGACACAGTCTGGCTCTGTCGCCCAGGCTGGAGTGTAGTGGCATGATCTTGGCTCTCTGCAACCTCCACTTCCCAGGTTCAAGCGATTCTCCATCTCAGCCTTCTGAGTTGCTGGAATTATAGGCACCCACCACCACACCCAGCTAATTTTTGTATTATTAGTAGAGATGGGGTTTCACCATGTTGGCCAGGCTGCTCTCGAACTCCTGACCTCGTGTGATCCCCCACCTCAACCTCCCAAAGTGCTGGGGTTGCAGTCATAAGCCACTGCACCTGGCCTGATAAATTGCATTTTTGAAACAATAAAAGAAACTCCTGGAAAGAATTACGCATTTGCTCTTTGATCCACTCAGACTTGTACCTCCAGTGTTCAAATGAAACTGTTTATCCAAATCACCTGTGCCCTTCATCTTGCCTAATCTAAAGGTTCATTCTTACGTCTCATGAGACTCGACTTTTCAGCAGCATTGACCCATTCCTGACTCCCTTCATCATTCTTTAAAACACGACTCTTTCCTTTCCTGGTTTTTTTTCTTACTCTACTGTTTGCTCTTTCTCAGCATCCTTTGCAGGCACCTTCTTACTGTAGTGCCCCTGGATCCAGTCTCTGGAACTCTTCTATGATTTTTCTACACTCCTAAGATGGTTTCATCCAGTTTCATGAAGGATATAGAGATTTAGATACATTGCAATAACTCCCAGATCTGTGCCTCTACCTCCAACTTTCTTCTCATTTATCATATCTCCACTTACATGAATAATAGGCCTCTCAACTTTCAGACAGTTCAGTCCTCATTATTCATAAATTCCATATTTGCAAATTTTCTTATTCACTGAACTCTATTTGTGACCCCAAGATCAGTACTCATGGCACTTTCATAATCATTGCAGTCACATGCAGGCCTATAAAAATTTTGAGTCACCCGACATGTACATTCCAGCTGGGATGAGACAAGACATTCTACCTTCTTGTTTCAACTCTCATGATGTAAATAAGCATCCTTTTTATGATCTATTTAATGCCACTTTTTTACACTTTTGTGCTTTTTGTTAGTGACCTTGCTCTTTAAAATGGCACCCAAGTCTTCCTTTGAAATTGCTCTACTTCCTACACCTTCATTATTTCAAGCCTGGTCCCAACCATGATTGCCTTAATTATGGCAATTGCGTCCTAGTTGGTTACCCTCCTCTCATCTGTGACCATGCCCGCTCCCAGCATACATAAGGCAGATCGTGTCCCTCCTCTGCTGAGAACCCTTCAAAGACGAGAGTCTTATCTGAAGCCACAGTGTCATCTTTGCTGATTCTCTAATATATCATGACATGCTCTCACCTCAAGGCCTTGCATTTGCTCTTTGCTCTATTTCACTTTTTCTTTTGATTTTTCTCTTTTTTTTTGAGACAGTCTCGCTCTGTTTTGCAGGCTGGAGTGCAGTGGCATGATCTCGGCTCACTGCAACCTCCGCCTCCCAGGTTCCAGCGATTCTCCTGCCTCAGCTTCCCGAGTAGCTGGGATTACAGGCGCATGCCACTACACCCAGCTGGTTTTTGTATTTTTAGTAGAAACAGGCTTTCTCCATGTTGGCCAGGCTGATCTCCAACTCCTGACTTCAGGTGATCCGCCTGCTTTGGCCTCCCAAAATGCTGGGATTACAGGTGTGAGCCATCGCACCCAGCCTTCTTTTCTCTATTTCAAACATTTGTCCTGCAAGGATGCAAGTGGCTCACTTCCTCCCTGCCTTTTTGTCTCTGCTCAAACATCAGTTTATCAGAAAAAACTCCCCTAGTTACTCTATATGGAATTGCACTTCCTTTATTCTCTATCCTCTTACTCAGCCTTACTTTTCTTCATATCAATTATCATCAAGTATATTAAAACTCTGCTTATTGTTTACTCTCAAAAGAATGTAAACTTTTTGAGGGCAAAGACTTGATCTATTTTGTTCACTGTTGTTTTCCCAGTGCCTGAAACATTACCAGACACAAAGTAGGTGCTTAATAAAATTTATTCTGATGAGGATTCATACTTTGGTTTCTTCTGTGTGAAATGGAGATAATATGACTCTCTTTCACACTGGGACTTATCTGTTACAGTGTTAGATTGTATTTCAGACTGCCTGCCAGTCCCTTGGGCCATCTTCAATAAGTCAGCTCAGGGAAGGCTGGTGTCCACTATTGACCTAAGCAAGCCAATGACAGCCTACACCTGAAGCAGAGATCAGGAATGTTGAGTTTATCTACTGCCCCTTGGCTTTGGTAAGAGGAATCAAAAATGGCTATGTTGTTTTAGAAAATATCACCTTGAAAGCTCCATGATGAGGTACCAATTTGCTCTGATTGTCTCATAAAGCACCATTTTCCTTCCTCATATATTATGGAGCAGATGGCTCTCTTCTCAAAGGAAGCTGTGCCATTTTAAAACTTTTTTTCCCATACAGGATGAGCCACTGGCTGAAATGGTGAGATCACCATCCATCCAGCCATGCTATTGTAACCCGGGACACTCAAGTAGGATTGAGGCCTGGAAAGTTAACTACATGATTCCCAGGTGTTAGGGCTCCTTACCAAGAATGCTTGCTTAACTTTGAAAGGAAGGTTTCCCTGGGAACATACATCCTGGTGAACAGGATCAGGTGTTGCTTAATAGATATTATGTAGATACAGAGTAAATGTCGGGCTTACATAGGGGAGTTGGCTGCTGAGGCAAATTTGTTCTTCAGCCTTGGCCAGCAACCCAGAATTTTAGGGAAGAGTCAAGGCTGGAAGCCACGTGCATTGACGATCTAGGAAACCACCCACAGAGTCATCCTTCTTCCAGACTCAGCCTCCTCAGACAAAAAATCCCACTCTGTTCCCAGGCCGGAGAGCCTCCCAGGCTGGAATTGCTCAAGCCTCAGCTCACAGACGAGTCACTGTATTCATTTGCTCCACAGGTAGGCATGTAGTTTGGCCCCGTATGCAACAGACAGGCCAACTTAACAGAAACTCGGGGAATTTCAAAATTGATTTTTATGGCAAAAAGAACACATAACCATTGTGATAGAAAACATTGGAACATACAGGCAAGCACCATAAATTTTAAAAAGAGCTCATAATCCCCAAACGCAGAGATTAAACATCATTAATAATTTCTTGTCTCACCTTCCAGGCTTTTGTCTATCCACCTGGGAGTACATATAGTGTAAAACAAATTGGATTATTCTAACGATGTTGTTTTATGGTCCTTCTCTATATACTATCCTTTGGTGGACATTTTCCCAGGTCATTGATTATTCTGTTCTAGTGATTTTTTAATGGCCATACAACATTCCAACATAAAAACGTACCATAGTTTGTTGAACAATGCTTTATAGTTGAACATTTAGATAATTTTCAGTTTTTCATTACTAAAGATAACACTATGATGAGCATGATTGAACATACATATTTGTATATGCCTCTGATTCCTGTCTAAGAATACATTCATTCAAATGAAATCATGCAACCAAAACATATGAGTATTTTCAAGGTTTAAAAAAGGTTTTACTTACTTATACACCTACACTTGCAGCATGAAACAGGCCCTTTCCCAAAGGTGGCTTTTAGGTAAGGCTGCTTTGGTGGCCCAAACTAGGGTCCCCCTGCCTCTGATGGAGCTAAACTGTGCCGCCAGGTGCTGCCCCAGGGCAGCTGTGTGCAGAAGGCTATTTTTGCCCCTTGGGGCCTTCCGGCTGCATTTTCTCATCTCTACAGCCGGGCCAGCTGAAGCATGTGGAGGTCAAGTGATGTGTGTGGGGTCATGCAGCCAGCGGTGACTCAGCCAAACCCACTCCAGCTCCTGAACCTTGCTCAGATCACAAGGCTGAGAGCACTCGCTTTCCCTGTGGCCCACAATTTCCAAATAATTAAAAGAGGCTCCTTGCGCTTGAGTTTGTAGATATTAAGTTTTTGGAATGAGTGGTTCAGCCCCATGACCTTGTTAATTGGTGACACTAAATGCTATATAATCCTGCCTTCCTTTTTCTTTCTGGAAACAATCAGAATAATTTGTTGAGCTTCCCTGCACTGTATAATTTGCAATGAAGCTTTGTGATGAGTCTATTCAGGTGCCCATCTGAGACTCAGATTCAAAGACATAACTGCTGAGCTGAATCAAAACAACAATTCTGGTACATCTGATTCATTATGACTCATGCATCAAACTCAAGCTGCCTATTAAGGTACTAGAACACTCCCACCAACATAAGAAAACCCCTGATGACAAAGACTGGCCAACTCTTGGGGATTATTGTCTCTTTCATCCATAATTCAGTAAGCCAAATTAAATTCAGGTGACGAATAGTCAAGTCAATCTAACAAGACTGTCTCTACTCAGGTGGCTGGGCCAGCATGGGGGATGACTGCAGCTATTCCACAGGGAGTCTTTGCTTCCAGTGGTTTACTATCCCTGTATTACTCTCTGGAATGGGGCCTGTGAGCTCAAGGTCCTCTGTGGACATCATACTTTGTTCTGATTCTTAGCCATACACGATGGGAGTTGAATCCCAGATGTCCTCTTATGGCCCAGCACCGTTTGCACAGGGTTAAGAGAAAATGGAAGAGCATCAACCCATCTCCTCAGCCGGGAAATGACTCCTGACTCTTTCCCCAGGAGAGTATATCAGTTACATCCTCCTTTGGGCATTCACAGATGAGCCTAATATGTAAAAATTAAACAAAGTAAACAGGCTGAAGAGACACCTACTTGTAGTATAGCTGCTGTATTATTTATCTGCATATATAAATACACAGGCACATAACCTAGCTGATTCCAAACTGTGTAGGTGAGCGTTTGCAGAACTGGGGGCTAGGAACCAATTTGGAAAACACTGCAGGATATCATACCAGAGAACTTCCCCAATCTAGCAAGGCAGGCCAACATTCAAATTCATGAAATACAGAGAATGCCACAAAGATACTCCTCGAGAAGAGCAACTCCAAGACACATAATTGTCAGA